>NC_090935.1:550314453-550617483 GCF_040938575.1 Ambystoma mexicanum | reverse complement strand
AAGCATACTAGGGGCAGCGGGGGTGGGGTATACAAGCATACTAGGGGCATTGGGGCTGGGGGGCTGCACGCATACTAGGGGCAGCGGGGGTGGGGGGTACACGCATACTTGGGGCAGCGGAGATGGGGGTGCACGACATACTACGGGGTGGGGGGTGCACGCATACTAGTGGCAGCAGGGGCTGGGGGGTGCACCCATACAAGGGGCAGCAGGGGGGTGCACGCATACTAGGGGCAGCAGTGCCAGGGGGTGCACGCATACATGGGGCAGCGAGGGCTGGGGGGCACGCATACTAGGGGCAGCGGGGGCCGGGGGGGTGTATGCATACAAGGGGCAGCAGGGGCTGTGGGGTGCACGCATACAAGGGGCAGCTGGGGCTGGGGGGTGCACGCAGGCAGGCGACTGTCGTACCATGGTGGACGGGGGTAGACAGGGCCTTAGGAGTGGACCTTGTGAGGAGGGTCGGCCAAGCCTGCCGGCCTTGCCATTGGCCCTGATGTTACATGCCCCAACCAATCAACGCCCCCAAGTAGCACCAGGCCTAGCACACAAGTGCATGGTAAAAACGAGTGGCCATCTTGGAAAGGCAACTCCACATCAATACGGAGCATAAAGGACAGCAGAAGAAATTAAACAGAGCGACTTCAGGCTCACAGAGTGTGTCATTTACAGATGTAGCACAAGCCTGCGCATTAAATGTTAATTGCAGAAATGTTTGTTTTTTCTAGCGCCCTCGCGCGCATCTTGGAGTGGCCCAATGGTAAAGGGCTTACCTTCCAGGGTGTCCGGGATCCTGGTGCAGATAGTGAAGATAAGGTCAGGTGGAGGGGAAAGCTGAAGCTTAACCCCAACGCTATGCAATTGCTAACAATAGAGGCTGACTCCCTGGACACAGGTCCTGGTGGTTTACCTGCCACCAAGGGGCCTGTATATGTGTCGACCACAAGGAGGGACAAGAGAAATATGGACCTGTTGGAAGCGTTTAAAGTCCTGATTTCCCCCCGGCCAAGTAGAAGGTAGGAAATATGTAATTCCAGCCCAGTGTTCAACGTGCCGGCTGGGGAGTGGGCCCATTGAATGCCATCTGACTCTGTTACCCCAGCAAACACGTGTACTACCTGCAACTAGTACAGAGCTGAATGGTGTGCTAACTGGGGATATTGCTGCCTTGCCTAGAGATCAGTTGGTGGAGGTAGGGGGGATGGAGAAGGATGTTTTACACTATGTGGCAGGGCCCCAGGTTAAGACTATACATTGTCCAAATGCGGTAGTTGGTGAACAGGTGCTCAGCTGGGCTCAACAGGATGACTTGGGCAGGCTGGTGCAGCCTGTAGTAATTTTTATACATTCCCGGGGACCGATGATCCTCTATCAAATCGCTTCCATGGTCTGAGTAGGGAAGCTGACTCACAGGATGATCTTACTACCTGGACCAAAGGAGGGAAAACGTGCAGAGGAAATAAGGGTGGGGGGGGAAAGGTATTGAAAACAAATACATGGTCTATTAGCCCAGCATTAAGACGGGGCATACCCTTGAGCAGACACAATCTGGGGGTGCAGTAATTAGTGGTGAGCCTGTTGCAAGAATTTGTAACTGCCATCATGATATATTGGCTGCTCTGTCGAACATTACACAAGAAGTAAACCTCCTGAAAAGTGTGGTTGAAAGATTGTCTTTGATCATTGAGGTTGGTGGGGCACAAAGGGCCGCACCTGTGGTCATATGTAGTGAACAGCCTCTGGCAGCCCCCTCGAGCAGATAGTTGGGAAGTAGGAGCTCTCATAATTTTCATCCCAATGTGAATATACCCAGAGACGATCTGACCGAAGGGAAGGGTGGATCTGGGGCTACTTTTGGGGGACTGTGCTTTGAAAAGTGCAAAAGTGCAGATATCACTCAAGGGGGACGAATTAGTGGGCCCCTATTACCTGTGATGACAATCCCCAGAGACCTTGTACACAGGAATAAAAACATGGAGCATGTCCTGAATAGCTTTATTGGCCCACATAATTATCAACTCTAGGTACAGGAGACGGTGGAGAACCCTGTAGTACCTGGGGGCTGCCAACAAGGAGGAAAGGTTGGGATGTCTATTTATGACGTCTCAAAATTAAGGGAAGGTAACTTAGAAGTACAATCCGCGTTGGTAAATAAATGCATACACTTGTTGCGATTTGTGAGGGGATGCAAATCTGTAATCCGCGAAGACATATTGCATTGTGAACGGGATCGGATGCCCAAGGGTGACAGGGACTTTTTTTCAAATCACACTGAAAGATCTAGCCCTCGTCCATAGAATCAAGATCCTCCCCCCCTATAAGCAATCATGTTTCTATCCGCCCGGAGCGCCATTGCCAAATTGTAGTGCCGTAAATCTGATTAACAGGTCCTGTGCACCACATGCCTCAGACACAGCAATTGTGCAAGGGATGGATGGGGTCGAATGACTTGCTAGCTTTGACAGGGAGCCTTAAGCCCCATTGATTTTTGTTGACCAACACCCTGAGGGAGATTGTGGGAAGTCTAACATAAGAGTACTTTCCTGGAATGTGGCTTGGGTCAAAAGATTACTGCCAGATTCTGGGTGGGTTTGCTTTTTACATTGTTATGACCTATTTTGTTTACAAGAAACATGGGCAACAGATTCTTTTGAGCTATTGGGGTTTAGCACTTGTAGCTTGTACGCAACAAACAGGGCAGAGTGGAAGACCATAGGAATGGCTGGCAATTCTTTCTAGCCCCTCCATTGACATGTCTGCCAAGTTGATTCCCTCAGGCTCTGACCACCTTCTGTGCCTTGATTTGACTAGCAGTAAAGTGAATCCGCCTGCTGGTCTTTAACATCTATAATAGAGTTGGCGGAGCGGATAGCCTAGAAAGTTTGAAGGCAATGAGTTTACTGGTCAAAATGATACAGGGCCTCATCACGAGTGGGCAGAATCCCAGTGGTATTACCGCTGATATACCGCCCTGCTAATAGCGTTACCGCCAACTGGTCCGGCGCTTTTAGCGCCTGATCAAGGGTTGGGCGGTAATGGGCATTCCCCATTCCCCGTTTGGTCCATTGGACCCAATGGGGCATTTTCAGCGCAATTAGAGTGCGTAATAGCGCCTGAAAATGGGCATTAAGTTGGTGCATTTACCCCCAGCATATAGCTGGGGTAAATAATTGTGCCAGACTTGTGATTGGGCGGACCCTTTTAATGCAGCGGTAATAGCGTTACCACCGCATTTAAGGGCTACCGGCCAACTAGTGATGAGGCCCACAGTAATCATCTAATAGTCCCCCAAACATCCCCTGAGCTGTACTGTGATTGTGGCGAAACAAGGCAAAAGTAACTCAAGAGGGACGGGAGCTCCATCATGGTTACGCGGCACTCTAAAAGGCTTCTAAAATGGTCGTCACTCGATCTGTGCCTAATTAAACATAGAATATATGCCAGTATTGAACATTATATTGATGGCATCTGTCTAAATAGTGAAACCACTAGGCATATTGAAGTTTTGTATATAAATATGCCAAAGGCACTGTTACCCTTTTTCACCAAATCGGCAGGGAAAGTAAGGAAGCAGGCACTGGGAAACAAGGGTTGGTTGACAGTGAATGCCAGAGAGCCAAGAATGATCTACTAACTTACTTAAAGAATGTAACCCAGATAGATAAATTACATCTAAGGAAATTAAGGGCCAATAACAAGATTATGGTAGACACACAAAAGGCTGGGTTTAGTGCTAAAAAATTGGATGATCTATTAAATTACTTTAATAAATGGTGATCAGGTAAATTTCTGGAAGCCTGTTGCGGGAGACGAAAGGTAAATGGGAAACCAGCTTTTAAGCCATATTCCCCAGAGTGACTGGTTTCAGTATGTTAGCACACTGTATGAAAACGGCCAGGAAGCACCCCGAGTTCCCAATGAATGCAGTGAATTTGGGGGAGAAAGTGGCATGCATATCACCTTCTCTGTAATTGAAGTTAAAGAGGACATTAAAAGCCTTGGAGGGGGGCAGGCCCCAGGGCCGGATGGATTGCCAATTGAATTGTTTAGGGATGAACTTTGTGTTTCGCCCCTTTTGCTCAAACGGGTGTTTGACTGTATCACTAAGACGGAACGTGACACAATCTTTGCGTAGTGCTATAATCGTGCCAATCTTTAAAAAGGTGGACTATAGGAAGCTGTGTAATTATAGACCTATTTAGCTTTTGAACGCTCAGGGAAAGGTCTATACCAAATTGCTAACAACTAGTCTACAAAAATGGGTCACTGAACAGTATATTAAATCATCTGCAGGCAGGGTTTCTTCCAGACATTAGTACCATGGATCAATGTTTCTGGTTAAATGTTATTCTGTCAAAATATGTTACAGTCCAGCATACCAGGGTCTGTGCTGTGTATCTCCGCACGGCATTTGACAAGTGAAACCCGAAGCAAATTATGGTCGGTCTTGAGAGAAAGTGGTATCCCGGAGACCCTTTTGTTTAACATTCAATCCCTTTATAGTAATAACAGGGCAGCCGTGAGGTGGGGGCTGTATGGGGAGCTCACTGATTATTTAGCTGTGGAGATGGGGGGGTGGGGTCCGCCAGGGGTGTGTCTCGGACCCCCCCTATTAGACTGTGTGTATATAAATGTCATCACAGACAAACTGCTGGCAGCCTGCCTCGACCCGCCTAGGCTTGGCCGGGACCGATTTCCAGCACTCTTAGATGCTGATGATGCTGTTCTAATGATGATGCTGGGGTTAAAACACAACATTTTCATGGAGAAATGCCAAGAACTGTCTACGACACTGAATTTAGAGAAAACAAAGGTGTTATTTAGTAGAAGGAATCAGAAGAAAATCAAATTGAATGTGCTGATAGGTGATTATGTGCTAGAAAAGGTTTGTTACTATGGTTCTCTAGGGATTAGATTCTCGGAAGACTTAACTTGGTCAGCACATCTTGTCAAAGCCACAGCGACCCTGGAAAAATATAGTGGCGGAATCCTCGGCCTCTTTAACAAGCTTGGAAGGGGTGCCATTTCCCCAGCTATTGAATTGTATCAAGAACAAGGCAGGGCAGCTGCAATGTATGTTGGAGAACTGTGGGGACATTGCGCTTCTCCCAAGCCAAGTGTGGCGCATAATAGATTTCTGCAGAGTTTCTTAATGCAACCCAAGAGAGCCACAATAGCAAGTTAGAGATGGGAATGTGGGCTCAAGCCCATAAATGACACCATTGCTGTATTGGATTAGGCTATGGCATTCACCTGAACTCATTAAATATCGAGAATCCCTGATTTGCCTGGAAAAAATATTGGGATACAGCTCTCTGGTATAACTTCGATTTGTATGTAGAGGCTTTTAGAACCTGGACTTGGGGACTCGCTGGGAAAACCCAGAGGATTTAAACCTGAGCTCAAAGGCACAGTTTAAAACTAAGTGCCATGACTATATAACAAGCAAGATGAAAAGTGTTTGTGCTGTGCTCAAGACTGGTGCCCCCTATGTAATACTGAAACCGGAAGAGGGATTTCAATTATACCTAGATTGTGTAGCCTGTGCATATGCTCGAAGCTTATATACACAACTACGTACAAATACCCTTAAAGTGGCTACATTTGCGGTAAGGTGGCTAAATCCATAGCAGACGAGGTGTAAAGTTTGTGGCAACCTAATTAAGCATTTTTTATTGTTTTTCCCAGGTTATTTTTGGCCGAGAAAGTGTTTTATATTGCCAGTATTTCAATTGAAAGATATCAGAACAACAGCTATGAATTTCTGTAAGAATAACCCAGATGTGAATCTAGCTTATTTTATTAAAAAATTTGTACACAGAGCCTGGTTAGATAGGGCAAAATATGATTGAAATATGTGTGCTCCAGATCAACCCTTTTTTACTCTAAAATAATGTCTTGGATTCATTTTCTTGTATGACATTTAAGAATGTGATATTGAATTGCTTTTATGGTGAAGACCGAATAAAGCTATGTACAACACATATTTGGCTTGACATTAAGTTTGAATGCTTTAAAAATGTATAATAGTTTTAAACTGTTGCAGGTACAGATGTAGATTTTGGAACGAGGTGAGATGAATTCAAATCTTAGCAGATTACAAAAAATGCTTGATACTGGGAAAATAAACTTCTTTCTTTGAAGCTAACACCACCCTTCTATGGGAGTGACTATAATAGTGACCACCATAGGAAGTTCCATATAAAAATGTGTGGCTTAGTTCAGCTTGCAGTGTTTAGCTATGATCCAGTGGGAAATGACCTAACCTTTGTGAACATCTTTGAAGTTTTCTTCATTTTATAAATACTGCATTCAGTCATTAAATTAGGTTAAATCTTACATTTATTATTCAATGATAAAGGTTCCACAAAAAAAGTTTAAAAGCCAGCATTCATGTGTGCTCACCTTCTGACCGTTCTACATTAATTCAGCGTAGTTACAGCCCCCCAATGTCCAGTACCACTGACAAACCCAGACGTGTTTGTCTGTCTTGTTTGGTGTCATTAATGAGGCTGAGCATGTCGAGGCACACAAAACTAGGGATCCCTGAATGGAGTAACCTTTCTGACTAATGGTGAAACCCCCAATCGTTTAAACATTTTCCAAAAGTGTGATAACCCCTTTGGTGAGAATGCGCCTGGCCAAATAACCTATTCGATGGGATGGTTCGCTACGTATCGTCACATCCCCCCAAGAGGGAGCCCTTTCACATGAGGCTCGAAAAGTGCAGCCTCTACCCAATACTCCCCCTAGGGGTGGTATAATGAAGGAGGACCTCATGGGAAATTAAACAAATGTATTTCTGTGGTGCCAAATGTACAATAAGAACATGGAAAGCATAAGGATTACTGACTTTCCTGGTACTGGTACGAGGTGGTTCATAGGAGGCATGAGGAATACCAATGAACCATTGACAACAGGTGTTGACGTTACGCTGGGGCGGCAAGCCCCATAAGAAGGAACGCGAAGGAGGACTTGAGATCTTCGCTTTCCTCCCTGGTTGGAGAACCCAGGAGTTTTGAAGTACATAGTGGACCGAGGGAAGGGTTCTGCAGAGGACGCCAACCGGACGCTGAGAGATTCTGTGACGGATCCTGCGTCGTTGGGGCAGAGGTCAGTTGCAATAGGCGAGGCAGTTGCATGACCTCCAGGAGGAGGTGGACCCTGCGGTCCACGAATGGTGCCGAGACTGAACAAAGCCTCAACAGGCAGCGACCCAGCAGAAGCAGAGAAGAAACAGACGGCTGCAGGTAGTGGGAAGGAGACCGACCCCAGTCCCTGGAGAGACCAGCGCCGTGCGAGCAAGTCCCAGAAGGTAACAGGAAGCATGGGTGGCCCGGTAGGGACTTCGGGTGCGGGGGGGCGGTCAAGGGGGGGAGTTAAGAGGTTCTCGGCTTCAGGCCAGGTCAAGTGCTTCAAGGGTCTGCGACCTGAACAAAAGTAAAGAGTGCATCCAATGGAATCTTCCTCATACCAGTGGCAGGGATAGGACCATTGACCACCAGAGAAGGGAGTGGGAACTGAATAAAAGTGAAGAGTGCATCCGAGGAAATCTTCCTTGTCCCAGTGATGGGAATAAGTCCACTAACCAGCAAAGAAGGGTCTGGGACCCCAACCAAACAGAAGAGTGCATCCAAGGGCACCCTCCTCTTATTAGTGGCAGAGGTAAGCGCACTGACCACCAGATAAGGGAGCCATTCTCCTTGTATAAAAAGTTCCCTGTACAAAGTGTTGGAGTTAAGAGGACATTTTTGGGAACATCGTGTATATACCAGGAGAAGGGAGTCATTCTCATAGGGAGAGAATTATCTGGCTGTAGGCCAGAGGAAGGGAGTCATTGTCTTTGCAAGAGAACATTGAGGGAACGCTACCCATACACCAGGAGAAGGGAGTCATTCTCCTGGAGAAAGAACTTTATGTTCGACAATATAAGTTTTAGCTGTAGTCTAAGGGTTAGAAGGAGGTTCTGACATAGGACGGTTGATTTTCATTTAGATGGACATCCTGACAGTTCCTTGAGATTTCGTTTGAGGCATGGAAACTACTCTTAGAGATGGGGATAGTGAGGGTTTCTTTTACATTGATAAAAGTCTTTAACCACAAATGTACTACCTTTGTGTCAGCTTCCTTCTTCTACACCTTTACAGTAACCACTCAATAGGGTCTACAATCACCTTTTAGCTCAGTTTGCCATTTTGTGAGTAGAAATATGGATTTTCATATAGGTTTGGTGCTCCGTATGTAGCCCACCACCAAAATAATAAGCAATTCTAATTTGAGTGAGTACCAGCAGGTATGCTTTGTGATACCAAATTGGGAAAGGCCAGATCGCTCCAATTATACAGACTGGCCCAGAAGCTTTGGCGCTGGTGCGTTCAACACATGTTCCTCCTAGTTACGCACACCTAGCTGAGGCCTTAAAATTGAGGCATTGCATCAGCAGAGCTTCAATCCACGAAAGTCCACAAACTCTCTAAAGGGAAGCTGATAATCCATCCATTCTCCAGCATGGGGTCTGGCATGGATTCACATGCTCATGAATATTCCTCCTCATCAGGCTGGGAATCCTTGATAAAAAGAAAACATTTTCACTTTCACTTACAAACTGTATTTCTCCTCTAAACCAATCACTGTCCTCTGGGTCATACAGCCGCCATCCAATGACAGTCCTCTCCCTAAGCCCCTCCTCTGACAACCATCTCCAGATTTTTACTGCATACTTCACTGTTGGGAATCATCTGGTTTGCTCTGCAAGCTACTTCAATGGTTTTTTGTGGTTTTCGCAGAAAAAGGTTCTATTTTTGTTCCGAAAGAGCCCATGTGCTCTTCTCTCCATCTGCCAACAGCAGGGATTCTTTGACAGTGAAGTTCAGCGCCCCTCAAGGGGCGAAGATTGTCGAAGTTTCCAGAATCCCATCGGGCCTACTACACGCCCTCCGACCATGACGGAGGAGAAGAAGCAAGGAAGGTCCCTCTTCAAGTTCTGCACCAAGTGCGGACTTTGAAACATGTTTGTGGAGGACAAGCACCTGCAATGCCTCTACTGTCTGCATCCGGACCACAAGGAAGGAGATTGCGAGATATGCCGTGGCTTCTCCAAGAAGACGACAAAGGACAGGCACAGTAGACTGGCGGCGTGGCTGAACACCAAGGCATCTGCCCCGTGCTCCGAGCTGGGGCATGCCTCACCCAAGGCCGGTCGGTCCGAGGAGTGGACTTCTAAGTCCTGTGAAGGTGCCTCATCCGTGGGGGCCCAAGATGAGGCCAAGAACCGCAAGTCCGGGTCCACCGGGTTCGCTGCGGAAGCGGGTCCCACGGCGGACAGGGCGCGATCGACATCACCTTCCGCCTCTGTTGCCAGCTGGCAATCGATCTCCTCCTCGAAGCCTGAGAAGCTGCGGATGGAGGAGAAGGCCGAGCTGCCCAAGAAGGCTCAGGCGTCACATGATAAGTCTTCGTCGACGATGGAGCTAGTGGCGGCTGCTCTCTCGAAGGCTAAGGGGACTGACCCTGTGAAGGTAGTCCCCACGGTACTGAAGGTATCCCTCCCTCCGAGGCCTCCATAATGACTTTTACCATAAGGTCTGCCAGCACGCTGGAGAAGGGGACACAGCATCAGAAGCTGGATCCAGCCCCTTTGGGTGGAAATAAGGGTGGGTGGGCAAGGAGGCCCCAGATCAGTCCCAGGCCGTGCCCCAAGCCATGGAAATTTCGACCACAGACGACGAGGACCTGGAGTCTCTACACACGGTCCACAAGGACGTGGAAGAGGAGGACAACGGCGGTGACGATAATGGCGACAGCGGCACGGGCCTAGTGTTCCGATCACGCCAGTTACACTGAGGGATGTGTCTCTGAACATCCTATCAACCCTCTACACCTTGGTGTCGAAGAAGAGGAAGCGCCACCTTTGCAGCCTCCACATCTGCGTCGTGCCCCTTTCCCCCAGCAGACCCAGACACGGGGATGTATACAGCCATGACGATATCGTCGGAGTATGCAGCAGGGCCCCGCAGCCTAGGGCGGCCCCACCGGACGAGGTGGGATTGTTCCATTCCAAGATCTCTAGAGCCTCCAAGCTGTTCCAGCTTGCGCCCGAAGAAACCAGAAAAGGAGGGTTTCCTGTACCAGAGGCACGAGGCCAAGAGGAAGACGATCATGGCGGGGCCTCTCCTGGACGACGTGTGGGAGGAGGGCCTGGTTCTCTTGAATAACCCGTGCATGGCTCTAGCCAAGTGGGATAGGCTGGAAAAGAAGTACCGGGTACCGGAATCCTCACCCCAAGTGCCTGAGTACTCAACCTTCTCCGGATTCAGTGGTTTTGGCGGCAGCAAGGAAATGGTCATCTAACCCGTCCTCGTCGTCTTCAGTCCCTCTGGACAGCGAGGGTAAGAAGATGGACGCCATGGGTAGGGAAGTGATTTACACAGCAGCATCCACCATCAAGGCAGCCAACGCACTGGTGATCCTAGCCAGGTACGACAGGGAGCTGTGGTACAAGCTGGGTCCGATTTTGGAGTTCCTCCCAGACAACAAGAGGATGGAGGGGAGAGTTAGCGTTGGATCATGCCATCAGTGGCGCTGGATGTTGCCGATGCAGGATTCCGGCAGATGGGGAACGGTGACTGCCTTTGTCGCCAAGGCTGAATGTACGCCACACATTTACGCCAGGAGGTCCAAACAAAGGTACTGGACATGCCTTTCGACAGATAACCTTTTCGGGAAGGTCATTGAGTCCCTACAGGCCATCAAGGTGGATACAGAGATGGCCTGCGCCCTCTGCACCCTCTAGCAGCACCGCTCTTCTTTTCACTCCACTAGAGGAAAGTCGGGCAGGTCTTCGAAAAGGTTTCTCCTCCTCGTACCGTCAGCCTTCCAGATCCATGACCCAGGAAGCTTACAGAGGCCGTTCCCAGGCCTATGGTGGAGGAGGACAGCTGTGCCAGCAGGGCAGGGAACCGGCGCCGAAGCAACCCTGAACCGGCCAAGATGTCGGGCCCCCACCCATGCACCCCGGTGGAAGGAGGTTCGTCATCGAGTGGGAAAAGATTACCACCGACGCTCCTGCCCAAGGACATAGCCTGGAGTTTCAGCACAGGTGTTCGTGGATCCCTCTGGTGGCCCGTCAGGAGCAGCACATCCCTCAGCTCTTACAGGAGGTACGGGCCATGCTACGAAAAGGAGCGATAGAGCTGGCTCCCCAGCGACTCAGGGGCTCCGGAGTCTATTCCAGATACTTCTTGGTAAGAAAGAAGAAAGAGGTTTGGGATCCTTTCTAGACCTGCAAAGTCTGAACAAGTACCTCAAGTCTCAGAAATTCAGGATGGTCACGTTGCAGCACGTGCTCGGCCAACTGGAAAGAGGGGATTTCTTGACGTCGCTGGACCTGGAGGACGCCTACTTCCACGTCTCCATTCACAGGAAAAACCTGAAGTTTCTACGCTTCGTAGTGCAGGGACAGCACTACCAGTTCAAGGCCCTACCCTTCGGCTTGAAGTCAGCTACCCGAGTGTTCACGAAGTGAATGGCACCGGTGGCAGCCCATCCGTGTCTACGGGGGATTCCCGTATATCCGTACCTTCGACGATTGGCTCATCAAGGCCCGCTCGCGAGAGTTCGGCGTCGGACACACGGAGGCGGCCGTCAAGCTGCTGACGGATCTAGGATTCTCCATCAATTATCCAAAGTCCTGCTTGACACCATAGCAGAACCTGCTGTTCCTTGGTGCCAGACTCAATACAGTGTCCTGCCTTGCTTCACCTTTGAAGGAGAGGGTAGCGGCCATTCAGGGGAAGGTGCAGCAGCTGTTGTCGATGAAAACGGCCACGGTGCGAACCATCAAGTCATTGCTCAGCATGATGTCTTCCTGCATCTACCTCATCCTGCTCTGCAGGTTACAGATGCAACCTCCTCAGGAGTTCCTGGACGATCGCTGGGTACAAGTGTCCAGAAACTTCGTGGACAAGCTCACTCTGGACGTCTGGTTCCATCTGGTGATAAGGTGGTGGGACGTCCCCTCCAACATCGCCCAGGGCACAGGGTTTCAGAACCCTCCATTCCAGGAAACGGTCACCACAGACGCTTCCCTGGAAGGCTGGGGAGGCCACACCAAACGTCTGAACGAGAGAGGCCTTTGGCTGCCGGAAGAGAAGGATCTCCATATCGACATCCTGGAGCTATGGGCAGTGTTCTGGGCTCACAAGTCCTTCCTTCGGTCTCAGAAGGGCAAGGTGGTGAGGATTTTCACAGACAACACCACCACAATGTTCTACATCAGTAAACAAGGGGGCACTCGATCCCCGGTGCTCTCCAGGGAAGCGTAGGGATTATGGCGTTGGGCCGTCAGACAAGAAATGTTCTGCATCCCTCTTCACCTAGCGGGAGTCAAGAACACCATTGCGGATTACCTCAGCAGGGATTTGCGCTCCTGCCACGAGTGGAAACTTCGGCAGGACCAGGTGGACCACATCTTCGCCAAGTGGGGCAGGCCCCAGATCGAGCTGTTTGCGACAGCGGGGAACTCCAAATGCCAGAGGTTTGCCAGCAGATTCCACCAACCAAGGAGCCAGAGGGGCGTGTTCTCCTTCCCATGGGAGGGGATGTTTCTGTGCGCGTTCCCCCCCCCCCCCATTGCCTCTCCTGCTATAAGTCATCAATACACTCAGTGTTAGTGCAGGATGATGCTCATCTCCCTGGCATGGCCGAGGCAGATTTGGTATCCAGACCTTCTCAGCCTGTCAGCGTCGCCTCCGATCAAGCTACCAGTGGTCCTGGATCTTCACGCAAGAGAAGGAGGCGCAATCCTGCATCACGAAGCAGGATCGCTCAACCTGAGGGCTTGACTCCCGTAGCCTTAGAGTTTGGAGGACATGAGTTGCCTGCGGACTGCAGGGAGGTCCTCACCAGGACCAGGGTGTTGTGTACTTTGAAGTGCTACGATCACAAGTGGAAGCGTGACGCTACATGGTGCTGGTCACAGAAGATTACCCCTCTGTAGGTCAGGGCCCCACAGATACTTCCATATTTGCTATCCGAGGCCTGCCTGGCGCACGCCTCGATCAAGGTACATCTGCCGGCTATCTCCCGTGGCACCAGGTCTCCAGGAAGGTCTTCACTTTGGTCTCATCAAGGAATTCCTCAAAGGACTTTTTCGATCTCTGCTGGTGAAGGCTCCTGCTCCAGCGTGGGAACTCAACGTGGTGCTGACAAGGCTCATGGGGGGCCCCCTTCTTGTCTATGCATCAAGCCCCTCAAGTTCCTCTCGTGGATAACAGCTTTCCTTGTGGCCATCACCTCCGCCAGGAGGGTGGAGGGAGATAAAGGCACTATCCTGCAAACAGCCATACTTGACTTTCCACAAATCGATGGGTGGTGCTGTGGACGCACCCCTCTTTCATTCTGAAGGTTCCGTGAGAATTCCACCTCAACAAACCTTTGATGTTGCCCGTTTTTTCCCCGAAACCTTTGTCACCGGCTGAAAGGGCCTTGCACTCGTTGCTCGTGCCCTGAAGTTCTCTGTGGCACGCACAACGAGTTCCTAAAGACTTCACAGCTGTTCATGAACTTTGGACCTGTGAACCATGGGAAGGCCCCGTCCAAGGCTTCATCTCAAGGTGGCCCTCGAGCTGCATCAAGCACTGTCATCGTTGGTGAACCGACCGATGCCGGCCGTCCAAAAGGCCACTCCACCAGATTGATCGCTGCGGCTGGCGTTCCTAGCTGGTGTGTCCCTGTTGGACATCTGCACGGCTGCTAAGTGGAGGTCCACGCACACCTTCACAAAGTTCTACTATGTCGACAGGGATTCCAGAAAGGAGTCCAGAGTCAGACAAGCAGTGCTATGCAACCTGTTTGCTTGAGATGAGTCTGTTCCCGAGGTAAAAGTTAATTGCTTCTGTTGAGCTTTGCCACCTCCCGTGGTTGTGTAATGTTGTACTGCTGTGCATTTGTTATTCATGAGCATGTGAATCCATGCCAGACCCCATGCTGGAGAACCAACAAGTTACTTACTTGTAACTATTGTTCTCCAGCATGGGTCTGGCATGGATTCACATGCGAACCCTCCTTCCGTCCCCACTACGGCTCTTTTTGGTCATACTGCAACTTTATATGCTTACCAAATTGAAGATGGCTACCAGAGGAAGGGCTTAGGGAGTGGCCTGTCATTGAATGGGGACAGTATGACCCAGCGGACAGTGATTGCTTTAGAGGAGAAATACAGTTTGTAAGTGAAAGTGAAACTGTTTTTTTTCTTTTTACCCAGTGTTCCCACCCTGACGACGGGGAATATTCATGAGCATGTGAATCCATGCCAGACCCATGCTGGAGAATAATGGTTACATTTAAGTAACTTGTTCCTTCTAATAGATGCAGTCCTCCCACAGATTCCTCATCTTCTAATATCCCAGAGACGTTCTGATTTGGAAACTTGCTCAACAGCCACTCGTTGGTGTTATGCAGCTCTGAGGTCGGATCTTTTCAGAGCTTTTGGGTGGCCTTTCATCCCAGAAATGTTACCCGTATATATAGCCATACACATGGTGGATGAAGGTACCTTGCAGTAGAGGGTACCCACACGCTTAACAGACACACTGTATGTTATTACGTGGCAATGTATTATGAAATTATAAACTTTCTTTATTAGATTTTCAAAAAGTATAATTTCATCACTTATAAAGTAATAAAGTAACATGTAACATAGTGCAATATCTCGTGCAAAAATGTTGTAAAGTGCTACAGTGATTATAATATTCTTATCTCTAAATTGTCTATTCTGAATGACAGATCAAATTACCTATGTTGGATATTGGGCACTTAGAACATTGTAAGACCTATTGATCTATTCAACATGTTTCTGTTCACCTATCCTCCTACTGGTGACCATTCCTCGGAGATACATTTTTTGCCACTGACCATCTTCTAATACACAACAATATTTATCATCAGCAATTTGTTGGGCCACTCTTTCTTCTCCCAAAGCTTGTGTGATCCCCAGACTGCAAGAAGCCAAACATTTTAAAAATAGCCATTAGTGCTATGTATATAAAAGTACAGTAGAAGCCTAGCCTTCCCAGACCCTCGGAGTGGTTGAAATTACCTCTCAGGGTGATTTTGTCCGTTTCTCCTTGGTTCTGCACTTCAACTGTGACTTATTAGACAGTTCAAATCACCATCTGTAGAGTATACACAAAGGGCCTGATTCACATAAACGTTCTATAATGGCAAAACCCCACTGGAAAAAGATCTGTGAATTAGGGCCAAAGTCTGTATTTAGAAACCTTTCCATTGTTATTGTACACAGCTATTGGGCCCCTCATGGAGTCCCCACGTTCCATAGAAAATTACTCACCCGCAGGACTGATTGAAAACCTTCATTACAGTCTTGCTTTATGGATCAGAGGCTTAGTCATTTGCTTAGGAGCTAGCCAACTTGGTACTTGCTGTTCAGTGCTCGAAAGGTCTAGAAAGCACAAAAAGCAGCTATTCAGCCTTTCTAACCATTAAGTCGGTTGTGCTCTATCCAACATAAATTGCACTGACCACCTACTTTAAATTAAAAAACAAAAACACTTAACATGCCCCATGTTTTCCTCAACTGTAGGTGTCCAGTCTCTCATCTGAAAATGATTCTCAGCTGTTCTCTACAGACTAGCTATGGGGACATGACACATCACGTGCTTCTGATGCCTGCAAAAACCATGCAAGAAGCACATGAGCCCTTTAATTTGTCAACAGGGTTTTAATAATTAACCCCCCTTTGTTCTCGCACTTCATCCCCAGGCAGCTATTTCATGAACTGCTTACCTTTAAATGTGTGCCATTCAATTTCTCATCCCCGTCTTGCCAGCATACCAAGCGGCAAATCGCTTGTTCTATATATTGAGAGATACTGAGACGCACGTTTGTGTCGCTTTTCTAACCTCTATAGCCTATGCAAAAGAAGTGTTTGCACCCCCATCTGCCATTTTACAGTGGCTTGTCTGCATAATGCACGAATGTGGTCAGCTTGCTCTACCTTACTCACTGTTAATTTTTTTATCCCCAAAGTTAATAACCATGGGCACCTCTAATTTTTTGAGTTTACTAATTATGGCCCGTATCATGGGTAACAATTGTCTGCATTTAATAGAACCATATAGTCTGAACTGCTATCTATCTGGCAACATTTGCTTTTTGCTAGTTCTAACTGCTGCGTCATCAGATGCACAGTTCACATGGAATTTCCAATTTGTTCCTTGGTCTTGAAACGCTTCGCACGATGTGTGGTTACTGTGTAAAAGCTAATAAGTGCCTGGTGGCCATTTTGTAGGTGCCTAATGTCCCTCCTATATATCACATTAATAGTATCTGATGTGGAACATTGACTGTACGGCAAGTCCCTCAGATTGGTCTCTACATTATCTACTTCCCTATCATGATATATTAGAACAGGTGGAATATATAAAATATGGAGTTGACATAATTTTGGTTCATTGTTTTCTCTTTTCATTTAATGTTATGCCATTCCACCTCTTCATTTAAACTGTGAGAAATATCAATTCATGTTCTTTTCTAAACAACCTTTCTTCTTTCTCTCTTATTGGGACTTTGGATTCCGTATATATACCTGGACCATTGACAACCACCCTTCTTAGTTTCTTTTTTCCCAGTCAGTGCAGGAATGATTTTCCTGTGCGAGAGCAGCCAATTAGCTTTCTTCATCAGGATGTTACCTAGATCAGGCTTTAAAGCCTGTAAGTAAGGCCCCCTTTCCATGCTGAAAACGGATGCACCTGTTGCTTGTACCTGGTGGCTTGGCTAGGACCAAAGCAAAGAGGGTGGAACATTCACACCGATGCCCCCAAAGAAGGTGAGAAAGCACATGGTAATGTTATTTTATTAATGTTCTCAGAAAATCAATTCCTCAGTTAGTTAAGGCAAGTGAGAAACCGTCCTCCACCTGCTCATACATTCTGGAGGAATGGGAAGCTGTTCATGCGATGATCCTCAAAGTATTTGAGCTGGCCCCTGCGACTCTTTGGCTACCAGTGCAGGCTGCTCACTTCAAGTATGACTCAGGGAAGCACTAACCCTTTTTTTAAACTTTTTATTTATTGACACTTGATATATAAAGAACAATACAGGCTAGTTATGATAGTAGCACATAAAGACATTATGATACAGTTGCACAAAACACAGTAATAGACATAGGTATCCGACTGAAAGGGAACAACACAAGCAACATGAAAGAATCCTGGATCTTACCGTTACTGAAAAAACAAACTTTAGATCCAGCCATTCCAACCAACTAAAGGCCCATCACTACGGTGTCCTTCCTTCTGAAGAGACTTGACAGAGTAGCGTACCTTCAGATACAACAATATCTGGAAACAAATCATCTCCTCGGCACACGCCAATCAGGTTTCAGGCCACAACACGGCACCGAAACTGCACTGATTGACTTAAAAACACAAATTGAGGCACTTACAAAGGGAAAACTGCCATGCTGCTCCTCCTTGACTTGTCAGCTGCCTTTGACTTGGTGGCTCAAAAGTCCTCTGCAAACACCTTCCCTCAGCGGCTCACTTCTCTAAGGATGCAGTAGCATGGGTACAATCATTCCTTAACAATAGAACTATGCAAGTCTTTTCCCAATCAGACTCAGCAGATCCTATCCCCATAATTTGCAGCGTTCCACAAGGATCATGCGTTTCACACACCATGTACAACATCTTTATGAAGCCATTGTTTGACAAATTGGACAATCTGGGCGTCATCTACACTAACTATGCAGATGACACCCAGATCCTCATACCCTTTTTGGGTAATTACATCACTGACATGGCTCTTGTGAACAAAATCTACCCCCTCATTCAGGCATGGATGGCCACCAATGGCCTCTGCCTGAATGACGACAAGACTGAACTTCTAATACTAGGAACCTCGGCCAACCTTAAAAAACTTAACGATTACTCCTCCTTCAACATTGATGGCAACTCTA
The DNA here is from genome assembly GCF_040938575.1 of Ambystoma mexicanum. Classification (NCBI taxonomy): domain Eukaryota; kingdom Metazoa; phylum Chordata; class Amphibia; order Caudata; family Ambystomatidae; genus Ambystoma; species Ambystoma mexicanum. The sequence goes on along the minus strand of NC_090935.1, from coordinate 550,599,503 downwards.
TCAAGGTTGTAAAGGAAGTAAAAACGCTTGGATTCTACCTTGGCTACACACTAACCATGAGTAAACAAGTCAATGCCTGAGTGTCCACATCAGCATATACATGCAAATTAATCAGGGCCTGCAGACCTTATCTATCCTCAACTAGCTGTATTACCTTAGTAAACGCCCTCATACTTTCAAGATTGAATTATTGTAATGATCTTTAATTGGGGGCTAACAAGTACATCTTAAACAAGATCCAAACTCTACAAAACAGTGCCTTAAGAACGGCACTACATATCCCAAATAAAGATCACATATCTGTGATCAGAAGACAAAACCACTGGCTGACAATCAAAGACAGAATCTTGCTAAAAACAACTTCCCTGACCCACAAATGCCTTAATAATGCTGTACCACGGTACCTCTCCGATCGGATAGCCAAGAAAACAACTACTCGCCTGACTAGGTCTTCCAACTCATGCTGCCTCAGCGTACCTCGCTTCAATCTAGCCAAATCTGGTGGCAGAAGCTTCCCAGTCATGGCAGCCCAAACATGGAACTCACTCCCCTACTCACTCCGGAATGATCAAACCTACCCTAGCTTCAGACGCAACATACAGAAATGGATCAGAACCAATGATGCTCACCCTATAACCTAGTGTTAAACAATTTACTAAGTCTAGCATCTGTTATCATATAATCTTGCAACTGAAACCACATCCTATATTGCTCTCTTTAATGTAATTGTACATATTGTAATGTAACTGTATATGTCTTCAATTGCTCACCTGCAGCCTGTGAACCATAATTTGTGAACTGTAATTATCTCCATCTTTGTACCTGTAATACTATGACTGTAATTCTATGTATCTCAAGCCTAAAGCCTCCTTGTACTGCTTGCGCCCAGTTACCTTCGGGTTTGGTGCACCATACAAAAACAATAAACAAACAAGGTACATACGAAAGTCAGACCAAATGTCTTTTGGCCTACTGATACTTGGCAAAGGGTAATGTATAATTCTTCATTATCATTCGCCCAAGCGACGTCCTTCAACCACATCTCTCTATTGGGCGACTCTTTATGCGACCACCTCATCAAGATAGCTCTTTTGGTTAATAACAATCCCAAATTTAAAAATCTGTGCTTTGTGACCTCTATTTTTCCTGTGTAACCCAGCATACATTTCCTCACAGTTCGATCCAGCTGTTAATCCAATACATCAGTCAATGTATCAGTGACAGTGTGCCAATATTCATTCAGTACGGGACAAGACCACAACATGTGCAACAGGGTCGCATTTGCATCCCTGCATCTGGGTCATCCTCTCAACCTGTCAGAATGAAACAAGTTCAGTCGCGATTGTGGGTAATACAGTCTATTTACACTGACTGGCTGTGTGCCCATGTTCTGAGTCAGCTTGTATAGCATGGAAATACTCTTCTTCCCTCCAGTGGGTGCATGTAGCATGTCTGACGGGCATGCATGCACTGGGGGCTCGACAGGGAACATCAGCCATCTGGACTTGAAAGCAGCTCGCATTCGAAGATGATGTAACGTTTTCAGAGGACTATCGCCCATGACTGTTTTCAGGTCACCCCAATCTACAAAGCGGCCTTCTACATTTAAATTGCCAATGGTAAGGATACTGGCTGTGCTCTGGGTCTTTTTGATACTCTTGTCCATGCCAGGGGCCAACACAGACATCCCCTATAATGGGAGTTGCTTGTCATACACTGACTCCAGCTTTATATTAGCATTGAGCCTCCTCCACGCCTGCCAGGTAGCCTCCATTGGGTCCAATGGGTGCACAGCCTGATACCCGCCACCCACTAGAGGCGACACCAGTGGCACCGTGCTAACCCGTGCTCGCTTGAGCCGGACATGAGGCAATGCAGTGTTGTCTGCAACCCAATAGTATGTATGATGGATTTTACCACCAAGTAATACAATTCTAGGTCTGGGGCATTGCACCCTCCAAACTCATATGGCTGGGCCAAATGCGCCCACTGAAGTTGGACCGAGCTGCCAGCCCAGATGTAAGAAGTGCATGTTGCTATGGGATTCTGGAAGAGTGCGCAACCCTGCCGCAGAGGTATGTTATGAAACCTCTACAGTAGTTTAGGCACTATCATCTTAACTAAAGATAGCATCCAGGCTAGGGACATTGGCACGCTACCCCATCTCTGAAGTTTGGCTTTCATACTTTCCATATACGCCCGGTAGTTCAGCTCCTTCGTGAGTGCCGGGGAGCGAGCGATCATGATTCTCAAGTATCTTATGGAATGCACTGCCCATTGCAACCCCAATGTGAGGGACGGCCTCAGTGCGTCATCAGGACATTTTCGGGCTTGTTATTTAAATTCAGGCCAGAGTGTTTGCCAAACACTGTTACAGTATCATTCACCCCCTCCAGGTTAGACTCTTGGTCCCTAATATACCGCAAAATATCATCAGTTAATAAATCTATAACTTCATTCCTCCCCCCAATCCTTATACCCGTGTTACAATGTCTGCCGCGTATCCTATCAGCAAGTGGTTCAATCACTAGCGCGAAGAGCAGAGGGGAGAGGGGGCACCCCGGTGTAGTACCCCCGCCCAAGTGCAGCACGCGGGAGTCGCGCCCATTAGTAGAGACTCAGGCAAAGGCACGTTCATATAACAACCTAAACCTATGAGATGAATCTAGGCTCGAACTCGAGAGTTGGATAACACCTGAAACCAGAATGGCCACGGCAGTGGCAAAACGCCTTTTGCATGTCCTATGAGACTGCCACAGCCTGCAGCTCTGAAGGTGTCTGGGCCATGACGTTGTATGGCCGCCTTAAATGTAATGCTGTGGATAGGCCCGGAATGAATCCGGATTGATGAGCATGGACCGTGTATGGCATTAAAGGGGATACTCTGATAGCTAGCAACTTGGCGAAGATCTTGGCATCTGTATTCATGAGGGACAGCAGTTTATGGGACCTGCAGTCCTCAGCAGCCTTGTCAGGCTTGAGCCATAGTATTATAATGGCTTCTCACACTGTGTCGGGCAATATCCCCCTCATTAATGCTTCCTCCCAAAGCTGCAGTAAGTGCTGGGGAGACGCCACCTGATACTCCTTGTAAAACTCTGCTCTCCAACCGTCCAACCCAGGGGCCTTGCTGTTTGGCCGAGGAGATATAGCTGTGCCGATCTCCTCTATTGTAAGGGGCGCCCCAAGAGCGTTGCACGCCTCTCAGAAAGCAATGTGGTCAGTATCCCATTCAAGTACTTCTCGGTCTCACCAGGAGTAGTGCTCCCCTTTGGTTGGTTTACTGCCAGATAGAAATCATAGAAGACATTACTAATTTCTACATCAGTGTCCTCTGTGGTCCCGTCTGTTTTCCTAATATATGGTATGTGTGCATTAGGATCGTTGTCTGTCCTCCCTTTTTGTTCCCCTCCCTTGCCTCGTCTCGCCTTGAAACACTTGTGTATAGGCGCATTATAAATGCCATATCAAATCATCATATTCCCAGATCCAGATTTAACCAGCTGGGATAGTGTGCAATCCAGCCTGTCGGCATCTTCGTATTTTCTGGCGAGCATTGGTCTATCCATGAATCTCAGCTCTCTCTGTGCCAGGTCTCTTTAGGCGTCCAGTACTGTTTTGACCTCCAAATGTAGGCCCGCAGATTGGCGTTGCTCACAGCTCTGCTGCAGACTTCTCGGCTTCCTTAGCAGCCAAATCCCTCTTCAAGCATTTGAGAACACCGATTTTGGCTGACATTGCCACCCCTCTGACATACACCTTGAATGCCTGCCAAAGCGTCGCCACGCTTGCCACAGACCCTACATTGTCATCAAAAAAGAGTCCACATGTTCGCAGATGGTCAAGGAGAACGCCAGGTCCAAAAGGGCAGCCAGCTTAAACTGCCAAGGTGTGTGGGATAGACTTTCTGACACAAACTGCACTGTCAGGAGCACTGGGGAGTGATTGGACAGCGTGCAGGCAATGTCGAGCACTGGGACACCCTGTTGAGCAATGAAGCAGATATCAACCACGCATCGATGCAGGAGTACATATCATGTACAGAGGGTTAGAACGTGTGTTCTGTCCATAAGGTCAACGTTCTCCATACATCCAAGAGATCCAGAGATTGCATGTTATGTAATATTTCATGTACCGCTCTGGTCAGTGTTCGAGCAGAGGTGCTAGTGCGGTCTAAAGTTACACTTAATATAGCATTTCAATCCAATCACCCCCGCATATAGTCTCTGTCAATGGGTACGAGGCGCATATTGCAAATATTTTACTATAAAAGCTTGGGTCATCCACATTGGGACCATACACATTGAGTAGGAGAATTTCTTTTCTGTGCAGGATCCCAAGCACCATCACATACCTAGTCTCAGTATCCACCCTGGTCTCTAAGTGTGTGAATCGCAGCAAGCAGTGTATCAGTATGCCGAGCAGGACGTATTGGCGTGGCCAGTTCAGCGCGGGCCAATTCGGCACAACCGCTTTGGCGCAGCAGCCATTTTGCTGCGCCCATTTTGGCGCGGGAACGTTTCTCCGCCGGGATCTTTTGGCACGAAGGAGGGATGCACCAAAGCAGTCGAGCCGAATCCGCCGAATTGCTTCCATCTTTCGGCACTGCATGAAATACCACGAAAATCATCCTTGATGACGTGCCCATGTAAATCTATTGCCAAAGACAGAACGTGGACTTTATAAATGCAAAACCTACATTTTTGCGCATAGCTTTTTAAAGTTCTGGGTTCTGTCAGTTCTGTATTGTCCTAGCTTTGTTTTCCAATAGGCAATCTATCCCCCAAGCGGTTTCTCCTATGAGACATCCTATTGCCCTAGTTGAGTCTCCTAGTATCCTTGTATTGCCATAAATCAACCAGAGTCACCCAGATGGTCCTAAGATCCCCACAGTAATTCTGCTTCTTCCAAAGGGCCGAGCGCTCTCTTTGTAACCGATTGGCTGCGGATTATAATGGGGTTCTGAATATGCATCTCTCCACATTTTTCATATTATCAAAATATATTAGTATTTGGAGATGTGTCCGGCAAACCGCCTGGACAGATTTAACGATATGAGCCGGGGCAAACACTAGCTAGCCCGCATTAAGTGCCGCTCTGAACTAGCATTCACTCTGAACCTCCTTCCTGTGCCCGTGTGCGTGAAGTACACTAGCAGTGCTGTGCAGTGCTGTAACCCTGCATAGCCCCCAACGTCTAATTTAACGGCGTTGTAGGTCACTGCATTAATGGTGCACACAATCCCCTCACTTGTAAAATGCAGATATACAAAAGGCAAAGGGTTTGGCACTCAGAAAAAGTGACCATAATGAATCCAGAATACATAATAAAGACAGGCGAATAACAGCGCCCCGCGTCTCTTTGAAAGATTACATTGTAGGTGGTGCTTTCGTATTAGTGAACATGCCGGTTAGCAGTAACATCAATAATCGGATTCCTGATTGCCCATGCCAATCAAAAGCAATCAAGGAATGGACCTCCCACTGCCCCCTGGGATAGACGCTCGCGCTCTAAATAATGCCATCTTCACGTTCAGGAAGTTTTGGTGATACATGGGGAGAACAAAGTATAAACCAACCCGCAGCCACAATTCTTTTCAAATGCAACACGTTAACGGTACTGCATTTGAAAATAATTATGCTTTTGAATTTGGCGTAAGGGAGTTTAGACGTGGCTGCAATGTCAGCCACGTCCAAACGTCCCTCGCGTCAAATCACCCTTGCCAGAAAGGCTCCTGCGTCAAAATGGGCGCGCCAAATCGACCGCTGCGGCAAACGAGTCGCGCTGGACCCGCCCGTGGCAAAAAGGCGGCGCAAAAAGAGGGTGTAGCGTCAGCATGAGAGCACTCCTGGAATTCGTAGAGCATGCTGTTTAATATTCTGAGATCCCCAACACACTGCAAAGCAGAGCACCTGACCATCGAGTGTGTGTGTTTCTTGTAGCAAGAGGATTTTTGCACCCTTTCTATTCGCATATGCTGCAATCTTCCGGTCCTTGACTGGATTGCCCAGCCCCCTAACATTCAACTGAGAAAAGTAACTGCACGTGTCATTTCACGCAGATGAGCCATAGCCACGCGTATGTGCTGTCCCACTGTGTGTACACTAGTTTATTTTTGAATGACCCCACCCTGTGCCAGCCCCTCCACCCCCAGCCTCCCCCACTGCTCCCCGAACTGTGGCAGTGCTTGCTCCCACCCGCTAACTAACCCAAAACCAACCATTTGCACTCGCAAGGGGGACGTCTGTTATCGCTCCAAGCGGGCGACCCGCTACCTAAGCATTATAGTACAGAGTATCGGAATGTACGTTACATACATATCAAACAGACACACAACCATGATGATTTCAAGCGGAGGAGGAGTCCTCAGTACGGGGACCACTGGGCGGGATGTGCGTCTCTATAAAGGATATTGCTTCCGCCTGGACTGTAAAGAAATACTCTTTTATGCTGCAATTGAGCCTGGCTGGGAAACGCATGGCGTAGGATATATTCCTTTCGTAACAGTTTCTTAACGCTAGTGAAAGTGCACCTCTCCTGTTGTACAGCAACAGTGAATTCTGGGTATGTCTGGATGGTATGCGATACAAGGTGGAGCTCCTTCAAGTCTCTGGCATGCTGCAGGATCTGGAATCTAGTTATTAATGCAAGCAGTTATGTTTCAGGAAGTCACCTGGCTTAGGTTTTATCTGTGAACGCTCTGTGGGCACGCTCCACCGTCAAATGCGGCGACAGTCCCCGGTCATCCAGCAGTTTCTTAAGCAAATCTTCAACCACCACCTCCATATTTCCCGGAAGAACATTCTCCGGCACCCCTATGATGTGCACGTTATTCCTGCGCGATCTCAACTCCTTTTTTTTTTATCGCATTTAGCTTTGACTAATTGCATATCTTTTTTCAGGGGGGACACAGGGGTCTGCATGGAAACTATATCGTCTTCTGTTGCACTTATTCTACTTCCAGGTTCCGTTATTCTCTGTGTCTCCTTCTCTAGTTGGGCCCGTATGGATGTGACATTAGGTATGTCATCAAGTTTCTCATTGACAGAGCAGAAGCCCTTTTGCATGGTGTCCAGTATTTGCTGCATATCCATGCTTCCTCCTTTTTTCCGGCTTTTACCTTTCGTCATATCTGCCACCTTATCACAGTGATCCTGGCATGGGGCACTGAGAGTCAATGCTGCCACACAACGCTCCCCAAGGTTATAGCTTGTACTGCAATCTATCTTGCCGCTTACAGTTTCTTAATGGAGGGCCGTTCTGGAGAGCCCATCCCTGCATGATCCCTGGACCATGCCAGTGTTAAATGCAGCTCCCACAGCAAATGCAGCACCTACAGCACGCCCCGCCAATGCAACAACTGGCTGGGATATGCACAAAAATTCCTTTATGGTAACTGATGTCGTGGGGTCTGGAGGAGCCCCACGGTGTGCCTGGGGTCTCTGCGGCATAAACCTGGAAGTCTTTTATTGCGGGGGAGTCGTGCAGGGTGTACAGATGACATTAATGACAGTACCATAATGAGGCCACACAACCAAATAGGGTGGACATACTTTGCCACAAGCTTTATTGTATCATGAGCTATGTGTAAAGAAAACCAACCAACAAAAAACATAATGTAAAACCAAAACAACTTTTGGGGAACAGGGGATCAGGTGAGCGGGGACCCTACTCCCACGTAGGGCCAACTCGAGGCTGATCCCTGCCGCCCATCATACTAAAGCTTGCGACATTCTGTGGACCCTGCGTGTGAGCTGTGTCTGGTTTATCTTCCGTTACTTGTATACTTCTTTTTGTGTCATTTTCCAAATCGGTCTTTAATTACCAGTTGACACCATTGCTTAGCCACCGGCTTTCTTCTTTATCCCAGCTTGTTTCAAATTTTCTTCTTAGAGAGGCGTTTGCCTTTTTCCGGTCTTTTTTGTGTTTTACTCCATATTGAGGCATTAATAGCCTTCCTTTTAATACATTTTTCCTATATGATTGGCCCCTTGAGAGGCGTTATTATTTTTCCCTGCTCCTTCATCTGTTTCCTATGTTTTCACCATGATTGTATTATTTTATTTGCCTCTTGTGAGGCGTTAGTATATAGTAGATATTTTAGCAACTGGCTTTTTTTTTTGACCAGTTTGTTTCGTCTTTATAGTTTCATGCTTTGTGAGGCGTTTTCCTTTTTGGTTATTTAATGACTTTTCCTCCTTATTGATGGATTATTGGACTTCCACCACCATACTCAACCTTTTGTTCAGCCACACGCAAATCGTGATTTGGGTCTATAGTTGCCTCTTGCGAGGCGTATGTTAGCTTCTTTTTTCAGCATTTCGGTGATTTTTAGATTTTGTGTTGGTGCCTGCTCTACTTCTGTACTTTTACCTGATCAGTGAGTTTGCCTATTGTTGTTTAATATAGGTCTATGCTCTAGTTAGAGGGAGGGAGGGAGGGATTTTTTTTAAACTTCTTTTCTCCTCTTGGTGAAGAGTCAGCGGTGTGCACTGCTCCTGCAATGCCGTGGCAGAGGAATACTTCAGGGGCTAGCTTACCATCCCCAGATATAGGCTGAAAATGGCCTGACGACAGATAGCCCCCCTTGAAGCATCCAAGGCCCTTTGTCCGTCCGGATGGGAGGGGGCCTTTGATGTGGCTGTCAGGGGCAGGGACTACCTGTTTGACAGGTGATCGTCACCTACCCCTGTCACCTTCCGCTGGCTGGGGCTCCCAGAAGTCTGGGCCCCTTTTGTCCACGGGGACCTGCTGGCCCACCCTGCTCACATGGGTGCTGATGGGCAGGCACCTTGTATGTGCTGCCCATGCCCGCTTCCCCTGCAATCCCACCTCGCATCTTATACCCCTGGGCCTTCCATCTCCGGGGCCCATGTAAAGAATACAGCGGGCCACTGGTGCAAGCCGCTTCCACCACTGTTACACGCAGTCACCGGTCCCTGCATGTTCTTATGGAAAAAACTAGTGGGCTTCTACCCACGTATTGTGCAGCAAACGCACCTCCACAAATTCCTGAGGCCTTGTGATCAATCACTGCCGCAGCCCGGCTCTGCAATATTCACTCCACCACCCGGGATCCACCAGCCTTCCGCCCTGTTAGGCGGCGTGCCTAGTGTACAGCACAGATCAGTGAGCAACACTGCTCACCTCAGAGCAGAGCCGCCGCCGGTTCTCTCCACACAGTTTTCCAGATCGCTGAAGGTCTTCTAGTCAGGGCAGGTCCCCTGCCCAGTATTGCGCTCACAGCCTGTGTGCCCAGTCTTCCACACTCGTCGAGAGCGCCCTTACATGACAGCTTTCAGTGCACAGTGTGCCTCACACCACCCAACCAGTAGTGCTGTGTCCCCCCAGTCAGAAGCTCGTGTCACAGCTTCCCAGAAAAAACGATTCGGCTGCGCAGCATCACTTCCCCAGCAATCTGGTCACAACATCTCTACAGATGAGTGTTATGGCTCGGCTATGTTTGCTAGTTTTATCTGCCTCGAATGGAGCCTAAAGAGAAGCCACCATCTTGGCTGGCTGCTGTGCAGTGCCCCCTGGAGGCACAAATCCTGCTCTTGCACGCCCAACGATTGGGGCCAGAGGAAAGCATTGAAAGAGCCGTTGGTGTCTTCAGCCCCAGCACTGTGTATCTTTCTTGACGTCGCTATCATTGGCACCCACCTCATCAGAACCATAGCAAACATTGTTTCTGGTGCAAACGCACCGTGCTCCTTTGGAGCCAGTTCAGCCTGATACATACCAGCAGTCTCAATACCGTAGCTAAGTCAGCCTACCCAGTCTAGAAGAGTCGGAGGCATTTTTAAGAAAGCAAGGTGGATGAGCACTTTTCGTATGGTTTTCAGACGGGTTTCAGTAACAAGAAGTCCGACTTCCCAGAGGATTGGATCTTTGATCCCCAGCCCGTGGGGCCTTACTGCAGCTGCAGAGGGACTTCCATGATGCTAGTGGACTAGTCACATAACCAGCTGCAGAGTTTGGGATAACGTCTTTTATGGGGCTTACGCCTGACTTTGTCTCTTTTCTTTTTATAGTAACTAAAGCAAGGGATACACTGGACCTGGCCAGTCCTCTGAGGAAGTGAGGACACAGACCTTTGCAGATATTTTAGAGCCAAAGATCCCGTTGGAGTCCCCTACAACAATTTAGTGGTGCTTTGACAGACAAGTTGACTCTTGTTTGTAGTAGGCCGGCTTCAGTGCCTTGTGTTTAGAAGTATCTAGCTCAAACATATGGCTGGACCATTGGATCAGCTGTTTTTGACGGCCCATCCTACACCTGAAAGACTTGTGGTAGAGCTGCCCAATGGAGGTGCCATACCCATGGCCTTATTTAATACTTCCACAGATTGAGAGTTGTAAACCTTGGACAAGAGGTGTAAACCTTGAACGTGTGGATTCGTAAGGTCATTGTTACTATACCCTTAGTGGCTATTACACCCTAGTCTGTCCTTCACATGCCCTGCAGGAGGTAACTGAAATGGCAGGTAGCCATTTTACACATAACAGGCAGAGCCCATTTCAACAAATAGGGCAAGATTGTAAGGAAACAGCGAAGTGCCTTCTTGAAACCTCTCTAATAATAATAATAATCTTTATTGTGTTATAGCACATATAGAGCTTTACACAAGTAAGACAAATAAAATCAAACAAAAACGAACAAATAAATAAAATCAGTACACATATTCAATATGTATAGTCAATTGATGTACCACAATACTATCAAAAACATTCCAGTAGAAACAAACATATTACGAGATCAAGAAATTCTAATCCTTAGTTACAACATAGGTCTTAGATGTTCAGAATCTTTATGAAAGACTTAACCATCCGGTCCCCGGATGATGGTTAGCTCAAGCGTTAAGTGCCAACAACTTTTTAACTTGTAACCATACACTCGATACAAAGCCAGCTGTGAAGAAATAGATTTTGTGTTAATCAATAGTCCAAAGACGTTTTTAGTCTTAATTGACTCATGTGTGGACCAATCCGCCCAGGGGTATATAAGACCCAGTTTTACACACTCCGTAAGGACATGTTTTGCAGTTTTGGTTTTGTTTGAGTGCTTACAAATATGGCAGTAGTGCTCCTTGGCATCCAAGCGCAACTGGGGGCCACGTACAGCAAGAAAAGGTAATTAATGTATACGCAATAACCGCAGGAAACGTCTTACTTCAGGATCAGGGCACAGCAATATATAAGATTGCGTCTTCGTATATTGATGTACCACAGTAGCTATAGCTTCAAAGCTCTTTAAATTCGCAGAATGTACTTAATTACTGTACCAATTTCATCAGTTAAGTTTTTTCACAAAAGCCAATTTCAGCCTACAATATTGATCCCTGGCATCAAAGTTGGGATGCCACCCAATTTTTAAGAATAAATGGTCGTTCAGAGCTGTATAATTCCTACCCCTGAACAATGCCTCCCTATTGCAGTTTGCACCAATACAGGTTAATCATTTACATATAGGGTTTGTTCGGGATCTGATGTAAAGTGAGTCTCTGACTCTAAGTGCTATACCTCGCAGGGAGGTCAAACCCAGTTCCAGACTGACAAATTCAACCAGACATGAAGGACGCTTGCCCAACAGACTACTCCAGAACAAACCCTCGATCTTGTCTTACCAAGTAAGATCTTGAACTGCCATGGCATCCAGCCCATATAATATAGCTGTCCAAAAACACAGTTTATAAAGCAGGATAGTTCCGGCAAATGAGAAGCCAGCATGTTCTCTTGCTTCTTTCCTTATTTGATAGGTTAGCTGTCTGGCCCTTCTGATCTTTTTCTTAACCAGGTTTCCATATCCTAATACATCTAGTTAAACGACCAGGTACTGATAGGCTCTTGTGTAATGATTACTCCCAAATCAGTGACAATTTCACTCTGTTGACCTTTTTGTTAGAAATCAGCATGGTGTGTGTTTTATCAAGATGAATCCCAAGTCGTGTTCCGCAGCAAATCCTGACACTTTGTTCCACATGTTTTTCATGCCCGCTATAGTTTGGTCAAACATTACCAGGTCGTCCGAATATAGCATGGGGACTAAGGGAACGCTACCAATCTTCGGCGGGCATGTAGATTTACCCTGCAGGTGATGCAGCAAGTCTGCTATATATAGATTTAACAACAGGGGAGCCAAGACACAACCTTGCTTGACTCCCCTGTTCATCTGCACCAAGGACGTTACGGTTCCTAGTTGTTATGGTGCAGTTCTCTCAATATCTGCAGCATTGATATATGGCATTCGAACTTCCTTAATTTAGCTCGCAAGATGGTTCTGTTCACTAGATCGAACGCACATCTAAAATTAACTAATACTACAAATAGTGCCCGTCCATTTTTTACAGCGAGCGACCTTGTAACAGATGGTCAATTGTTCTAATATTGTGCACTGTAGCAGAGTCAGGCCGAAAGCATGTCTGGAATGGATGGAGAATGTTGCTAGTCTCCACCCATTTCTGCATCTCCTTTAAAACCAGTGAGGAAACCTTGTTCAACAAAACTGATTGTGTTGCGTTTCCAAGATGGCCGCCCGAGAGTGAGGTCACACTCTCACAAGCTCCTGGCTGGGCCTAAGAAAGGTGCACAGTATAGGGCAAGGACACCAACGCAGCAGGGATATTGTGCTTATATCCCACGGACATATAAGAATGGTGATTGAATAGCTGACGGTGAATAAGCAGGAGAAGTAAATCCGGGCTTGCTAACAGGTGGCATCCCATGGTCGGTCGGGAGAACCGCTTCGTGAAGCCGTAAGAAGGAGCCTGACGGAGGAGAAGTGGGGGGAGACTGACCCATTGAGAGGAATCTCCCAAAGGCATTGGAGCGGAGGAAGAGGAGCCCCAGGTGAATTAGAGGTTTTGAGAAGGCGTTCTCCCCTCTCGGTGCCAGGATAGAGATAAGGAGAGGAGGAGCTCCCCTCGACCACTGGAGGAGCGTCGCATCAGGAATACGCTGAGGTGGCAGAGCCCTGACACTGGACGTACACCCAGCACTGCGAGATATAGATGGCTCATTACTGGGAGGCCCTGGTGAGATGCCGCATCGGGAGGGTACTGCAGAGGTGCTGCAGGGAAGCTCCAGTGAGATGAGGATCCTGAAGGGAGGCCAACGCAGCAACCAATAGTAAGTACGCGCTGAGCGGCTGTCCTACGAGCAAGACCCGCAGAAGATTTTGGTAGGTTTAAGAGACCGGCAAGGGGCCTCACACTCGGTGTGGACCGGCAAACGATGGAGGATCGATCCCCGCATAAAAAAAATGGATGTTCATTCCTTCTAGGACGAATAATACGAGATAAGTGGACAGTCCCCAAACGGCCCACTAATGGACAGAGTCCCTGAGAATTCTACATTGAGCGGCCCCAGCAACCAGAGACAATTTGCATAGAGGCACCCCCCGCCCCATGTAAACTGAACACCACATCATGATTTGGTGGCCTTATGAGAAGGGAAATGAGACTAAGGATACAAGGGATCAGGGTGGGCCCGCAGGAAATAGAGAACAGAGGGCAGCAACTGAAAATTCTGAGGAGGAGGAGACTCCAGGACAATAGGGCAATAAGATAAAGAAGGTTGGTCCGCCACTCGAGCTGAAAGACACTTGGAAGTGCCCAAATAAGAAGGCGAGACCTCGCAAAGTAAAAGCCCTCCAGCAAGGTCAAGGAGAAACACAGAAGAGTAGGCCCATATGCAGATGCCAGGATCAAAGAAGAAGCAGACCCCGGGGCCGCAGACCACAAAGAACGTCAAGAAGAGACAGTTGGAGAGGTGCTGGCAACGGTACCTGTCAGAGCCGGCTATAGGGGAATGCAGCTTGGCACAAAAAGTCGACAAAGACTTGGGGGCAACTGAAGAATTGGCCCTAAGCAAAGAGGATATGCAAAAGTGTTTTCCAGGGCATGGAGGAGAGGCTTACAGCGTCCCTCCAACAGCAAATGGGGAGCCAAAAAGAAGAACTGAAGAGCTCACTGAAAGAATTTAGAGAGGACATTAATGCCTTGGGAAACAGGGTGTATTCGGCAGAACAGGGCCTATCGCAGGTTGAAAAAGAAGTATGCCAGAACTCGAAGCTACTGGAGCAGATCGCCTCAGACGCTGACCGAAAATCTATAAGGCAGCAGTGCTTTGGCACTATGTTGATGGACAGCACCCCCGAGGATATATGGATTGGTCTCATACACAGAGTGGGCTCTAAGAGGACTGGAGAGGGGAATAGACCAAGGGATGTGTTAGCAGCATTAGTGTCCTATGAGGAGAAGTAGAGGATACTTAGGGCCGCTATTGGACAGGACACTATCGCAATTAAAGGCTCGCACATAAGCTTATTTCAAGATCTGGCCGCTACAACGCTCCGGAAAAGAAGAGCAATGGGGCTGGTGACGAGTTCACTAAAGGAAAAAAAAGTCCCCTATAAATTGACCTTCCCCTTTGGCTTGGTGTTCCCCTGGGAAGGCAGACAGCAAAGAGTCATTACATGTGAGGAAGGTATGGCCATTCTAGGCCTAGAAGTAGAAGAGATGGACCCAGGGAGTTAGGGGAACCGCATGTAAATATTATGAGCGCATATGGGTGGAAAAGGGTACAACGGGCTTGCAAGGCAGGGGAGGGGTAAGGCAAAGGAATAATGACATAGCCACTACAAATCTTTTCACACAATGTATGGGGTCTAAATACTCCGATAAAAACAAAGAAGGTAGCCACACAGATAAAAAGGAGTAACGCAGATATAATCCTTTTACAAGAGACACACATCAAGAAAGGAGATAGCCACAAAACACATATGCAGCAGTTTACGCAAAGATATCGGGCAAATGCCTGTAACAGAATGGCAGGCGTATTGGTGGGCATAAGAAATACACTAGGGGCAAAAATTATCAAAACTTTAGCTGACCCGAATTGGAGGTATATTTTCTTTGCAACTACAGTCGGGAAAAGTGTTATGATAATAGGAACACTATATGCCCCCAACACGGGACAAGACGCCTTCCTATATCAGACGCTGGGGAAATTGGAAGAGTTTGTGGAAGGGGAAATTATCCTTACAGGAGATTTTAACATAGCTTGGGATCCGGTTAAAGATAGGAGCGCCCAGGGTATTAATAAGGGGTCACATCCATCGGAGGCAGTGCAGGAACAATTAGACGGAATGGCGATGAGAGACCTATGGAGGGGAAAAAAAAGGGGCAGGATCTGGGGTACACATGTTTCTCCCATGTCCACCAAACCTACTCTAGAATAGATTATGCATGGGGCACCCCCAAAGTAGTAGGTGCATTAATAGACATAGAGGTACACCTGATCTCTCTATTGGATCATGCACTGATTGATATATCTCAGGGGCCTGAAGCCAAGCAACCCTCTGTGGACATGGAGATTACCTGGGGAACTTATTAGGGACGAAGTCCTATGGGAAACGGTGAGGAGTAAAATTGTAGAGTACTTCGCATTGAATGACACGCAAGGGCCCCCCCAAGAGTACAGTATGGGGTGCCTTTAAGGCAGTTTTGCGGCAGGAGTTGATCTCCTTAAAAGCCCAAAAACGAAAAGAGGAAGACAGACTAGAAACTAAGCTTGAGGCGGCACTCGGACAGGCCCAAATGTAGCTGGTAGTGCGAAAGAACAGGGAAAACTACAGCAAGGTGAAGGGAGCACAGAGACAACTAGGGCTTCTTAGGACCACAAAGGCGCAGAACGCTCTTTTAAGCCTTAAGCAGCGCTATTATGTTGGGGCCAATAAGGCTGATAAAATGCTGGCCAGGCTCTTGAAGCAACAGAGTGGCCAACGTCACATTGAGAGAATAAAGCAGTTGGATGGATTAATAGTTACCGACTCGGATGGGATAGTGCAGTCCTTCACAGCATATTATAAGCAATTGTACTCTTCTGGGCACCCAGAGACTCATAGGATACAGGCGTTTCTAGAAGGGATAAAGCTTACGAATATTACAGAAGAGGAAAGGGACAGTTTGGAAAGGGAAATGACGGCAGAAGAGGTTGAAAGAGCGATAAAGAACCTTCCTAATAATAAGGTACCAGGACCTGACGGCCATACTGTTTTTTTTAAGGATGTGTACATTTTGGCTGTGGCACAATTGTTCGCTGCTGAATTGACCGTGGTCAATTCGGACGTGAAGGCAATTTTACCAATGTCAAAACTGCCCCAATAAAAAATAAAAAATGTGTACCTGTGATTGCACTGAGCACCCGCCCTCACAATGCCCTGACTTGGTTGCGCTGCCCGCTCTGTGATTATTGCTGATTGTAATTGCCAAAATTGTACCTGTGATTGCACTGAGCGCCCAGCCTCACACTCCTTGCTCACTGTGCAGCCAACCTAATATCCATACCCCCATGCATCTCCCTCTCTCACAAATGTATCCCATCACGCCCCACATACCAGCACATATGCAGTCGTGCCAACTGACACCCAGCACTAGCACTCTACATCTCTCCATCTACTCCTTAACTCTCGTCTTAGCCATCCCCTGGCTTACCAGCACCATGCCTCCCACTCATACACACCTCTTGCCACCTCCTCTCCAGCATCAATCGTCCACAACCACTAAAAAGGCCAACTTACCTAACTTCCACTCTGACAAATCAGAAGGTCATATCCTTCTACACTCCAGGCTCTCCAGGCTCAGGGCACAATCAGAGCCAAACTTACACCCCTGCATCCCTCTCACCATCGACCATAGGAATCACAAACTGAGCTCCCGCACCCCCATTATGTCCTCACGCCTACAACAGAAACCAGCCCGCCAACCAACCCTCCTGCCTCACCCTTCCCAGCCCCCCCTCTGCCCGCCACCTCCAGCACCCAACTCACCACTTCGCACAAATCCACTTTAACCTCTCCCACCTGCTATACCTCTGACGCTCATCACACGCCTACCTGCAAAAAGCTCACTCCCAACCCTGTCCTCAAATGTGCCCTTATCAACACACGCTCTCTCCCTGCGCACGCACTTGAGATTAATGATCGCATCACTTCCCTGAACCTCGACCTACTAGCAATCACGGAAACCTGGCTCCATGAAGCATCAGGCCCAGCCACCTCTCTCGCTCTCCCCCAAGGATACACCATCCTGCGACAGAACCGTAAGACATCCAAAGGCAGAGGCGTAGCTCTCCTCTCTAAGGAGACACTACCCATTAGACTCTGCAACCAACCTTGGGAAAACAAAGCTTACTTCCTCAATGCCAAACTAACTCTATCTCCAAACTGTACCATAAATATACTGATCACATAGAGACCACCTCGTACAGCACCAGATTACCAAAGGCACCCCCTCCAAATCCTAAGAAACAACTTAAAAGTTTCACTAAAACTATCCTACTTGATGACCTCAACCTAAGCCTGCATGACCCCAAGGACAAAACAGCCACCTCATTTGCCAAAGAGCTTACAGACTTGGGGTTCGCCCACACAGTCACTAAGCCAACTCACAGTAAAGGTCGCTCCATTGACTGTATTGCAGACCACAACTGCTCATCCTCAATCACCAGTATCTCGGCCCACTCATGGACGGACCACCACTGCATCCAATTCACTATTCCTACTAGACCTCCAGCCAAAATGCTTTCTTATGCCCCCCCAGCTAAAGTCAGAATCTCAAAAAAACGAACCAAAGTCAACCTACTCCCTTTTATTGACATCCCAGAATTTAAACCACCCTTTGGCAACAACCCATCGTCTCTTGCCAACACCTATTCCCAGATCCTCACCAAATCCATTGAGTCCATAGCACCAATGGAGGAAAAGAAGGAAATAAAATCTATGCACACTAACTCCTGGTTCGCAGAAGAACTATCTGCCCTACGTGCCAACAAACACCTGGCCCTAGCTAAGTGGCAATCCACGCCTAACCACTCCACCCTGACAGAATTCAAAAACATTTCATCTACTTACAAAAAAGCTATATTTAAAGCCAAGTCTGAATCCTTCAACCTGAGAATCTCCACAGCCAATTCCAAATCTAAGGAAATGTTTTCGATCTTCAAGGACCTCATCACCCCATCCACCAGCCCAGACGAAATTACCAAAGATGAAGCTTGGTGTTCTAGCATTCAAGCAGCTCTCCTTAACAAAGTCTAGCTTCTCCATGATAAAATCCGATCTCAACGCAAAGCACTACCCAAACAGGACAGTCTGCTCCTGCCCATCTCCCCCACTCTTCATTCCGACACTCCGCTCTTCTCCTTTATAGACATCACAGAAACTGAAGTTGCAGATCTCCTCCAACACAACAAACCATCCACATGCAAAGGGGATATCTGCCCACCAGTCATCATCAAAGAATGCGCCGAGGCACTGATCCCGATTATCACAGCATTCATCAATGCTTCCTTCTCCACAGGAATAGTACCACAAAGCCTAAAAGAAGCCGGGGTCCGGCCCCTCTTAAAGAAACCCTCCCTAGATCCCGCCTGCCTTAACAATTACTGACCCATCACCCCAGTCCTCTTCCTCCTCAAAATCCTAGAGAAAGCTGCCCACTCCCAAATCCAACACTACCTTGAATCTAATACCATCCTAGGCAAAAGACAATCAGGATTCCGCAAAGGCCATGGCACAGAAACCGCCCGTGCCACGATAGGAGCAAAACTGGACTACTGTAAAGCTCATCTTGCAGGCCCCTCAGAAAGGAATCTTAAAAAGCTCCAACTAGTGCAAAGCAATGCACTCCGCGCAGCCCTCAGCATTCCCAAAAGAGACCACTTTACTCAGGCTAGGCGAGACGCCCACTGGCTCCCTGTCAAGGAAAGGGTCAACTTCAAAATCCTCACCCTAACGCACAAATGCATCACTCTTTCTGTCCCACCCTACCAATCAGAAACCATTACCAGAGACACCTCAACACGCCCAAAAAGAAGTCACCACGCCAACCAACTCCGAATCTCCCCCATCAAAAGAACAAACAGCTTAGGCTTAGGTTTCCCTTACATAGCACCCAAACTATGGAATGCCCTAACCAATGCACTCAGAGCGGAACCTGCCCTGTCCACATTTTGCAAAACCCTCAAAACCACCCTGTTCAGATAGCTCATCTGCTTCCCCACCCACTTAGCCTACTCCCCACCCACCCCGCCTTGCCAACCCGAGTCTGTTACCGCACACTCCCCTAATCGCTATATCAGTTGTATCATGTAACTAAGTTTTCTGCATCCTATGTAACCACTAAGCTTATTGTATTCTTTGTAACCAGAAAGTATCTCTGTAACATCGCCACAATGCCCAAGGGCTGCTGCACGCTTTTTAAATGCTAATAAATATATACGCGGGTCGGGTCAGACGCCACAGGGTCTACTTTTCTTTTTTTTTTTTTCACCTACAGACCTCCGGAAGCGGGGGACATCTCCACTACCCCCAAAGGTAATCACTACCAAACATGGGGAGCAGGGGACACCCCTGCAACCCCCGCTTCCCATGTTTGGTAGTGATTACCCAAATTGGTCGTTTCCAAATGACCAAATGGTACTGGCCGAATTCGGCCAGTTGTACCATTCGGTCAATTAGAAACGGGCAATTTGGGTAGTACCGTTTTTTATAAAGTGTTCTGCAACGAGCTTAAAAGTTTCCTTACAAAACTATACAACTATTTTCGAAATGGAGAATGCGTGACACGCTCAATGACAGCCGCAAAGGTGGTACTGTTTGGAAAACCGAATCAAGGACTCTACAAGCTGTGGCTCGTACAGGCCAATAGCCTTATTAAATATAGACGCTAAAATATATGTTCGGATTCTAGCGGAAAGAGCAAAAGGGGTTCTCCCAGGGGTCATAGGGCAGGAAAAGTTGGGTTTTATAGCAGGAAGGCAAACCTGAAACAATAACAGAAGGGTGATCCACTTATTAGAAAAAATGTAAATAAAACAAATACCAGCCATCCTTATTTAGGGTGATATGGCCATATCTATTTCAGATGATGGAACTATTGGGATTCGGGCCTAAATATATTCAAATGGTGGGGGCAAACTATAGAAAACAAAAATGCTGACAGTGGTGCACACCTGGTAACAATTGATATAGAAATTCAAATCATCATTATATGTACAGAAGAGCTGGTTTAAGAATTTAAAGGTGCGGGGGAGGAAAAAAGGCCTTGGCACAAAGCCTAAATCAGAAAAGAGAAAATAGAAGAGGACCCAAAAAGTGGGGCCCTCCCGTCCCCTGCACACTGTTTACTGATGCCACATAGGGCCTTCAAATTTGAAGGCCCTATGTGGCATCAGTAAACAGTGTGCAGGGGACGGGAGGGCCCCACTTTTTGGGTCCTCTTCTATTTTCTCTTGGCAAACTATAGAAACCCTTTGATGGGGCTAGCGGTCAACGCACGCATATATGTTGACGTAAGTGTAGAATGAGGGACCAGGCAGGGATGCCCTTATCTCCACATCTATATGCCATCTATCTAGAACCCCTGTTGGCTGCAATTAGACAGAACCAGGACATTAAGGGGGTCCGATTTGTGAGGGGAGATGCATTAAATGATATGCTGCTAACATTAGTGGAGCCCCGGCCCGGGTGGGAATTCCTAAAGATCAAGAGTGATTGTCATGATTGAAAATATATATGGGGAAATCAAAAATGTTGGAAGTGGGACTCCCTAAAGAAACGACGATGCAAAAACAGAGAAGATCCCTCTTTCATTCCGCTGAGGCAAGCTTTTTTATTTTTATGGATAAAACTGACTAAACTAACAAAGTGTGTGTGTTATATAAAACTAATTTCCCAGACCTAATAAAAAAAAATGCAAACATATTATGCAAAGTGGACCCCGATGCAGATATCCTGGCTCGGGAGAATAAATACTGTGAAGATGGTGACTCTTCCAAGGGTATTATATAGGTTTCAAACTCTACCAATAGCGGTCCCGGGCACCTTCTTTAAAGCAATGAATACACTAATCTCTAGAATTGTTTGGCAGAACAAACACCCAAGAGTAGCATTGGATCCTCTGATGACTCCAAAGCACAGAGGCGGAATAGGACTCCCTAACCTGTACCGGTATTACGATGCGGCCCAATTAAGAGTGATGCGCGAATAGTTTTCAGACAGTAAAGACAAAATATGGGCACGAATGGATAGAGCGGTAGTGGGTCGCTTGTTAGCCGGCTTACTTTGGCCCAGAGCACCAGGCGTAGTAGGGTATTCGTACGACATGTGATATATGGGATAGGTGGCTTAAAAGGGGACATTTATCTGTAAAGACTAGACATATGGTGTGGGAAGGGGAAATAGCTTAATTTGAAGACTGTAAGCGACATGTAGGCGTATTGGAAGGGGATAGATTTGAATATACTCAATTGAGGCATTGATTACGACAGAAGGAGATCCGCCAAGCAGCTATAAGGCCGCTGACCAATTTTGAGACATACGTCACATGGGAGACAAACACTTAGTGGCAGACATATATATAATACTGCAGGAATGCCCAGACCAAAAGATATGGCCGTATCAAACAGTATGGGAAGGCTCGTATGGACAGGAGGTTCCTGCTGGGCACTGGGAAGAATTATGGAGGAACATCCCGAAACTGACCAGGTCCCTACAGTTGCGGGAGGCCTGGTATAAAATTATGCTAGAGTGGCATTACACTCCTAGTAAATTACACAGGATGTAGCTCGGTTTCTGCAAAGTGCTGGAGGGGGTGTAACGGTAACTGGGATTGGAGACCTATTTGGTGGGGGTGCCCTAAAAGGGTTCTCGGAGGAAGTCATGAGACTCTTTCAGAAAATAGTACCGGAGATCCTACCCATGTCATTAGCAGAGAGCATAGTGAGACTACTAGAACCAGAACAATATACAATTTCAAGACCACAGAAAAGAGCATTGGTAACATTACTAATAGTGGCCTGGATGGTAATTGCTAAAGACTGGAAACAAAAAAGCCCACCTGCGGTAGTGAACTGGCTTTGTAAACTTTGGGACATAGTAGCGATGGAGTGGATCACGTATAAGATCTATGGGGGCGCGGAGATATTTCGGATGTAATGGGGAGAAACAATTCATTTTTTGAAAAGTGACTTCGTACAACAATGATGTCCACAAAATGTGCGAGTGTTGGACATGCAGTGACTGGTTTGGTACCTGATGTCCTCTATTGAGAATAAACTTACGCTCCTGATGGAGTTTGGTTCGGACATTCGGTCGGTCCCTCAAGGGGGGAGGGGGTTCAGGCAGAGGGGTGGAGTGGGAGGGGGGGGTGATGGAAAATGTTTTGACAAATGCCAATAAAGAGAGGGTTTTTTTTAAAAGAAAGTGATCGTGTTGGACTTGCCATGGGTACAGGACTGGTGTTGCAGCGCTGCTCTTGGATGTGTACAGCAAACCTTGCTATAGACATCCAAGTAAAATTTAGATACACTGTTTGACAAATCTGATGTTTTTGGAACTAAAGGAGATGAAAGTCTGGAGACGTTTAAAGCTTCTTGCCAGCCTGCAAAATGTGTGGAACTGTCAGGCTAGTCCTTTTCCTTCTTTTCTGGGAGAGGATGTTTGTTACAGGCCTTTTCTTCTTTTCTCGAAAGGGTAGGTGTTATTCCCAGCAGTGTGAGGGTCCTTCAGGGGGCAGAGGGCCCCAAGCTGAAGGCTCCAGTGTCTGTGCAGGCTGGTTCAGCAGCCATAAAACTGCTTTACTTTTTCCCCTCATTGGCCACTGCAAGCCTCCAGTGGGGTCACTTAGCAGGAGTTAACTTTGGTGAAAAAAGGCCCACTGATGTTGCACACCTAGGTTTAGATATATTTAGACTGAATTGGATAAGTGATTTAATAATCTTCAGGTGCGGGGGAGCGAGGTGGTAAATCACAAGAGAATAATGAAGAGAGTCCCAAAGTAATAAGGACCCTTGCATCCCCTGCACACCACTGTACTGCAGTGCAATCAAAATGTGATAGTCTATGAATATTCTGATTGTATAAGAAACCAAGACAACACTTGTATTTGTTGAAGAAAAAAAATCACGTTTTTTAATAAGGCAATGGGCCTCATTACAAGTATGGTGGTAAGGCAACAATGGCGTCGGTATCGCTACTGGCACCGTTGCTACCGTACCGCCATACTACGAGTTCTTCTCGCGGGTGCCCTTGCAGCCACCAGGTCTGACCTGGTGGCCGTAACGGCACCCGCAAGCAGAACATGAGGGTAGCACCGGTACCGTTATTAACGGTACCGGTGCTACCACCCTCCCCATTCCCTATGGGGCTGTAATGGGGATGTACCGGGCCGGAATAGCCCAGTAATTGCCCATTCGCGGGTGCAGGACCGGGATCAGAGTTTGGAGGTAGCATTGCCGGTAAAACAGGCAAGGCTACCTCCAACCTCGTAATGAGGCCCAATGTCATTGTATGATTGAGCAGCCTGATTAGCTTGTGTCTTTAGATCTGCAGGAAGCATACTTCCATATCCATATCCACCTCAAAGATAGGCAGTGCCTTTGTTTTGTGGTGGGAAGCATGCAGCTTTGTGTTGCAGTGCTCCCATTCCGTTTCACAAAGGTTATGACTGTAGGGGGCTGCTCAGGTTCACAAAAACAGGGTACACAATTCTCTAAATCCATGACTGGGGGACAGAAACGTGCTAGGAGATCTTGGGATAATGTACACTCTCCTCCACAAGCTTGGCTTCTCCATCAACCTACAGAATTCCTTTCTGACCCTCTCCAAACATCTGCAGATTATAGGGCTGTCCTGAGGTTCAGAATGAGCCATGGCCTTACCTCCAAAGAAAGGTGTAAGCATTCAAACCCTGCTAGTTGTCATCCAATCAAACCAAGTAATACGTAGTGAGGTTTTCTAGAGGATGCTTGGTCCTATGGCATCTAGCATATTCATAGTTCTGAGAGCAAGGCTGAAGATATCTCACCCGCCCCTGCCTTCTCCCAAGTCTGCAAGGACTTGCTTTGGTGGGCATGTGCAAAAAACCTAATTCGGCAGGGGCCATTCTGACCTGGGACTGTGATCACATACAGACACATACTTGATGGGATGGGGAGCTCATCTATAGAATCTTTCAGTGAATGGTCTGTGGCTATCCCAGAAAAGTCCATCTACATTAACTTGCTGGAACTCGGGGCATTTTGTCTATCGTTGAACTCCTTCTTGTCGCCTGAGCTTCAACTTCCTTTGTCCAAATGGACAACACCACTGCCATGCACTACATCGACAAGAGGGGCTGCTGTGGAGGCCATGCTCTGGTGGTTTTGAGCGATTGAGAAGATGATGACAGTAACAGCTTCTCACCTTGCGAGCAGTCTGAACACTCAGGTGGCTCTCACGGAACATTCCTGAGGGGGGAGCTGAATGGGGAGTATCACGATTCACTAGGTGTCATCACCCCTCCCCAGGAGGGAGCCGGTTCCCATGAGGCTAGGGCGGTGCGAGCGCTACCCAATAGTCCCTTTAGGGGTTGTATAATGCAGGAGGACCTCCTGGGGAGGAACTCCCCCTCTGGGGATAAGGACGACCACCCGGGGTATAGCCTGGTGAACAGCATCACACTCCAACATTCCCTGGTCCCCTCACCCTCCATTCCAAACCACTTCCTTGAAAGTAGACCAATGTATTACTGTAGGACATGGGATACAGCCAAAGCAGAAAGTACTAGGATGAAGAAGAGCACAGAAGACCTGAAGATTGCGGACTATTATAGTACTGATACAAAGTGGCCTCAAGGAGGCATACAAATCAAGATATCAAAAGAAACAAAGGACTTTGACAATCTGCCTGGGAGGGACTGGCAACAATGTAAAGGAAGAGACAATGGACTAAAGTTGTCAAGCCCAGCCGGGAGAAGCAACAGGTGTGGACTCCAGCTCACCATCCACTCCTGTTGGCAGACCGGAGGAATAGGTAAGTGGATGCCGCTGGCAAATCGCTGAGAGAGTTCTCCACTGGAGCGGACGCAAGGTCGAACCAGGGGAAGAAAACCAAGCAGTACAGCAGAGCGTGGAGCCGCCGTGCTGCTGCAGAAACAGAGGAGAGAAGCCTGAAGAGCCAGAGAGACGGACTCCAGTCCCAGGAAGACCCATTGGCATACCGAAGTCCCAAAGAAGGTAACAGGAGGTACAAAAGACCCAGAGGGGACACAGGGGTGGAAGCTGCTCTCTCCTGGCCCAGTAGTAACAACCACACTATTGGGAAGAGTGGAGTGAGCATCCAAGGAGAACTTCCTCCTTGCAGTGACAGCAATAAGCGCACTGAACGCCAGAGACAGGTTGGAGACCCTAGGCAATATCGAATCAAGCATCCGAGGAGAACTTCCTTGTCGAAGTGGCAACAACAAGCCCACTGAGCACCAGAGATGGGTCGGGGAGCACAGCAGTGTCGAATCAAGCATCCAAGGAGAACTTCCTCGCAACAGTGGCTGTCACAAGCCCACTGACCCAACAGAAACTGAAAAGTACAAGTGGCAGGTTTCCGCAGTACAGTGGTAGGCATAAGACCGCTGACCCAAGTTGGAAGACAGAGTACTACAGAGAAGTGTTTACTCACCTCTGTGGCAATCCTAAAGCCACTTACAAAACTCCAACCAAGATTATAGAAAACGCCTCAGCGGAGTATCTCCTCTCCGCAGTGATAGTCAAAGGACCAATTACAGAATCTCAAGGGAACTGTTCATAGGGGATAATAACTTGTACCAAGAAGGCATTGAAAGAGGTGGCCGGGCCAAGGAAGCCTTTGGGGGCCTAGTGAAGAAACTCGGCAGGAGCTGCAAGAGTTACAGAGACAGCTCTTGGATAAGAGGAGAAAAACCAGGAGAAGGGAGGAATTCTCCTGGTGGAAGAACTTTGTTATTTAGAACTTCTTAGGTTTAAGTGTAAGAGATAGAAGCAGGGTTTTGAAAAAGGAGAGATTATCATTTGACATACATTCTGACATTTCCTTATATTCCTAGGTTGAGGCAGGGAAACGCCTAATTGAGACAGGGAAAGTTAGGTTTTGTGGTTTTAAAATAAGTCTATAACCCAAACATGCAATCTCCTTGTTGGACTCCTTCTTCAACACCCTTACAGGAGATTGTGTATTAGACTTTCTCCATGTGGAGTCCTCCCCTGTTTGAGCTGTTTACTTCCAGCTTGAATAAGAAGTGTGAGATCTTCTGCTCCAGACAGTGGCCTGTCAAGTATGGGTTTGGGGATGCTCTGGTGAGTCCTTGGGAATTTGAATAAGCCCTGTGTTAGTCCCTCCTTGTGATCTAAACTTAGTTGTTACCTTTTTGAACATGGCTGTGCTTGCGCCTATTCATAAGGTCTTTTGAGGCGTCTGTTATTTAAACTTGCTTTCCTGGTTGCCTTTGCTTCCATCAGAAGGGTTTTGGAGTTGCAGACTCTGTTGGTTTCTCCTCCATTTTTGCAATTCATAAAAGAAAAGGTTATATCGAGTGATACACTCTCATGCCTAAAGTTTGCCAGTTTCTTTTCTTCTCCAAACCCTATTGAGGCACAAGAACTGTTCTATACACTTGACCATAGAAGAGCATTGAAGTTTTACATGTCAGTATCAAATGACTATTATCGGGAGCGACTGACTCTTTTTTGGGTTCACTAGACCTTGAAAACAGAGAAGGGCACCTCAAAGCAAATCATTTCTAGATGGATTGTGACATATGATATGATGGTTTATTTATATGGCGCCTATACACAATGTGTTTCAAAGCACTTCACGACAAAGGGAGGGAACAAGGGAAAAATACAAAACATTCTTACAGGCCGTGAACAACAAGAATGTGAAAAAAACTATCTTACTCGGCCTAGCGACATTTCAGATAGTGCAAGTGCTAAGAGGAAATGGGAAACACAGGCGACTACCGTACTAAGCCTGATGACATTTCTGGTAGAGCCGGAGAATTACACAAGGTGAGGGAGATGGGAGGAGAAGGGGAGAGGAACAAAACAAGCGACTACTACGTACTAGGCCTGACAACATTTCAGATAGTGCTGGAGGGAGGTGGTGCGGGGGAGGGGGGTAACAAGTGAGGAGGCGGGGCGGAGACAAACAAAGTTACCATAATGATAGGTCCAGGACCAATCAGATAGAGTAAGTGCATAGAAAAAGTAAGAGGGGGAGGAGAGAAAGGGGGGAAGAGAGAGGAGAAGAGAACAGAAAATAAAACAGTAAAAAGAGCAGAGAAGCAGAGGGGAGAGTGCAAACAGTTGCACAGGTCAGTGAGGCACGTAATGTTGCAAGGGAACAAAAAATGTAGGCAAGGATTCACGAAGACAATGGGCATAGCATGATTTAGGGCCAACCTGAGTGGCCTTCCTTGAATGGCCCTCAAGGCACCAACCCATTAGGTAGATCCTCCTACATTTTTTCCGCTCTTTTCTGCGCTTGCTTAATGAAGATTTTGAAAGATGGTTTTCTGTCGTTGACCTACTGCAACACCTAACATGGAAGCACTTAACATTTATATAAACACAGGTGCCAACCTTGAAGCTGTATTTCTCTGAGGTTCCAAGACATCTGAAGACGTACATAAAAACGTGCTACAAATTAGTTTGGAAATAATTCCCAGAAGGGCTAGCTTCCTTACAGTGGGAAGTTCTCTTAGATGAACTATGCCACTCTACAACTTGGGCTTCCCTGCATCCTCTGAACGCATTAAGTACTCCATACTATAATTGTAATTTTTGAAATTGCGTTATATTTGACAGTTTACCGCTTCTTGTGGTTGCCCAAAGTCAAAACGTGGAATTGTGAAATATGGCGTTAGTGGCTCCAGGTCTATATACGATTGACATGACTTCCAGCGTGAAAGGAGCTGTGTTGGAGGAGAACTTGGAGCTACATGGCACCAGCACCTGTCTGTTGAATATGTTTCTGGAATAGGCTGCGTCTGAGGTTTTTTTTTTTATAAAATGAGATGTATATCAGAAAGAGTATTGCAGAATGTATGTAATTTGTTCTTTAGGAAACCTAGCAGCATTCTCTATGGCATAATTACTGCCTAGGATAGTAATTCATACTGAATCTGTAAATGGCACTGCATCTCTTACTGAATGTTCTGAAACAAGCCTACTAAAGCATATGACATTTGTATTCAAGGCCTACAAAGTTAAGCACAGTGTTAGAAAATACTATGGTCTGCCTTAAGCCTTTGGATAGC
The DNA here is from genome assembly GCF_040938575.1 of Ambystoma mexicanum. Lineage (NCBI taxonomy): Eukaryota > Metazoa > Chordata > Amphibia > Caudata > Ambystomatidae > Ambystoma > Ambystoma mexicanum. The sequence continues at coordinate 550,571,392 of NC_090935.1, read as the reverse complement.
AAAGCTTCCAAAAGGAAATGCAAGAGGACCTGTCACTGCCAGCATAACACAGAAGATCTTATAAAATATATTATACATTTCCTCTTTGAAAAGAAAAGGAAGGATTGTCCACCCAAAAGGTTCTTGAGACTTGCTTCCAAAAAAAGTTATTTATAATCTTTCAATTTTGCACCCCTTTTGTCAGTCCAAATTTCCTCTTAACGGAATCTCTGCGATAATCTTGCATCTTATTTTCCCTCTAAAATATGAACCGTAGATAATGAACTTGCAGCTAAACGTACTACCTCACAACAGGTTCATGCAAAAATAACTAAGAGGGGAAAGAATGAATTGGCAAGCTAGATCAATTCCCCCAATCTATGTCCATATCGGTCTCTCCTCAGACTGCATAAGCATACAGCCAGAACACCATATTCTAGCAAATGCACACAGAATTTGCCATTTATGTTAATTTCTTAAAAACTATTTCTCAAAGGGGGCTCAACACTGGAAGTAAAGTTGAGCAAGTAACTTTAGCTTTTCTTTCCAAGCTGACCCCTTCTTTTCAGCTCAGAATCTCCATCTTGATTCGAAACTGCTTGATGGGAGTCCTGAAAATCTTGGTCGATTATATCACTGGTGTCTTTGTCAATATCTTCATCTGTCTGTGAATAATCTGTGCTTCACCCACTTATTTAAAAATAAATGTATGAACACAGCTGAGCATTCGGCAAGATTGGAGCATTTTCATAAACCACAGAACAGTTGCTGACCCTCAATCTAAATTTCTCAAGCATAATTTACATGGGCATCATTTTATAAAGCTCGACTGGGAGAGGGCAGTTGGGAGGCAGGGAGAGGATGGGGAGAGAGAGCAATTCACATTATATGCCCCTCAAAAACAAACAGTTCTGGCCTGTTCAAAGGTAGAACAAATTGAGCCCTACGCAGATAAGCAGGCATACAACCATCTACTTTGATTTCAAATACCCCTCTCTGCTGTCTCCAAAAATTCTAGGATAGCCTCCATTTGCTTGAAACATCTTCTAACCCTTCCACGCTATTAACTTGGCCAGGAATAACACAGAGGCCAGAAGGCTATGTCCCAAGATTTTCTGATTTCTTCGAAGTTGTTGCATCTCCAGTGTAAAGTCTGGGGACATCAATACACACTTTCCCTGATACAAAAGACCTTTTGACGGTGATGCTGACCTCAACACTCGTTCCCCAGCTTCTGTGCCATCCAACACTATCATCACCATCCCTGCCTCCTCACCCTTCGTCCCGCTCCCTCCCCATCCATCCCACTGTACTGCAATCCTGCATGCTTTTTTATGTGCACCTCTCAATCAACCGTTACTAACCCATAGAGCCAAATATAAAATGCACATATTCTGCGCAGATAGATGTCAGTTGAGGACGACATATATGCACAAAAGAGCAGTGTTTGTTGTCAGTTGGGAAATGTAACTTTAAACAAACAATTTATCAGAATAGTGTTGGCTAGTGGGGGCATTGAACTCATATATTTTTTTTATATTGTCTGATTTCAGAGGAGCCAAGGGATCTTACCACCTTCAAAAAAGAAGCAAGAGATAGCATTTCCGAGGGTACAACATCCTTTCATCAGCTGTTTTTTTTTTTTTTTAATGAAAATGTTTCAACGAAAAAACTCAGCAAAAAATATAGGGGCTCGGGGGAGTGCATTTAAGGGGATGGGGTCGGGAATAGGGAATGGGACTTGGGGGTTGGTCAGGAACCCTCCAAAAATGTTTTTTTTTTTAAATTCAATTAGTTTTTTCGTTGAAACCTATTCATAAAAAATCCATCGGAAAAGAATCCATTGATGAAATGACATAGAACCTTTCTGAGCTCCTCAACTAGCTGACAGCTGTAGAAATGGTACTTCCACTCCCGCCTCTTAAGAACCTAAATCAAAATAATCATTAAACCCACATCCAAATGATGGCTCCACACAAACTGCCATAACTGCTGCTAACTGTGGAGCTCAAACAGGCCATTGTTATCCCCCCTCTTTAAGAAACCATCACTGTACCCTTCGGTTCTTGCTAATTTTCATCCCATCTCTCTCCTGCCCCTCTTCATGAAACTGTTGTAATCTCTGGTATCTCCTCTTCTATCTTCTTTCCTGGAATCCACTGGATCTTTGACACCTTTTAGTCAAGTTTCTGCCCAGGCGCGGCATAAAGAGCGTTCTAGTATCGGTTGTCGATGACATGGCCCGGCTGGTGGACGGCGGAGGAGTTGGATCGTTCAGCAGCATTCAACACCATTGATCACCCGATTTTGTTATCCCGCTGGACCTTGACGGTCTCTCCGGTTCTGTCCTGACCTGGTTTTCCTCTTTCCTGGCTGACCTTGGCCAATCACTCGGTCTACCAACCTTTTCTTCTGTGCCCCACTGTCTGACTTGTGGGGTTCCTTGGGGCTCCGCCTTGTCCCCTATGCTTTTTAACATCTACATTCAGCCCCTTGTTTGTCTCATCCTCTCCTTCAGCCTCCGGTGCTACTCATATGCGGATGACACCCAGATCCTGGTCCATCTAGATCTTAACCAGGCGGAGGTGTCATCATGCCTGAGTCAGTGCCTGACAGCCATGCAAGAGTGGATGGGCAAGAAATGGCTGTAGTTGAATGGGGACAAGACTGACGTCCTTGTGGTGAGTTCTCCTCCAAATACCACTCTCTGAACTCCATCTTTCTGGCCTGCTTCACTTGGTGATTTTCCTTCTTCAATGACGGCTGTTAGGAAACTTGGGGTGGTTCTATCTTCGACACTTTCTATGGCCCCGCAGGTGGGTGTAGTTTACACCTTAGGATTCTGCGCAAGGTTCTACTTTTTCTACCTCGTTACCTGCGACCTCTTGTAGTGGCTTCACTGGTTTTGAACCAAATAGATTATTGTAATGCGTTGTTTCTGTCTCCACTAGTGGGGCTTATCCATTGGTTTCAGGTTTTCCAGAATCTGGCGGCCCGGGTGGACACCAATACACCCTACGGTACCCATACCACTCCTGTTCTGTGTTCTCTCCACTGGCTCACAATGGCCAGACATGTGGAGTTTAAGGCTCTCTGCTTAGTCCACCGTGCCTACTATCTCCAAGGGGCGGATTATCTTTGTGATAAATTCTCCCCCTACCTTTCAGTCCGAGCTTTGCGCTCTAGTAGTACATGCCTAGTTCCGATCCGTAGATTGCACCTGTCCAGCATGGGAGATCGTGCTTTCTCTGTGGCGGTGGGTAGACTGTGGCATGCACTCCCCCCTCGCTCTTACATGCACCTCAAATCATCTGGAATTTAGACGTCTCCTGAAGACACAACATTTCTAAACTGGACATGGACTAGCTGTGCTAGGTGTCTCGAGCGCCAAGATGCTTGTGAGGGAACGAGCGCTTTACAAAACTTGTTAACATAACCACAGAAAAATCAGGATAGCATTCCAAGCAGAGGGAAGCTTTATGGCAACATTTGGTTCATAGTTATGAGCGTTATTGACTGTGTGAAACTATGACAAGCACAGTAATTGCAAACAAGTCTCTTCCCCCATGACCCCTCCCCCTACACCTCTTAAGTGGTTTGACTAACTTTAGAAAGGTAATTTTCTGTGTTATTTTCAAGTCTTTAATGCTTTTATCAATGTTTGATATTTTAAATAATAAATTCCTGTGTTTTTGTTTTGTAGCTGTTGTGTTTGTTATTGATAGTAGTCATAGAGAAAGAGTGACCGAAGCACATAGTGAACTTGCAAAGCTGTTGACTGAGAAGGAACTGCGAGATGCCTTGTTGTTGATTTTCGCCAATAAGCAGGTATGCATGTTCACCTTGTTTTCTCACAGACGTCTGTGATATTGTTTCAATAAACAGTAATGGTGAAACAAGTATCTGGTTCAAAAAAAGTATTTCGAGGGGATTGGGTCCTCCGACGTATTCCATATCTATGACAGATAATGTCCACAGCTGTGCTGCTTCGGAAAATCTTTTGGCGTCTGCGTCCTGCGTCGATGACGTCGATGCGCCGTCCCCGAGGACCTACTCCGACGGCCGACGTCACCCGATGTGATAAGTAGGACGCACGACGCCCATAGCCTCAGTTCCGTTTTTTCCGCGAACGTGTTCGCTTCGTGAATCTCGGTACGCTCGACTCGTTGGCGTTTGCTGTTTTCTATTTTCGGTTCGTTGAACCTGTTCGGTTTGTTGTGAAGACCTGTTCATGGCGATGTCTTTCTCGTCTTCAACCCCGCATCCGGGCTTCAAGAACTGCGGGGACTGTGGGTCCAAGATGTCGGTCACTGACTCGCATGACGCCTGCCTCTGGTGCCTCGGGGAGGCCCAGGATACGGACGACTGTGTCGACTGCCAGTGGCTCACTGCAAAGGCCTTGCGGGAACGCAAGAAGAAGCTGCTGGTAGGCCGGGTGTCTAAGCCCCGGAAGTCGAGCTCTGCGGGGCTTTCGACGGATGACTCGAGGGGCGACTCTCCACGTCATCGTCGGAAGTCCGGTGGGTCTCCTTCCAGGAGTCGGTCTCGCCACTCCTCCGCCTCTTCGAGGCATTCCAGGAAGCGCCGGCATAGGTCGCCTTCTCCGTCCTCTTCCGAGGATTCCGCCCGTTGGCGGGTCGCTTATCCCTCCATGCAAGCGACACCAGAGGAATGGGCTTCCTTCGGGAAGCAGATGCTAGTGACTTTTGAATCGCAGGGCACCTGTAGGTCCGTGCCTCCGAGTGGGGCAGGTCGGCACCGGTCGAGAGACACCGCTCGTACGCCTTCGGGCTTGGGTGGTCGGCACGGCTCGCGGAAGAGGTCCCGCTCGGACAAGGGTAGCCGTTCTCGCCATGCCCGTGCCAGGTCCCGATCCTCGACGCTCTTGAGACCGTGTGATCCTGTGTCGTCTTCGAAGAAGACGTCGACGCCTGTGGCGCCGAGGTCGTCGACTGTTAGGGAGAATTCTCTATTTAGGCTGAATTTCCTAACCTAGTGAGTCCCCCAGCAGCTTTGCTGGATTTTTGGGGTTTATTTTTTTCTCCTGCCAAGAGTGAGACTCTTTTACCCTCACTCTTGGACATGATTTGAGTGTGTTCCTTTGACTCTAGATGTGTTTAATGGGCTATGGGGTCTTTTACCCCATAGGGCTTCATGTGTTTTTGTGATATGTGTTACACAGCACCCTCAGTGCAGTAACACAGGGGTGTCATAGTAACCCCCCAGTAAAGTCACCATTGACTTTACTAGTCTTGAATTCTGAACAGAACCAGTACTAGCCATCATATTGTGGACTTACTGGCCGGGGCAATACGATTTCCCCGGGGTTTGTTAGTCGAGGGGGCACGTCTCCGTCCCCCCTGATCGAGTTTTGGCTGGTGGCAGTGGATACTACTTTTTATATTCAACCGCAAATATTTCTCAATGGGATTTTCCCATTGTTCGAGGCTACTATCTTTATTTATTTAATTGTGATAGCCTCGAACATACCGCCGGTTTATTTATTTATTATTAATTCTCCGGTTGGTATTTTTTGCCAGAACTCGGTTCTAAAATGGCGTTTGTGTTCTCTTCTGTGACTCCAACCCAAGTCGAGCCCTTTGTTCCACTTTTTGGCGGGCTTCTCCACAGAAGCCCTCCAAAGTGGTGCCACTCTGTCTGGGGTACTTAGGAGGGGTGGAGGGGGATTTAGGCACCCAGGACTGAGTTTCCTAGGCAACTCAAGTCGCACTCCGTCCTGATTGGCCCAAGTGGTGAGCCGGCCGGCTCACCACTTAGCATGTTTGAGTGACAGCTAGGCTGAGTGAATGGGGGTTTTCTGCATAAAAGCAGGGCTTTGGGGACTGGAACTTCAGAAGTCGCACCAGGACCTAAGAATCCGACGAGGGAGAAGCTGAGCCGACCTGCCACGACGACACCACCGGTGGAGCCCTGCTGGACCGTCTCACCACTTTTCCCAACGACGGAGGTCTCCCACCGGAGAGTCTTCTTCCTTTGACTGGTGGGTATAACCAGTTTCACCGTCTTTTCGCCTTCCCGACGCATCTCGTGGCCGCCTTGCCTATGCCAAGCACCCCGGCAACCGGAATACCACGTTTTACCACGACCGTGAAATAAAGGGTAATACCTTTAACCGGAAAACTCTGCGGCTGGTTTCTTCCCTGGCAGTGCAACGACCTTCATCTTTCCTCCAAGTCGAGATCTTCTCTTCCCCTGGACGACGCCGAGACTTGCACCCGCTGCTAGGAACAACTGCCACCGCTGGAGTATCCTTCCCACTTAAGGTACCGTGTTCCGCCTGGCTTCCCTTGCCACCGACTGTACGGGGTAGATTTAGCCCCGGCTTTTGAACCTGGTTAGCCTGGGACACCCTGGCTAAACTTTTCTGAGCCTCTCTAAACTCTTTTCGAACTCCATGCAAGACTTTCAAAGCCTAGTGTAACTGTGTGATCTTGGGCGCATTTGTGCTCTGCTCTCTCTAAGAGTGGGCCCAGCCTATGGACTTTGGCTCACAAGTGACTTTTGCTCTTCTGCCTTGCTAAAAGTGTTCCTAAATCTTAGAGTGGTGTATCTTCGCATATTCTGCCTTTTTCCCTCCCTTTTTCATGAACTTATTGGAGTGCCATCTATAGTTAAGCGCTCACCTCTGTCTGGAAATAAGTGGTGTTAACTAAGACTTGTCTGATAAGGAATAAGGGTTGTATATATCATAATAGTAACTGTGTTTAGAGTGTTTTACAAATAAGAATGCTGGAGTGTTTCAAACAGTGTGTTTTTAAATAAATAATTATATACTTTGATACCAAAGCTCTGGTCAGTGTTTGCTTGTGCTATTGTATCTGAGTGCCTATTGTGTATACTTTGCATACTGCCTAACTCTTCTTGAGGGAAGTCTAACTGCTCAGCCACAGCTACCAGCCACAGCTACCAGGTAAATCTGGGTGGTACAGACTGCTACCAAGTGGGTTTACTGCTAACACCTGTAGTCCTAAATCTTTTGCAGTGTTCCCAAAGGGAACTGCACAGGTTTCTGCCTAACATCGACGATTTCTCTCGAGGCTCCGCCTCCGAGGGGGTCGTCGATGCCGTCGGCGCCTAGGTTGTCGAGAGACACGCTCGGAGCTCCGGCTTCGAGGACTGTGTCGACGCCGCCGATGCTGGCGGTGTTGCAGCTGACGTCGACGCCGATTCGCTCGACATCGACGCCTTTTCTGTCGATGCCGGCGCCGACTCGTTCGGCGCCCTCAACGCCTTTCGAGGCTGGTTCTGGTTACGGTTCCAGATGACCTTATCTCGGGCCATAGCCAGTTTGATGACCTGAGGCAGTCGCTGCATGATTCCAGTGGACTGGACACCTCTCCGGAGGTGGAGTTTTGTCGGCCGGAGCCTGGCACTCATGCCGATTCTTCATATCGGCGCCTTATGTCTCGGGTTACCGAGTACTTGGGTTGGTCAGCTCCCCCAGGGGAGTTCGTTCAGGATGATCTCACGGACATCCTTGATCTCGGTCCACCCACTGACCCGGTTTTGCCTTTTCATATGGCTCTGCAGAGAAGGGTGGCGGCGGCTTGGACTGCTCCGGAGAGTCTCCCGGCAGTGGGCAAGTCTTTGTCGCGAAAATACCGTCCAGCCAGTAGCAACCCCTGCTACTTGTCTAGGCACCCCACCCCGGAGAGTTTGGTGGTGCAGGCGGCTACGGCCCCGGCAAAGCAGGCGTCGTATCCTACCATCCCTCTGGATAGGGACGACAAACGTTTTGACGGCTGGGCGAAGAAAGTGTTTTCTCCAGGGGGTATGGCGCTTCAGGCGGCTGTTAGACGATCCTCTGCACACCAGTTCGCTACACATCAGAACACTGCTCACATATCTCCACCATCCCCTCCCACGGTTCCAGGCTCAGGTGTTTCGGTTAACCCAAAGAACCGGAAACCCCGTACCAGCTTTGGTGCACGGGCTCGATTGCAGCCCTTTCTGCATTGGCAATTGCCTTGGAGAGCGTATGGCAGAAGGGGCGGTGTTACGTCACCACGTCGGTCACCTGATCCAGAGTCACGTGTCCTTGTTGGACGTCACATGATCCAGAGACGTCACATGACTCCCAGACTCACAGTATAAAGGTCTGAGAGACAGAACACTCATTGCTTCTCAGCTGGCTTCAGACCCTGTTTGGCGTTACTACTTGCTCCTTGCTATCTTGATCACGGAACTCTACCTCGGACTCCCTCGGACACCCCTTTTGTACCTTTGCTTGGAACTGTTGACCTGTTGCCGGACTTTGGACTTCACCTCGACTTGCCCTTGGATCATCCCTGGTTACCTTGCTGAACTTCTACGCCCTTTCCCTTCTTGGGATTCAAGTCAAGCCCTCTCTCCTACAGGTGGCTATCCCTTCATCCACGCTAACCTGCGGTTCTACCATTCCAGGGACCGCCGCATCAACTGAGTCTCGAACCTCTCTACTAGGTTACCTGGGTTACCCTTACACCAGATAGGTAAGACATTTTAGATCCTTTTTGTTTATCTGACTGTGTTGTGATTGCCTGGTACTTAACCCCATTCCTTCTTGACAGCAGCATCGGTGTTCCAGAGGCTCCGTGGATCTGGGAAGACATCTCCCACCTGTGGCCTCAAAGGTCGCACAGCGGGTCTCTATTAAGTTCCCCTGTGCGTCACTTGGGGACAGAGGACTCATCGGTCTACACGACACTCAAGTCAGAACAGCGGCCAACTCCATATGTGCCTTTTCTCGTTTCACACACTCTGTGGAACTGTGTTGCATTAGCGGCTGATCATATTCCCGAAGGGGACGAACGGGATGGTTTCCTTGCTATGGTTCAGGATGGCAAGGATGCTATATGTGAGGCCGTTCAGTCGGGTTTGGACTTGGCGGATTGTGTCAGCCGGTCCATGGCGGCGAGCACCGTAATGCGCAGGTTTGCGTGGTTGCGGAAGTCTGGGTTTGCTCCTGATGTGCAGTCCCGGATCCTCAACATGCCTTTTGACGGTGAACACCTTTTTGGCAGCAAGGCTGATGAGAGCCTTGAGAGGTTGCAGACCTCCAAAGCTGCAGCGAAGTTGTTGGGCGCTGCAGTTCGCCAACCTCCGCCTTTTCGTCCTAGGGGACAGCAATGGAGGGGAGGTTCCTTTCGCTATTACTCGTCCTTCAGTGAAGCGAGGGGAGCTAGCAGTCAGAGGCAATCGTAAGAGTGCCAGAGGTGGAAACAAAGGTACTCGAGGTGCCAAGGCCGCTCGGGCAGTTGCCTCTTTGCCCTCAGGCAACGCCGCAGCCGCTACCACTCAGTCATGAGGCCAGGTCCCATGGTTCGCCGGTTGGGGGAAGGCTGGCGCAGCATCTTGTAGAGTGGCAAGCCATTACTTCGGATGTGTGAGTTCTGGAGATCATAACCCACGGCTACTGTCTTCTTTTTCGGCAGAGGCCTCACGACAATCCACCAGGGAACCTCTCTTTGAAGTGTCCGGATCCGCTCCTTGCGCAGGAAATTCAAGCCCTGCTGGAGAAAGGCGCCATAGAACTGGTGCCTGTAGCGGAGAGGAACAAGGGATGGTATTCCCCTTATTTTTTGTTTTCGAAGAAAGACGGGGGATTGAGACCCATCATGGACTTGCGCGGTTTGAACAAACTCCTCGGGAAGGACAAGTTCAAGATGGTGACTCTCTCTCAAGTCCTCCAGGCCCTTCAACTTCAGGACTGGTTGGTGTCTCTCGACCTCAAGGATGCTTACTTCCATGTGCCGATCCATCCCAAGCACAAGAAGTATCTGAGGTTCGCGGTTGGCGACTCGCACTTTCAGTTTCGGGTCCTGCAGTTCGTATTGACCTCCGCCCCGAGGGTTTTCACCAAGCTCATGGTGGTGGTGGCAGCGCATCTCAGGAAAGGGGGGATTCACATCTACCCCTACCTGGACAATTGGTTGATCAGGAGGAGCTCTCCCGATCAAGTCCTGGATCATCTGTCCGTCACCTGCCACTCCCTTCACAGGCTGGGCTTCTCCCTCAATTTAAAGAAGTCCCATTTGACACCAACTCAGAGGCTCCAGTACATGGGAGCAGTGCTCGACACGTCCCTGGGGCAGTGTTTTCCTCCTCAGGTGAGGGCTCTTCACATTCAGCAGATGTTGCACAAGTTTCAGCTTGCCCAGAATCTCCCAGCGTCCGAATTCTTGAGACTGCTCGGCCTCATGGCATCCTGCATTCTTCTGGTGCCAGAGGCTCGTCTGCGGATGAGATCTTTGCAGTGGGCACTCAAGCTCCAGTGGTCTCAGTCCTCCGGCAGGCTGTCGGACCCTGTTCAGGTGCCGCCCTCGGTAGCACGGGACCCTCTGTGGTGGGCCGTCGAGGGCAATCTGATGAAGGGGGCCCCATTTTGGCTTCCCTGGCCGGAGGTGACGATCGTGACGGACGCATCCCTCACGGGATGGGGAGCTCATGCCAACGAGTTAACAGTCAGCGGTCGTTAGTCTCCGTCAGAGTCCAGACTCCATATCAATCTGTTGGAGCTGAGGGCCGTCAGGCTAGCCCTGAAGGCTTTTCTGCCGACTGTGCGCGGAAAGTGTGTCCTGATTCTAACGGACAACACGGTGGCCATGCACTACCTCAACAAAAAGGGGGGGCAGGGTCACTTCCGCTGTGCAGGGAGGCGATGCAGCTCGAGTTCTGGGCCATCCAGCAGGAAGTTTCGATCTCGGTGGTTCATCTGGTCGGAGACGACAACAAGACGGCGGACGCTCTGAGCAGGTAGAGCACGATCTCTCACGAGTGGGAGCTGGCTAAGGAGATTCTCCTGGAGATCTTCGCCCTTTGGGGGACCCCTCAAGTGGATCTCTTTGCCTCCAGTGTCAACCGGAAGTGCGAAAGGTTTTGCTCACGGGAATTTCCTCCAAAAGAAGCCTTAGGAGACGCGTTCGTGGTGGAGTGGTCTTTCCCACTGCTGTACGCGTTTCCTCCAGTCCCCGTCATCCCGCAAGTGCTGCGGTTGTTACGGAGGTTCGGTTCCCGGATGATCCTCATTGCTCCGGCGTGGGCCCGGAGGACGTGGTACCCGGACCTTCTAGACTTGTCCATCTGCCCTCCACGTCGTCTTCCCTACCGAGACGATCTGCTCTCACGGGAGGGGAGGTCAGGTTCTCCATCCAGAGGTCAGATCCCTCAAGCTTCACGCTTGGCTTCTGAAAGGTTGAGGTATAAGGATTGGGACCTCCCTGAAGACGTGATGGAGGTGTTGCTCTCGGCCAGGCGGCCGGCAACTAAGTCTCTGTACCGTTGCCGTTGGAGAAAGTTCTGCGACTGGTGCAGAGTTCAGAATGTGGATCCTTTTGAATGTGACATTCCCATGGTTCTGTCTTTTTTGCTTTCTTTGGCCCACAGGGGCTTGCAAGTGGGGACCATTAAAGGTTACCTGGCAGCGCTGTCCATATTTAAGTGCTTGTCTGAAGAGTGTTCCTATTTTAAGATTCCTTTAATTTCGCAGTTTTTGAAAGGGCTCACTAATGTGTTCCCTCCATCACCTTTTCTGGTTCCAGATTGGGATTTGTACCTTGTTTTTAAGTTTCTTATGGGTGCTCCGTTTGAGCTTTTACATTCTTGCCCTTTGAGGCTGTTGACTCTGAAAACTGTGTTTTTGGTTGTGGTTACTTCCGCTCGCAGAGTGAGTGAGTTACAGGCACTTTCAGTTAAGCCACCCTTCACTGTGTTTCATAAGGACAGGGTTGTCCTTAGGGTTCGTCCTTCTTTTCTTACAAAGGTCGTTTCGGAATTTCATTTGAGCCAGAAGGTTGTTCTTCCGGCGTTCTATCCTCCTCCACATCCTGGTAAGGAAGAGGAGAGGCTCCATAGGCTTGATCCTCGGAGAGCGTTGAGCTTTTACATTTCGCGCATGTCCCGGGTCAGAGTGGACGATCAACTTTTCATTGGTTACGCTGGAAAGCATTTGGGACAAGCTGTGACGAAACAGACTTTGTCTCGTTGGATTATTTTAGCTATCTCCGAGTGTTACCGTTTGGCGGGTAAGGACCCTCCGGCTGGCTTGCGGGCCCATTCTACCAGAGGAGTGGCTGCGTCTACTGCCCTGCAGAGGGGAGTTCCTATTCGTCACAAATGTGATGCAGCCACCTGGGCTTCAGTACATACTTTTGTACGTCACTATTCCCTTGATTCCATCAGAGGCAAGATCTGGACTTTGGCAAGGCAGTTCTCTATTCCGCAATTTGATTGGGCATGCTAAATTTGTATTCTAAATTCTTTCCCACCTCCTTGCTTGGTACTGCTTTGGGAGTCCGTCATAGATATGGAATACGTCGGAGGACCCAATCCCCTCGAAGAAAAAGTTACTTTCTTACCTGGTAACGTTCTTTCGATGGGATGGTCCGACGACGTATTCCATATCGCTCCCTGCCTGCTGCAGAATTTCTTTTGCGATTGCAGCTTGCGTTCCGCAAGGCCTTGAGTGTCTGACTGGCAGAAAGTGGTGGCACACGTTCTGGGGAAAAAACTATAACTGAGGCTATGGGTGTCGTGTGTCCTACTTATCACATCGGGTGACGTCGGCCGTCGGAGGAGGTCCTGGGGGACGGCACATCGACGTCATCGACGCAGGACACAGACGCCAAAAGATTTTCCGAAGCAGCACAGCTGTGGACATTACCTGTCATAGATATGGAATACGTCGTCGGACCATCCCATCGAAAGAACGTTACCAGGTAAGAAAGTAACTTGTTCTTCTTAAGACGTGCGCTTTAAATCTAAATTATTTGTCTAGCATAAACCTTCATCTGCATCCCAATTTAAGATTATTTTCACAGTTCTCACCTAGTAAAATTAGTCATTGTGTCTTGGAGTAGCAAGAGTCAAGTTCGTCTTATAACTTTCTCCAAGGATGGTTCTTAACTGTCTGGTCAAATGAATCCCCACACATACAAATGAAAGCTGCCACAGCAGGCACAGAGGTGCTCAAGTGGCAAATGTTGGTCCATGTGTGTCGAGATTAATTTTGAGGGTTTTAACATTACGGTAAGTCAGTTGCTTCTTTTTTGGAATTCTCACCACCTATCTCAGTTGCGTCAAGTGGTTTAAATTGTAGTGTCAACCCCCTGTGTGCAGCTGCATGGGCATTCAGGTACACAGCATTGTCATTTTGCCTACCGTTTGTTGCAGCATTAACTCTTTAACTACCAATATACTTACTGCGAACAAGTATAGCAACTACTATGTCTAAATAATGAAATAGGAGCCTGAAGGGGAGAGCAAAGGGTTTTGCCCCGACATCTGCTTCTTGTTCGTGGTTTGAGCTTGGTGTTTCTGTTTTGATGCCTAGAAAGGAGAGATGAGTGTGAAGGGCATCACTGTGGGGGTTGTGAAGGCATCAGACAGCAGACAGAGACAGCTGAGTGAAGTTTGGACTACAAATCTTTATTCAAATCAAGAGGATTGGGAAAAGGCCTAACCTGCCCTTTGCCTAGGTGGGATTTCCCTACCTAACTGAAACTAATGATGGTCTGTGTCAAGAAGTCCAAAGTAAATTTCTGTCTGTGTCCAAAACCTATACTTGCCATCACATCCAATTGTACATAATGTGTAGTGATATCCGCATCAAAAATGGGGAGTGTTTTCATAAAAGATTAGAGCTTCTTCCAGCTGTTGGTTGGAAAGGGATTCTTCCTTCCCCTTGATTCAGGATAGTTCACTTTAAGTTCGCTTTACCAAAAAGAGGATTTCCCCTCCCCAAGGTTTCAAGTCTCTCAATGTACAAAACCAACACAATTTCTTGGCATACTTCCCAGCTTTTCAGGCTTCTGTGCCTTTCACCAATATCACAAAGTTTAGTTCCTTAAGTTGAAAATGCACAAGTCTCCCTTGACATTCAATCATAAACTTGTAGAGGCGTTAAGTGGCCTTCCCTTTAGATGGCTGTACCTGGACTAGGCGCAGTTGTCAGACCACATGGTCCACCCATTACAAGTCACGCAACTGTTGGGGAGATTTATTATTTTTATGCTTTATCCCCTCTCCTAGTGAGACCCCCAGAAATATTTGCTGGACTTCTGCACCTTTTTCTTTAAATCCTGAGTGAGTGGAGCCTTTTTCCACTCATTCATTCTTGTGAGCTCTGTCTTTTGGAACTCTATTCTTTGTTTTCTACCTGTACTATAGAGTCAGTCTGCTCCATAGCTCGTAAAGGCATCTGTGTTTTTCCTACTGCAGCACACAGCTCCTTATGGGCAGTGTTGCTGGGCACCCTTAGGATCCTCCTTTAAGATTATTTTTCTATATCCTCCAGTAACTACAGTTAGTAGTCTGAGAGATTGGCACACACCACCTTCAGTGGAGTGCCAAAGGGATACCTAGTATCCCCCTTCTCTCTACTCCTGTGACTTTTTAGTCACATGGACAATCTCCTAGTTATGACTGGTGGCAGTGGACGATTTCTACCAACTATTGTGTACTGCAGGCAATGTCCATAGCCCCGGTAGTGTACAATAGGGGCACCCAAGTACCAACTTGGGGCCTCCCTTTTTTTATTCGCCATTACTAGCGTGGTTAGGGATGTAACGGTATAACGCTAAAGATACCGTGAACCACTCAATTGAACAATAATAACCGTCACATTGTTTATACCGGTATACCGTTTATACCGTTAAGTGTGCTTTTCAATGTGATTTGGAAAGGCTGCAGTAAGCAAGTGCTGCGCAGTCTTGGTCTTGCACTGTTGGATGTGCCATCTGCCAAGTAGTTTCAGTTGGAGCAATTTTTAATGCCATTCCATAAACCACACTTGCCTGACACAAAATCAATATGTTAGCAATAGGAAGAATAAATACAATGCCAAGAAGGAAAAGGGTTTACTCTGGGTTGGCGGCTTTGGGGTTTATATATTTATAATGGATAATATTTGCTAAACATATGACAATGGGGGATTTCCCTTGTTCTATCATTGAATTTACATATAATAAGTCACACTGCGAAATTCACTCATCTCTGTGGGTATTCCCTGCTGCCATACCAAAGGGTAACATGTCCGTGATTACTGAACACCTTTTGGCCCGCAAGTGACCTGTTGTATGCATCTAAGTGACCTGTTGTATGCATTTTTTACTAGCGCCTTTCTGGCTCCCACTGCAAAATTCGAATCTAGGTGACCTGTTGTATGCATTCTGTACTAGTGCCTTTCTGGCTCCCACTGCAAAATTCGAATCTAGGTGACCTGTTGTATGCATTCTGTACTAGTACCTTTCTGGCTCCCACTGCAAAATTCGAATCTAGGTGACCTGTTGTATGCTTTCTGTACTAGTGCCTTTCTGGCTCCCAATGCTAATTACTACATCATCTTGTGTGGTATCTGTTTAGCCCCCTCTATATAACATCTGGCCTTTATGCTTCCTACTACAACAACCAGATCCACGTGGCCATTTATGCATACCGAGCCCCACATCCTTTTCCTTATGAGACTTATCATCCTTCAGCTGCTCATTAGCTTAGTAGCCTACACCAACGCTACCCTCCTAGCTGAGAAGAAATCACGCCCTCCTACTTTCACCAACTTGACACCTAGTATTCCTGCCCATCCTTACCACCAGTTTATAGGAGAATATACCATGATCCCCTGTACTACGCAAATCAGAAATCTCAAACTACGTAGCAGACTCCCTAAAATGTATGAGCCGTTTACCAGATAGCTACCACCTGCCAATAAGAAAACGAATTGTCACACCATGACATCTACTAGCACCAAATGGCCCACTACTCTACCCACTTGCATCTCTGATACTCAGACTCCCACACTCAATCTCCAAGGCATTAGCCCCCAATAGCCCTACTACATGTACAACTATAACTAAAGAGGATAACCTACCTCTCCTCAACGCTAGGTCATTGGTGGCCCATGCTATCGATATAGCCAACCTAATTACAGAATACAGCCTAGACTTCCTAGCGATAACTGAATCCTGGTTACACAAGGCCGCAGGACCTGCACTCACGCTAGCCATCCCAGAAGGATACACTATTCTCAGATAAGACAGAGATGGCTCCTGAGTTAGCGGAATAGCGATCATATCTAGAGGGAGCTTATCGCTGAGACTAGTAGCCCCACATGACCTGCAATCATGCGAATCCCTCTCTGTCAAGCTACCACTAAAGAACTCTCAATCCCTCACCATGCATATAGTCTACAGACCCCCGGGTCCCATTGGCACATTTTGAAGAGGATCTGCATAATCCAATTGCCTGTAATCTCAAAACCACCTCCCAAGTACTGTTGCTTGGAGACCTTAACCTAGGCCTGAATGATCCTTCTGACAACCATGCTGTGCAAATAGTAAACTCCCTCAATGCACTAGGTTTAACTGAAATGGTGAACGCTCCCACCCATATTATGGGTAGATCCCTGGACTGGGTAGCCGACCACAACGGTACAGCTACCATTACCTCTATCGCTCCCCTATCTTGGACGGACCATTTCCTCGTGTCCATGACACTTTCCACTACCAGACAAAAACTTTTGACTCCCCAAGAAGTGCGACCCTGTCTAACCAGGCTAAACGATAATATAACAGTGGACAGTGCGATCCCTAATATTCCACCCACCTTAAATTCTCTGGCAGACAACCTGGACCCAAGTACGTTGGTGCATGAATACAACAAGATCATGCTCTCGATCTTGGACAAAGTCGCCCATCTCAAACTGAGAGCTAGTAAACCTAAACTACATCTCAACAAGTGGTTTACTCCTCATCTAAAAGACTTGCGACTACTAAAAAGAAAATGCGAAACTGATTGGCGCCTCTGCCCGCCCACAAAAACAAAAAGAAGCTAGTGTCCACTGCATCACATTATAAAAAAGAAATCTGCCAGGCTAAAAGAAACTTCTACAATGAACGAATAGCTAAGTCCAATTCCAGTATGAAAGAATTATTCTCAATCCTAAAAGAACTAGAGTCCCCTATCCCTCCCCCTTATATCTGCCTTAAAGACAAGAATTGGTGCTCAGAGATACAACTAGCACTAACCAATAAAATCAACACCCTCCAAACTAAAATAAAAAACAAAAAAGACTTGTTGAACTTACCTCAAGCAACTAACCACCACCCCCTACCTAATCCAAACATCTCCGATCCAAATACCACATTCTGCTTCACCAAAACTATCCTTGAGGTGGAAAAAACTATCCTCTCTCTCAAACCATCTAACTGTAAAGGTGACATCTGCCCCGCGCAGATCATAAAAGAGGCTGCGGGAGACCTCTCCTCTTTCATTTCCAAACTGATCAATGCCTCCTTTGCTTCCGGTACCGTCCCAGCCAATTTAAAACAATCCTGGATACTTCCGCTTCTCAAGAAGCAAACTTTAGACCCACTTATCGCTACCAATTACCGCCCCATCACAACAGTACCATTTCTTCTTAAAATTTTGGATAAAATTGCATATTTGCAGATCCAAAAACATCTCGAACAGCACAAACTCCTAGGGGTCCGTCAATCAGGATTCCGACCATTACACGGGACGGAAACTGCACTGATAAACCTGAAGACGCAAATCGATGAGCTGAGAGACCAAGGGAAAACCGCATTATTACTGCTACTCGATCTCTCAGCTGCATTCGACTTGGTTGATCATAAGGTCCTCTATAGGCATCTTGTTATAGCAGCCCACTTTTCTAGAAGCGCTGTTAAATGGATAGAATCCTTCTTGAGTGACAGAACTAGCAGAGTATTCTCTCCCTCCGCAGCTGCTGACCCTACCCCTATCGTGTGGAGTCCCTCAGGGTTCCTGTGTGTCCCCCACTCTCTACAATATATTCACCAAGCCACTGTTCGATGATCTGGACCTTCTAGGTGTCACCTACACTAACTACGCAGATGACACTCAGATTCTCCTCCCGTTTTCCGGGGATCATGGCAAGGACCTGGTGCTGGTGAATAGAATTTATCTCATCATTCAGGCATGGATGGCCACTCATGGCCTATGCCTGAATGATGACAAGACTGAGCTGATAATCCTTGGCTCCCTATCTGACATTTCCAAACTAGGACATGAATATGCCTCTTTCATCATTGACGGTAAGAATACCATCGTCTCCAATGAGGTAAAAACTCTTGGCTTCTACCTGGACGCAACAATGTCCTTTACCAAACAACTAAACTCTCTGGCCTCTACCACAGCCTATACCTGTAAGCTGATCAGAGCAGGCAGGCCTTTCTTTTCCAATGACAGTTGCCTTATACTGGCCAGAGCATTAATTCCTTCAAGACTAGATTACTGCAACACCCTCTACAGTAGTGCTAATAAAACCATTATCCAAAAACTCCAAATACTACAAAATAATGCCATTAGAGCTGCACCAGGCATCAACAAAAGAGTGCATATCTCTGCCATCAGATGTCATCATAAATGGTTATCGACCCACAATAAAATACAACTAAAAATCGCCTCTTTGACACATAAAGTGCTACACAACGTGGCACCGAGCTACCTCACTGACCGAATTTCTAGAAGAACTTCTAGTAGACCGTCCAGAACAATCAATACTAACTGTCTGGTAGTACCCAGATTCAAATTGTCTAAGATTGGCGGCACCAGCTTCCCTGTGAAGGCAGCTAAACTTTGAAATTCCCTACCACACCAGCTGAGAGCTGACCTCCCCAACTCCTTCTTTAGGTTCTCCTCATTATTCACCTCAACCTGACTGAGAACTAGCTCGCCCTGAAACTATGGTACGTCAGCACGACCTACTGCCAATTGTAAATTGTGTATATCTCCAACTACCTAGAGGCAAATTTTTCTGCCTCTACGTGCAACTTAAGTCTTGTATATTGTATTATATTGTATTATTTCAGATGTAATGTCGACATATCGTATTTTGCCTGTATTTTGTAACATATGTAAGCTTCGCATATCCGTCTGCGCCCTGCTACTCCTGGGTCCGGTGCGCTTTATAAATGCAACAAACAAACAAACAAACAAGTAAACTAAAGGCTGTAACGTAAAGAGAGTGTGCGTGCATGTATGCGCGCAAGCGTATACTACCATCGGCCTCCATTGATCTGCGGCATGCAGGTTATAAAGCTGGCAACATGTTCATCTTCACCAGTAGCCAGTGGTGGAGCTAAAAGCCTAAATGACCACTTAAGAAAAGCTATTCAGTTTGCTTTGCCAGTCGCAGCAGGGCTCCCCCCCCCTCCTCCTCTCCACACTTGTGTTTGTGTTTGGTGGAAGCAAGGGGTGGCATTTCAGTGGAAAGTATGTTGAAAAGCCCAATTCTGGCCATGGGTGCCTGGTTTTGTTTGTGATGATAAATCTGACAATTTATGACCTTTTAGAAAATATTTGTTAAGATTGGTTAACTTCACCTGCTATACCGCGATAACCATGATATACCATAATTTGGCAAGAAGGTTATCGTACCGTCATAAAACTAATACCGTGACACCCCTAAGCGTAGTTGTTCTTTGTTAGCCCTACTTCTACCATTCTGGGAGGGGGTGTTCGGTGTGTGTGTTTTGCGTTTGGCGGGAACACTTGAGTATCACCGCCTAGGCTCCAAAGTGTCTGGGCAGGCAGGTAGTGGGGGAGGAGTTTTCCATCCCCCCCTGTTTTTTGTCTGCCAGGCTGCCCGAATAGGACCAGCTCCCACAAGGGGTCTTGCTGTCCTAATTGGACAGCCAAACGCCCCTTTCTGTAAAATGCTGAGGGAAATTGCATAGGATTGTGTGCTGGAACTGTATAAAAGGTGAGGCCTCTGGAGTGAAAAGCAAGTTGACGACTGGAAGCTAAAGTAATGGAAGACGACGATGACCAGAGACGCCTGCAGACCCTTTGCAACCACTGCTGTCCTGATGCTTTTTTATATGCGACAGAGGAGCTCCAAAGAGGATGACTCATTCCCTTTGGCTGGTGAGAACAACCAGTCCGAAGACAAACTTTTAATTGAGCCATCTCCCGAGGTCTTAGGTGTTTCCAGAGCTGTGTAACCCCAATATCAGGAGACCTGCTACCCATTTCGAGTGCTTCGTTGTGGAAAGGCCGAATCGGTCCAAATCCTTGCTGAACCTGTAAGGACACTCCAGAGATCCAATCTATCTCGCTAAGAACCCCCTCACCAGAGTACGAGACTGCAAGAAGCGAAGAAGATTGACCGGAGGATCCGTTTCCTTTGTTGGTGCTGCAGAAAAGGCGCCAAAACCGCAGAGTGAACCAAGAAGTTGCTGAAAGTCAGACCACAGGTCCTTCCTCGAGACTGCTGCTGCTGAGAGATCCCGTCCATTGTCCTGCCTTCAGTCACCAGACTAAGAAATCCGGAGGTCGGATCCAGAGCTGCAACTTTGCGGAGCATCCAGCACGAACATTTTCTTCTAACCTAAGGTGCTGTGGGGGAAAAAGGTATTGCTTACCTGATTGCAAGAAGTTGCTCCAGAGCGTTGGAGTGCACCTAGAGGTGCCCAGGGTCACCACCTCTTACCTCCGAATCAAGCTGCTGCTTGTTTCCCTTCATCGTTATACATCCTTATACAAGTCTTCCTTGTTAGTTAACTTGCTGCTTCTATAACACTAGAGACTGGAAGAAATCCTCTGAAACTTTTCGTATTCTGCTGCTTGTCAAGATTTGAGCACCCTCCGAACTGCCTGCAGCTAGGGTTGCATTTTTGGACTTGCTGTACGAAGAAACCCTCTCTAGAACCTTGAACCAAGCTAATGTTACATTAACTAACCATGTTCCTCCCTTAAAGTAACTTTACTATATGTGTTTGCAGAGGAAATGTATTACTGTATAAACTGTTAGAAACTGCAGGTGCACTTAATAACATTGGGCCACAGGAAAAGTTTTCCAGCCCGGGAACAAGGGTGCCAGTAAGCTCACCAGCACCCTTGTTTCTGGACCGGCAAACTACGTGTCTGCCTTCCGTGGCCACTGTGCCAGACAGGTCGGACCCTGCCGGGTGCTGCGGCCACGGTAGGCAGACTGTTCACGGAAGTGTATTCAGAAGTGTTCTAGTATAAACGTCTGAAGTATTTAAAGTGATTCTGGTATATATACAATAAATGTATATCATTGTATATAAATTATAAGTGTAAGAGTTTCTTTGGTGTGCATGTCTAACTAAGGTTCTATATACTTAACTACAGATCACATCTTCCTCTTGAGATAAGCATGACTGCACTGCCACTCTACCAATGTCCTGAGTTAATACAGACTGATACGAAGAGTTGGAGATCTACAAACCACTGGGATAGCTTACTAAAGTCTTAATACCAGTAGGACTTTAGGAAAACTCCCCTAACAGCAACCGACACACATTACTTGCATCTTCTTCACAGTCGCACTGCCACTGTTTCGGCTTCACATTGGTATTGGACTTATCCTCTTGCAGCTTTCTCAATACTTGTTTTGCCTCCATTCACTTGTTAGATTATCAACTCTTCTCAAAGCTTTTGCCACTGCTTATGCTTTTAAATTGCACAGATTCTCTTATCCTTATAGCACGTGCCAGTGCGTGTTCTCTTCAGTTTTAACAGTTCACTGTTTCTTTTTATCAGGGAACTTCACCAACTGATTTCAAACCAATTGGTATTCAATCACACTTGCTTTTCTTTCGGTTCGGTATTCAAAATAGTTTCATTTCACTTCCATTAGTCACATTGAATAAAGCAACCTCAAATTCCCAGTTTACTCTCCTCCTGGGAATTTGTACTCAGTTCACAGGCTTATTCACACTTTCAAAGTTCACTGTTTCTCTGGCTCTTCCTTGGCCGCCTTAGTTTCATTTCATTAACAGGTAGTTATTCACAAAATCCGTTCATTCATTTCTTTAAGCCTCCATGTTATCGTAGTTATCAATAATCTGTATTTTAAGTTGGACCGGCATTCCAATTGCCTAAGCAGTCCCTTGCTCACTCGCAAATGTTCCCACCTGCATAAACCACATGACTTGCACCACAGCATCCCAGAGTCATTCAGCCTGCTTTGACTCACTGGGTATGCTGTCTCTGGGTGTTGGACACCCTGGCCAACGGGCACTCACTGGAATTCCAAAGGAAGTGCCCTCTCATTCCTCCCGTGGCAAGGAAGGAGAATCACGTCCCTCAACTGCTTTTGGAGGTAAGGGCGATGCTCAGGAAAGGTGCCATTGAGCTCGTCCCCAGGAGGCTCCGGGGCTCCGGAGTGTACTCAAAGTACTTCCTCGTCCGAAAGAAGACAGGCGGTTGGCGCCCCATCCTGGACCTGCATCGTTTAAACAAATACATCAAGGCGCATAAGTTCAGGATGGTCACCCGCCAGCACGTGCTGGGACAGCTGGAGGAAGGCGACTTCCTGTCGTCGTTGGACCTGGAGGATGCTTACTTCCACATCCCCATTCTAAAAGGGCACAGGAAGTTTCTCAGGTTCGTGGTTCAGGGACGCCACTATCAATTCAGAGCCCTACCGTTCGGATTAAAATCGGCACCCAGGGTATTCACCAAGTGCCTGGCACCAGTGGCGGCGCGGCTGTGCCTGCAGGGGATCCACGTCTACCCCTACCTGGACGACTGGCTAATCCGGGCAAGGACAAGGGAACTCGCCATCGAACATACAGCGAGGACCGTCCGGTTGCTCACAGAACTGGGGTTAACTACCCCAAATCCCACCTGGTTCCATTGCAAATGGCACTGTTTCTGGGAGCAAAGCTCGACACAGTGGGGCAATTTTCCTCCCCGTCGGAGGAGAGGACCAAGACCATCCTGGGCAAGGTGCGGCGCCTGTTAGCCACAGACGTGGCCAGGGTGAGGTCCATCAAGTCCCTTCTCGGGATGATGTCCTCATGCATCTATCTTGTACCTCTTTGCAGACTTCGGATGCGTCCGCTACAGGAGTTCCTCGACGCCCGCTGGTTTCAGTCGACGGGCTGCTTCGAGGACAGGATCCCTCTCGACGAGGAGTTCCGTCAGGCGATCCTATGGTGGGGTACCCGTGCTCACCTCACTACAGGCACAGACTTTCAAACCCCGGCGTTTCAGGAGACAGTGACGACGGACGCCTCTCTGGAGGGTTGGGGGGGCCCACACCGGAGATCTCCACGCAAGCGGCCTTTGGCTCTCGGAGGAGAGGTCTCTCCATACCAACATTCTGGAGCTCCGAGCAGTGTTCTGGGCGCTCAAGTCGTTCCTTCCGTCCCTCAAGGACAAAGTGGTGAGGATCTTCACCGACAACACCACCACGATGTTCTACATACGGAAGCAAGGGGGCACCAGATCCCCAGCCCTATCCAAGGATGCCCAGGATCTGGGGCACTGGGCCGTCGCCCAGGGGATGTTTCTGGTTCCCTTCCACTTGGCAGGAATAAAAAACACCATCGCCGACTCACTCAGCAGGGAGCTGCGCTTGTGCCACGAGCGGGAACTACACCAGGATCAAGTGGATCGGCTCTTCCAACGATGGGGCAAACCCCAGATTGACCTGTTTGCGACGGCGACGAACTCCAAGTGCCAGAGGTTCGCCAGCAGGTTCCCGCAGCCGAGGAGCATGGGCGATGCTTTCTCGTTCCCATGGGACGGCCTGTTTCTATACGCGTTCCCTCGTTGCTGTAGGTGCTCCGCCTAATCAACCAGCTCAAGAAGTCCAGTTGCAGAATGATCCTCGTCGCACCAGCGTGGCCGAGGCAGATCTGGTTCCCGGACCTTCTGGACGTGTCAACGTCCCCACCAGTCAAGCTGCCGGCGGACGCGGATCTTCTCTCCAGAGAAGGAGGCGCCATTCTCCATCACGACCCACAGTCGCTGAACTTGCAGGCCTGGCTCCTGCAGCACTAGAGTTTGGAGGGTACGATATCCTGGCTGGCTGCAGAGAGGTTCTTGCAAAAGCCAGGGCGTCCTCAACTCTCAAGTGTTACGGTCATAAGTGGAAGAGGTTTTCTGTCTGGTGCCGTGCACAGAAGATTAACCCTCTGCGGATTACGGCCCCTCAAGTACTGCCATACCTACTGTCACTGGCCAAAGCTGGACTGGCTCACGCCTCCATCAAAATACATCTGGCTGCCATCTCCCGATATACCAGGACTACGGGACGGGCGTCCTTGTGGTCTCATCGCCTGGTGAAGGAATTTATGAAGGGACTATTCCGATCATTCCCGCAGGTGAAGGCTCCTGCCCCGGCGTGGGAGCTTAATGTGGTGCTGACCAGGCTCATGGGGGCCCAATTCGAGCCTATGCATTTGGCGCCTTTGAAGTTCCTGTCATGGAAGACCGCGTTCCTCGTGGCCATCACCTCCGCACGACGAGTGGCAGAGATCCAGGCCCTATCTTGCAAGCCTCCATACTTGACTTTTCATGACACAAGGGTGGTGCTGAGGACGCACCCCTCCTTTATGCCCAAGGTGCCATCGGACTTCCACCTTAACAAGCCCTTGGTGTTACCAGTTTTCTTCCCGTCGCCTTCGTTGCCGGCCGAGAGGACTTTGCACTCGCTGGATGTGGCTAGAACGCTGAAGTTCTACGTGGACCGCACGAAGTGTTTTCGGAAGACGTTACAACTGTTTGTGAACTTTGGATCTGTGAATCAAGTGAAGGCTTTCTCGAAGACTTCCATTTCCAGATGGCTCTCCGGCTGCATCATGCACTGTCACCGGTTGGCAAACCAACCGCTGCCCGGCCGTCCGAGAGCCCATTCGACCAGAGCGATCGCTGCTATTACGACGTTCCTGTCTGGTGTGCCCCTGCTGGGCATCTGCAGGGCTGCTTCGTGGAGGTCGACGCACACCTTCACAAGATTCTACTGCGTCGATCTGGACTCCAGGGTCAGCCAAGCAGTGCTGCGCAACCTGTTCCCCTAAGGTGAGCCTGGTGAGGAGGTAAGAATTGCTTAATGTTGAGTTTTGGATGTAATGCTTAATGTTGAGCCTTTGCCACCTCCCGTGGTTGTGCATGTGTATACTGCTATGTATTCTTTTATTCATGAGCATGTGAATCTATGCCAGACCCCATGCTGGAGAAGGAACAGGTTACTTACCTGTAACTGTTGTTCTCCAGCATGGGTCTGGCATGGATTCACATGCGAATACTCCCACCTACCCCTCTGCAGCTCTTCACTTGGTCATACTGCCACTTTGCGTGCTACCAAATCTGAGGATGGCTGCCAGAGGCGGGGCTTAGGGAGAGGGCAGTCATTGGCTGGGGGCAGTATGACCCAGGGATCAGTGATTGGTTACTACTAAGAAAGACAGATCAGAAACAAAACTGATACTGATTTTTTTCTTTACCGAGGATTCCCAGCCAGACCCATGCTCGAGAACAACAGTTACAGGTAAGTTAACTTGTTCCATCTTGCTGATTCCAACTACAAGGCCCGAGCATTGCTGATCCTATTCCCAGCAAGGCCATTGATCCAGAATAAACCCACGAATCTCCCATTAAAAAAGGAGAAAGCTGTGGTACCTTTTGCATCCTGAAATCAGGCAGGCTTGCTGCCCACTATCTGCATGCCCACTGCAATCCTGCCATTCAGCTGTCCTTTGCCAGGAGAATTACCATCCAGTGACCCGAATTGCACAGCTGTTCACTACCCGGTGACCAGACGTTGCCCGGCTGTCTTTTGCCAGGCGCGCCAGCCGTGTGGTGACCTGACCCGGTTGACTGTCCAAAAATCCCAAAAATAGAAAGTGGACCGAGTATGATCCCTACCCCTTAGAAATGCATAACCTATCTTGTCTTGCCTTTGTTCTTATCCCACTCTCTAAGCAATCCTTTCTTACCCCGATAACTGCTTGAAACTGTTAGAATTATCCTCGCATCCTGTCCCTAATTTTTAAGTGCTAGCGCCATCTCTTTTCAGTTTTGTCTTGTGTTATCCTAAGCCATTAGTCAAATTTCGAGGGATCAGACTGGTTTCTGACAGGGTTGGGCGCTGGGTTGACAGGGTTGAACTTGCGATTCAACCTCGGATCTTACTGTGTCCATCTTTGGTGGTCTAGTCTGAATACTAGTTTAAAGTAAAACTGTTCTTGTCACAAGTGATTTCCTTTCCTATTTTACGGCTTCATTTGACTAAAACCGCACCTTTTTATATCTTGCCTAACTCATCCGGTTTCATAGCTAGAGACCTATTTTCAACTCTAGTGTCCCTGTGATATATATCTATTCCCCAGCCCAATCATTAAAAAACCGTTTGGGTCATTTAAAGCGGGAATTGAGAAAATTGCAAGTTTTCCCACGTGTCATTTGGCTGCAGCATGCTCTAAACTTCCCACTCATTTTCGAATTGTATGCCTTTTGCTGATCCATTGCCTTGTGATTGCCAGTGATATAACATACATGCTATTGTGATAAAACATATGTATATTATAATTTAACCACACATTAATTATTTGCCATTTCCGAGTGTTATTTTAGGCCTTTAAGGGTTTAAAGTCTGTTTTTGCCTCTTATTCTGTGAGGGAAGGTGGATTTTTATTCTATCTTCTGCCTTTTATTCCTGATTACCTGCTGCTTCTTTCTATCCACAGAAGTCGATTATCTGTGGGTTGAGGGAACATTGCAGGGGGAAACCTTAACTTGGGTGCTATCTTTCCTAAATCAAAAAGTGCTCCTATTCAATTGTTCTGTGTATATGTTAGGAGAAGGGTAACCAAATGTCTTGATTCCATTTTCATTGTGATTATCACCCCATTGGTGATTGCTACCCCAAATTAAAATTTGCATGATTTCTTTTGAATTTTAAAATAAATATTGCATTTCACCGACCAGTCTGGTTCATGGTCCATTGTGACCCGGGGTATTTGAAAAAAAGGGTGTGATACGAGTTGTGTACCATCTCAAATTGAATCTGCATAAAATAAGGAGAAAGGCATCTCAGTTGTGCGCTACATACTAGGCCGAGACCAAGATGTGTGTCACCAGATTGAAATCCTTAACAAGAAAGAGACATTATAAACCTGAGAAAGGGATCTGGGACCCACATAACCAGAAGAGAAGACCAAGGGGGGGGGGAGAGATATCCTTTGGCAAAGATCAGAAGAAGACCAACAGAAAAGAGAAACATTTTTTAGTCAAAGTCAAGAGAAGACATGGGGAAGAGAGAAATATCCTTTGGCGAAAGTCAAGAGAAGACCAGAGGAGGAAAGCTATATCAACTGGTGTAAATCCAGATATCATTGCGACCGTTGAAAGAGAGTCTGGATGAGGCTTGGGGAAGAGAGACATTGTTCCCATCTTGGTGGAACTATAAAGACTTGCCCACCCGTCCCCCATCTGTGTAGAGCTAAATAGAAAAGCCTAGTGACGGCCAGGCCGAAGGAGGATATTTCCCCATCATTTACGAACTGCCTAAGACCATCTAGAAGGAAGGAGCCACCGTTCTGGAGTTAGAGCGAAACCTGTTATATAGCTTTTCTTTTGAAGTATAAGAGATGGAAATAGGTTTGGGACATAGGACTATTTTACTTTTGACGGACGTTCTGACATCATTGTTAGTTTTGTTTGAGGCAGGGAAACTCATCATAGTCATAGGGACAGCTAGGGTTCTTCCTTACATTCTGTTAAATAAAGGTTTGTGCCAACAAGCATGCCACCTGTGTGTCTATTTCTGCACCCATACGTCTATCTTACTAAGGTGCGTGTTTGTGAGTCGTGAATGTCCAAAGAAAACAAGTCTGCTGTCCAAAACTATCCTAATTGACCCTACCACTAATAGAAACTAACATAAGGCAGGAGAATGACTCTCTTCTCCTGAGGGTACTGCTAGTATCAGTATTTAATATATGATCCATAAATAGTCTCTTGTGACTGAACATTCTCTCTTTTTCTTGAGTCCCTTTTGGCTCCCCTGTAGCCAACTTGAGGTTTTGTATTCAGCTTCTGTGTTTAAGGTCAGGTTCATACCTTTCTTTCTCTTCAATGCCGTATTGTCCCGTACAGGATGACACCTTATTGCCCCCTTTCCCAGGGTATTTGCTTACACTGATTATTTCTTATTGTCCAACTTCTCTTCAGACTGTTACCTTAATTCGTAGCTTTCATATTTATTTGGTCTACAAGTTCTCAGCTTTCCTTCTTCCACTACGATGAGTTAACATTATATGATAATGCTTTTCTTTTACTTCAAAATCTTTGGATCCCTCTGGTTTCAAAGTTAACTCCGATTCATGTTTGTACTGTGACGAGTTAACTGTTAAGATTTTCTCTTTCTTCGTAATCTTGATATCCTTGTAACTTCAAAGTTAACTCTGTTTCATAATGTATACTGTGACGAGTTGACTCCGTGTTAGAACGCTTCCCTTGAGTGTTCCCGCACCCCCCGGTCTTCCCGTTACCTTCCCTCATCAAGGAGAACGTTTCTGAGGTTTTGGGGTTTCACTCTCTCTCCATGTCTTAGGAACTCTGTCTGCTTTCTGACGTTCGTGTCCTCGCACCCTCTATTGCTCTTGCGTCTCTTCCCTGTGTCCGACTGGTTTCACGGAAGCACTTGGTTCCTTTGTGTTTGGTGGTATCAGCAACGTTGTTGGACTGTCGGTCCACTACAGATTCGTCTGTGTTCTTGCCACCACCTATGCTGGTGCTTGGGCTCCTCCCCAGCAGGTTTCTCAGCTTAATGGTTTGCCGTGTCTTTGGGGTCCCGTTCAACCCTTGCAGGTGAGTTTGAAACTTGCGGTTTCCCAGCGTCTCGTTCTTCTCTTGTGCTACGCAGCTTGTGACTTTCCACAACCTGCATCTGCCGTCCTCTCCCTCTTGCGGTACGCAGCTTGGGGCTTCCCACAGCCTGTGTCTGCCTTCCTCGCTCTCCTCTCTCCCTGCTTTTCGGATTTGCGGTCTCGAACATATTCGTCTTAGTGCAGTGGCCATTTTTATTTAAAGGTAAATGACCCTTCTCCACAGTATAACAACATCTCTTTGTAGTTTCTTCATCCCAGTCATGATAGGTTATACTGGCTTGTGTTTCAAAGCATCCCATGTAGGCCATGGTATGTCCAGCCGGAGAGAGTTCCTCACAGGAGCAGGAGTCCTTGTCCCCAAAGGCGGAGTCTCTCCCGGTGAGATCCCACTTCCCCCCCACTTACCTCTACCCCTAGGGAGGGTATTGCGGAGCGGGTACACCTCCCTATCATCACAGGAAGGGGCTCCCCCTTGGGGAGAAGGGACAAATTCCCTAATTCTGTCACTGTGATGATTCACTAGGTGTCGTCACTTCTCCCCAGGAGGGGAGACCTTTCCCATTAGGCTAGGGAGGTGAGGCCACTACCCAATATTCCCCCTAGGGGTGATGTATTGCGGTAAGGACCTCATGGGGAGGGTCTTCCCTCTTGGGGATAAGGACCACCACCTGGGCAAAAGTCGGCACAACACCCTGAACCTAACCCTCTTAAGCCAGTAACCACCTTTCTCCCACCCCCCCCTTGATCGTATTTCTATGTTATTATAATATTATACCAGTTACTTCTACTGAGACGATTAAGATTGCTAACGATACAGATAGTATGACTAATTCAAGTACTGGCACGAAAAAGATCACCCAAAGTATGAAGATGACCAACAAGGCCAGTTTGAGACGAGGTGACCCCCAGGAGGTGTGAAGAATGGCACACAGAAGATACAAGAATGGTATAGACTTCCACAGGGAGTCGTCCTGAGAAACATATAAACACTAACAAAGGATTTCGAGAAGGGGATCAGCATACCTACACGAATGACAGTCCAGCCCCGGAAGTTCAAAGGAGACGAAGTGGGAAAGCTGAGAGCTGTCCGCCCCCAAAGGCAAGAGGCCGACGATGGAAGTCCTTTGCCCAATACTGCAGAGATTGTCAAGGATTTGACAGGAGCCCGGAAGACGGTGGCACGACCTCTGGGAGGTGGACCGAGCGGTCCATTAGCAGCGCCTACACCGACAGTGATGAGACCAAGAAGAAGGTACGTTGAGCAACAGCAGCAGAAACCAGAGACTCCCACTCAGCCTGGAAAGAAGACGCAAGCACCCAGGAAGAACTGGCCACGAGTCCCAGAGCCAATGAAGGTAACGGGCACATCATGGGGACCGGTAGGGGCTTGGAGGCGCTGGAGGGAGATACACCGCACAGAAATAACAATACAAACTATCTTCCATGTGGCAGTACGTTGGAAGAGAGTCAACCAAGTGGGCCTAGTGAGAAGGGAAGAGAACCAAGGGTCTGAGACACAAACCAAGGTGAAGTCCATATTAATAGGAGTCATCTTCCTTGTGGCAGTACTTGGCAAAGGAGGGAACCAAGTGGGCCTAATAAAAAAAGAATAGAAATCAGGGCCTGTGATCTAAACCAAAATCACATATATCATCAGACAAGTCATCCTCCTTGTGACAGTACTTGGCAGGAGAGTGAACCAAGTGGGGCTGACAAGAAAGGGGGAGCAAACAGGGTCTGGGACCCAAATAAGTACAAGGTGAATATTAGATGGAGGAACCCTCCAAACAGTTGTAAAGAGAAGACCACCGATAGTCTAAGGTATCCTGGGACTGTTGTGAAAGTTACCTAAGAAGACAGTGGAAGGGAGCCATTCCCCCTGACCTCACCTGGAACTTTGTTGAAACTAATATCCAGGGGAAGGGAGCCATTGGGCCTGGACACAATTGGAACTTGGGTGAAACCATTATCCAGGGGAAGGGAGTCATTCCCCCTGGACCCAGCTTGAACATAACCAGAGAAGCCAGGGGAAGGGAGTCGTTCCTCCTGGCCTCATTTGGAACTGTGTAAACCAAGACCAGGGGGAAGGGAGTCATTCCCCCCTGGTATCGATTGGAGTGCTGAATAGAATTTCTTTTAAGACACCAAGAGAAGGGAGTCATTCTCCTGGTGAGAGAACTTTGCTTTTAGTTAAAACTCTTTAGTTTGAGTGTAAGGGACAAAGGTAGGTGTTTGACTCAGGATGGTGGCTTTTCAGTTTACGGACATTCGGACAGATCCTTTAGTCTTTAGTTTGATGCAGGTAACCCATGCCACAGTATGAAAATATATCCAGGTTGGCTGCACCAATATAGGCCAGTCTTGCTAGGTAATAGCATTTATCATGTTTGCTTTTTACCCTTGACGTTTAGTAATGCACTGCCACAGTAAGAAAAGATAGCCAGGTAGTAATACTCATGTTGGCTTCACCCTTGATGCCCAGTAAAACATGAAATAGCAAAACATAACAAGTCCTCCTGGTTGCTGTCTCCCTTCCCTATCCACCCCCCTCCCACCAGAGGCCGGATGACCGACCCACACACACGTCAGCAGCCATACATCATTCATTCTTTATTCACTCATATGCAGCCGCATTCATTCTTCACTAACATTCACACACTGTTAGGCAAGATTGTGTGCAGTAGCATTTGAAAGACTACAGCAACCTTGACCTCCTAGCAATAGGAATCCAACCTTTGGTATAAGTCTGTACTATACAGGGTGGTAGTGTGGCTGAGCAGCCAGGCTTATCTCAAGAGGGGTCAATGTGAGCAGTAAGGTTGTAACAGAGTTTCACAATGACAAGTGTTCAAATAAACACTTACACTCAAGGTTTCTTGATTAAACAATTCTTAATTTATTTAACAATCAGTTCTATAAGCCTTCTTCAGAGGGGAGTGTTGTATATGTCTTGCCTGGGTGAGCAGGAATGTTGTGATGTCATGTGGAGTGTTGATGTCTGAGTGTTGGAATGTGTGAGTGAAGGTTCCAGCCCTGGTCAGTTGGTGAACCCCTGCCTGGGTGATGGGCTGCCAGTGTTAATGTCCTTTATGTAATTTAAATGACTGCCTGTAAAGATACCTGTGAAGATGTTAATAAACCTGACAAGTCAACCATAAGAAGGTATGTGAGTCACTTCGTAACAATGGCGACGAGTCAGTCTTTCTGACAAGGAATCTGTGCTCATGCTGGACAACCTGCTGCGGGGGGTGCAGGAAGAAGGAAAAGGACGACACTGCCCCCATACCATGTAAGGCCCATCACCCAGGGCGGGAAGGGGGAAGCAGGAAGACAAAGCCCCCATATATGGACTAATCTCAGGGCCCCAAAGCTGAAAAAGCCCCCATCAGGAGGGACTGGCTGTCCATGAGAGCCTGGGAGAGCTGTGTCTTGGGGCTTGAGAAGCAGGACAGGGATGTGCCCCGCATCTGGAGGAATAGGCTGCTCATCCAAGGAGAGCTAACTCCCGGGGCTGAAAAAGGAAGCTAAGCCATGTCGTGGTCAAAGGGAAGTCGTGTCAAGTGGGGCTGAGAAGGAAGCTGCGCCTTAACTTGTGCAAGGGGAAGAATCCATGGATATTGCACAAGTTTAAGGCTTAAAAGTAAAAGCTGCGCGAGTGAAGTAGGAAGCTGAAATATGTGCGAAATGGCACATTGAAATGGATGGTGAAGTGCCTCAAACCCTTAGTGTAGTGGAGCAGTCCTGACAGGGGAGCAGGTGCGGTTTTCTTATCAGAAACTGAGGTTTCCATAAGTCTTTGTTTGGGAATGCGGATGCCCTATGGCGCTATGAAAGACATGCAGCAGAGTGCCCTTTTTCAGAAAAAGTTACAGTTGGAGCTGCTGGGTTTCGTTTGTGGAACTGTTACTGTTGGGGCTCCAGAGCTACGTGCGTGTAAGTGTTACGGTTGGAGCTGCTGAGCTCCTCTCGCTCTGCAGTCCAAGTGAAAGTGATGATGTCACAGCAGGACGCTGGGGAGTTAGCGGTGAAGCCCCAACGGTCCCTGTACTGGATGCGAATGCTACGTGTCTGCATTCAAAGCTACAAGGAAGAAATCTGACTGAAAGGAGTGGTGCGCAACATCCGAAAGACGAGAGTAAGGGACCCTACGACGTCCTCCAACATGTGTAGGAAATGCCTTACAATACGCAGAGCTTAATTTTGTTAATGTTGAGGTCCGTAGCTCTCATGGGATGTAGAGCGCAGTGCGAAGAGGGGGAAACCTCTGATGTGGAAGGAGAGAAACATCTACAAGCCAGCAGCGGCGATACAGTGGTGACACGGTTAAGTGATTGGACAGCAGTGGTTGCGTGTCAGTTTCAAGATATCCATAAAAAGGTGATGTGTTTTGGACAATGGATTAAGGAAAATGGTTTTGCTAACCGTCGGATGTTACGGTAGCAGCGTCGGAGCACAGCAGGTGTTCGGGAAATGAACAGGATGGTGACTCTTCCCTTGCATACTGGCTTGATGTATCCTTTACTTTATTAGGCATTACGGCAATATGTTACGCTTGCGCTTGGTATTTAACGTGTGCAGTGGATACTTTGTAATGTCACCGGTGGCCATTATTTATTCTTCTGCTGTGGGTGGTGTGTTTGGTTATGTGGAGAGGCTGTGTTTGGGAGCTATGGGTATGGAAGTGTAATATTTGTAATGTATTGCCTTTTTAATAATCCATTTGAGGATTTTCAGGATTGGAGTGCATATTTTTGGGCACATGGACTTTTATTCGCAAACTTTGTTATTGTTATGTTTGGACAGATGGTACGAGTGTGATAGCTCTAACACCTTGAGGATTTGCAGCTTAGGTCGCATAGTGACATGGACTTTTAGGTTGGGATTTGGAATGGATTGGGTGCATCTAATGTTTTTGAAGACTAATGTTTTAGCCTTCATGATAATGTATGGTTTTTAAGGAACACATTAGATGGATTGGGTGCATCTAATGTTTTTGAAGACTATATGCTTTAGCCTTCATGATAATGTATGGTTTTTTAAGGAACACATTAATGCAAATGTAAAGAACAATGTTATGTAATCTCCATATTATGATGTCTGATGCATGGTTGGGTTGGGTATGGATGGGAGCGGTTATGAGTGCCTTTAATCCTGGTTATGGATGGTTCTGACATACATGTTAGAAGCATAGATTGGCTGATGGTGAGTGTGCCTAGCCGACATGTTGAACCTACCATATGCTGAGATGGGTTGTGATCTCAGCATAGTTTTAAGTATGGTATGGGTGCGTCTGTGGTAGGGGCGTATATGGGTTAACGGTATACGTTGGATTGTGGTGGTAGCGCCACCATTACAGTAAGGGTGTGACTGTGTTTATAGTCATGCAGGGTAATAGCTATTCTGAGTGGTAGTAACTCCATCCAGACAAGGTGTGACTGTGTGTACAGTCCTGCTTGCGTTATAGCTGTCGTGCTGGGCGGTAACGCCCCCAGTTGGCTGGGGTGTGACTGTTATTACAGTCACACATGGGTAAAGAGGTATGTGTGCGGGTCGTAGCACCCCCAGTGTTTGTAGGAGCATGTCTGTTGGTGATGAGCATGAAAGGTCACACATGTACTTCTATCTTGTGGTCATGTTCCACTAATGTTTTTCTTTTATTGCGCGCAGGCTGTTGTTCCTGGCTGCACTGCGTGCCTATTGAAGACTCGTTCCACCTTCCAGGGTTTAGAGTGTGCTTGTATTTAGTTGTTGTCGACCATTGGACTTGTTAGTGCTGCCATTGAGTTAAGTAGTTAGGTCAACCCCATGTTTTGTTGGTGGTCTTGGAGATGGCTGGCCAGCATCTTCAAGCTGTTGCAGGATCTGTATATCTTGGTGTGGTTAAGTGGGCTCTGTTGGCATAGTCCATATAAGTAATTGTTTGTATGTTTGTGATGCAGGCATAGTTGGCGATATCTGGTAGCAGTGGTTTTAGCGGTTTATGGGGTCTCTTGACAGGTATGGTGATTCTGTTGTCATTCTGGATGACTATTATTGCATCAGGATGGCAAGCTGTGCTTCAGGGTGGCAGCCTGGAGGCTCGCCTGTGGTGGGGGCGAGCGGAAGGATATATGTTACTTTAGTCATGGTTTGGTTTGTAGGGTAGTCTTAGCCTTGTGTATGGGCTGGTATGTGTCTAGAGTGTGAGTCTAGAGTATCTGTGTGGCAGGGACAGACAGAAGGTGATTTGTTATTATTGAGGGTGACCTGGATTTGTAGGTGAAGTTTGGAATCGCATTGCTGTAAGAGTATCTAGTGAAGTTTGTATGGTGGATGGTGGTGTGACTTGTCTTTCTGTAATGTGCTTGTTGTTTGTGAAGGTGTTTCTGTAAGGAGGGAGATGTGTTGTGTGTAGTGCTTAGTGTGTGCAGTGTGTTAATGTAAGGGGGGAGATGTGTTGTATATGTCTTGCCTGGGTGAGCAGGAATGTTGTGATGTCATGTGGAGTGTTGATGTCTGAGTGTTGGAATGTGTGAGTGAAGGTTCCAGCCCTGGTCAGTTGGTGAACCCCTGCCTGGGTGATGGGCTGCCAGTGTTAATGTCCTTTATGGAATTTAAATGACTGCCTGTAAAGATACCTGTGAAGATGTTAATAAACCTGGCAAGTCAACCATAAGAAGGTATGTGAGTCACTTCGTAACAGGGAGCAACACAATTAACAATTATAATACACTTCAAAACACACTCTGTTTCTCTAAATCAGATGATAGCCATTGGGTATGGCACACAGACACTTCCTACACCCTCAGGTGACTTAAATAGCTAGGACACGGTGGACATTGATTTATCACTGGTACATTTAGAGCAATACTGAGTTTGGTGCAAAGGTTAGATTGGGGAATAAAACAAAGGTTAACAAATAATTCATAAAACGGTAACTACATTTTAAACCTTCCAATGTCAAGTAAATTTAACCCTTTCCTGGGGGAAAGGTAAAGGCACAGAGTCAGAGGTAAGAAGAGTCTCTCGGGGAGCCAGGACAGCCAATGTTAGTTGAGCAAAGTCTAGGGGAGCTGAAGATCTTCTTTGCAGGTAAGTAAAAGTCTTGTATAATGATTTTAGAAAAGTTTGTAGTAATAAGATTCACTTGAAGGGCCACAAGCTGTGAGGCTTGTGATGGGCAAAGATGCAAGCAACTCTGCAAGGGCAACCAAGACAAGTCACAGCTGAGAGCAAGTAAGGCTACACAACAAGAGGCAAGTCCTCTTAGCTTTACAGTACCTTTGGTTAGAAGAAATGTTTGCAGCTGGCTTCTGTTCCTGTACAGCTCTGCAGATCCTGGTGTTCCTGTGCCACAGTCGTGGGGACAAGAGGGAGCACGTCTGGGGACTGCTGCACTGCAATGGGAAGGTCAGCGGCAGCAATGGGCAAACTTTAATTCAGCTGCACTTCGTGGTTTCAGCACCTCATGTCAGACAGCAAATAGCAACACAGCGGTTCTCGGATACCACTCCAGACTTTCGTCGCATCTGGGGTCCAGCACTCTGTTGAGGTAGCTCAGTCATGGTCAGTCCTGCTTCAGGGAAGTCCGGAGGATCTTCCTGGCGCTCGGGTCTGACTTAAAAGCGATCCACTCTGTTTGGTGTTCCTCTCCCTGGCACTTTGCTTCCAGCAACAGAAGCAGTGGAAGTACAGCCAGCTCCGAGAGGATGTACAAACGAGAAGTTGTCCTTGCAGGGATCCTCTAGTCAAAACTAATTTGGAGCTTCAGCACAGCACCAGGGCTTCACCGGGCAAACCAACGGTCCAGGAGTTGCAGCAGGCATCTCTTCCAAGTTCTTCTTCGGATTCCTTCGTCCAGTGGCCTTTTATGCCGGTTTCTCCCATTAATTCCAGCCTAGCTGTCAATCACTCAGCAGGACAGCCAGCCGGCCAATCACCTTTGGGTGCATTCCTGTAACCAAGGGGATTAAGCACAGGGAGTTTCGGGCACCTCCCTCACTTCCTGCCCCTGCCAGACATAATGGAGCCAGAGGCGGGCTTCAATCGTGAATCCCGCCAAAAGCAAAATGAACAAAGGGACCAAACCTGGTTTGGTGCGCAGAGTAAATCTCAAGAAGGACCTTTCCGACAATAAATGGTGAAAAAAGAAGACAGAGCCATTTTGACAGGGTAACATAAAAATGTTATGAGAAACTAGACAAAGGGGATAGTAAGTAACCCCTCCAGCACCCTATGGTAAGATATTGTGTGCGGAGTCTAGAAAGTTACAAATAGTAAGTAAAGTCAGTTTCAATTCACTGCTCTTGGAAACAGTAGTTTCACTAAGAGAAGGTATTTAAACCTTTGGGAAATCTAAGAGACTTCCCTGTGCCACTGCACTGAAGGTGCTGTGTGTCACAATGCAAAGATTATGCCTATGGAGATTGTCAGACTCCGAAGTCAAAAGAAACACAGAAAACACAAAGAATTAAAAGTACAAAGTCCCAAAGTTCAGCAAAAGAGCTGGTGGTCTCTAAGGTGGTAGGATTTTAGCACTAAAATGAAAATTCTCCCTAACACCCACTCACCCATACAGCATTCATATACTCCCTCATTCACACACACGCCCATTACAACTTACACACTCATTCATGCATGCATGCACTTACAAACAAAAACCCTTGCATACAGTCACACAGATAATGTTTTTAATTTTGTTTTAATCTGCAGCCTTGATTCAGATTGCAGTCTACTCAGTCTTGCGCTGCCATGCTTCAATGAAGGCCCTCCGGCTCCTACGCAACATACCCATGAGCCAATAAGCAGAGTGCTTCCAGGTTCCTGCCATGTTCTGTGGAGCCAGATTACTTCTATGATGTTTCCCGCAGGGCCCTGGATGTGCAGAGAGGTGCAAGGGCGCCCCCTTGCCCATTCATCCATGTGGGACCCAGACTGCTTCCCCACTAGCTCTTGAAAGAATGGGGAAGCAAAACGATGAAGGGGAGGGGAAAACGAGATATACCCAAATCAAAACCATCTTATCAAGGGGGGGCTTAAATGAAAAAGCCCTTCTACCATATTTTGATATTTTGGGTAAGCCTGTATATTTTGTTTTAATATTTCTTATTGTTTTCAACACAGTGCACAACCAGTGAACAGTTAACATCATAGCTCTCTCTCCCCGACCCCCTTCCCTCTACCACCCCCTAACATGAGACCGATCCTGGATCCAATTCAACCTTCCCAACATCCTGCAAAAACAAGGATAGGCAAATGAGAGTGAAGACGATAGCCCACTTCATCACCCTGGCTGGCCCCAGAAAAGAGTATCAGTCCACCAAATGAATTCCTCCCACATGATTCTTGTTTTTGTTAACACAACAGAGGGATACAGAAAAGAGAAGGGAATAATCCCGTCCAACCAGATGGATCTCAAGGGGGTTTTTCATCCGGGGAGTATGTCAGATCATTTAATCGTGCTCCCCAAGTAACAAGTACCTGTTTCATATCTTCTATATATTATTGACGTTGAAGCACCTAATTCTCACGTTTTTACATCCTTAACCCATTGCTCTATCATCGGTCCCTTCCAGCATTTCCAAGAAATCGCTATTCCCCTACATCTCATCAGTACCAGAAAGTCTGCAGACTTCCTCATATGCTTCTTTTTTTATTCCCCGGGAACAGACCTAACAGGCACACTTCGGGGCACATTCAAAGGTACCATCCACCAGCGCATTCACCCTTCCCATCACCTCTTACCAGAAATCCATTATGACTGGGCGCTGCCATACAATGGCCAGAAGTCGGCCTCATCTTGGATCCATCTAGCTCACCTGTGTGTGATATCTCGTGAAAATGAGTGCAATCTCTTAGGTGTCATGTAGACCTTGTGTATAAAATTGTATCTAATCAATTTAAACATTGTATCACACCGCCTCAACCTGCAAGCCTATCTTCAACCATTCCCCTTGAGTCAGTGTGTCTCCCAGGTCCCTGCCCCATTTTCCTTTCACTGGAAGTAACAAAACTGACATGTTCTCCAACAAACATTGGCACGCCATGGAAATCCTGTGTCTAGTGTCACCCATATTTAATAGTCTGTAATACTGGGGTGATTGACGGCCCGTCTGTTATCGACTTCCAATTAGCAGCCAGTCCTTTGTCAAGTCTATCCTAATTCAAAAACTGCCTCTGCGCCTTTCCGTATCGCTCCTTCAGCCCATGAAGGATAAAAATGTCCCCCCTTTGAAGACATTCCCCACCCATGCAAGTCCCGATTTAGTGAATCTCTCATCCCCCATATCCTTAATCACGTTTGCCTTGTACCCGATCGCTCTCAAGGGCATATCTGGATGTACACCTCCAGCAAGCAGAGTCTAGCGCACACGCACTTCCACAACTTCTGAATCCCATTGACTATATGCGACAAACCCATTCCCTTCACTTGTCCCCACAGTAATTCCATCCCACTCCTATGGGTGGGGATTTCTGCCAACAACATTCCATCAGGCGTGGTCCATATCTGTTCCACTTTGCCACAAAATGTAATTGCGCAGCCAGAAAAAAATACAGCTTGAAATTTGTGAGGGCAAGCCCACTTTTACCACATGTCCTATATAGTGTAGATAACGCCACTCAGCATTGTCTCCCCCTCCTCCACCCTCAGGACCTTTCTATGCTCCTATTTAGCAGCCTGAAAAAGGTTGGTTGGTCATGTAGGGTATATTCACGAACCTATATACAGATCGCCAGCCTTCCCATCAGGGGCAGGGGCAACCTCGTCCAGAAATAAATCGAATCCCCTATGCTCGTAAGTGCCCTCCCAGTGTTGTACTGAAATGTCTCAGCCATGTTGTGATGTATTTGTATTCCCAAATACATCACATGTATTTCCCAGTTTCCCAGCAAATCCCTGTATCTGGAAGTTCTTCCCACTGTTTCTCCTTCAGTCTCGCCAGTAGGAACAGAACTGATTTTTGTGTATTCACCCTGTCTCCTGACAGGTCGTCACACCTCTCGAGAATCTCCAACATATATGGAATATGTATCAGTATATTCCATACATATAACAGTATGTCTATGTAATGGGGATATGACAGGAGTTTGCCCCTCCACCTGTATACGTGCCTCCACGAATTCCCTCCGAAAAATGGCAGCAATGGGTTCCAGAGCCATTGCAAATAGGGCTGGGGAGAAGTACCCCTCCCTAGTTCCCAAATGGGGGATGGCGGGGATCACTCCTCCCATTTTCACCCTAGTCCTTGGCTTCCTATAGAGAAGTTTAGTCTACTTCGTGATGCTGCCCCCCAAGCCGAGACTCTCAAGTAGTGCAAAATCCACTGCCAATCCAAGGAGTCAAGTGCCTTGGTGGCATCCAGGGTGTGGGATATATTGACCCACTCAATGCATTGCCCCACATCACTGAGCTGCATTTGTGCAAGAATCAGCAACCTGGCTGCGCTGGCTCCTGTGCGTACCAGGACCTCAAAACTGCGTTTTGGCAGCAACAGAAAAATTGCTGCACCATCCTACCTCACACACTTCAGGCAAAAGGGAACAAGGGGACACACTGAAAAAGTATACCCGTGTGTTCTGAGACACATATATGGAATCAAGGGAACCGGCAGCACTGCCTTGCTGCAAAAGCCAAAAATTCCCCATCAGAATGAAACATTTTCACCCTTTCAAAACGCTGCTTTGGTGCCAATTCCACCCGTCATTCTGAAACCACTGTGAGTAAAAAGGCCCAGTCAAACCAACTCTCAGAGAAATCAAAAGCAACTTCATTTTGCCATTGCACGGGAAAACACGTTTATCTCTTCACAAAATGTATCCAGGCGCAGCAGTTTAAAGAGACTTTTTACTCTCTGAGCCAGGTCAAGGATAAATGTATCTATACTTTAGATAAGAGTCCTGCTGCAAGGAAAATGACTACAGCTGCCATGATAGTGGCAATCTGAGGAGCTGCAAACCGAATTAAAGAAAGAATGCTAGCAGTTTTTAACACATGTGGAAAAATGGGCTGTGCTGACTGAAGAGAAAAAAATGGCCTGTTTTAAAACTCAATTGTTAATGAAAGCCTGTTTACTTAGCAATATAAAGGGATTATGTTAGTGTTGATAATACATAGCTATCTTTTGTCATTGGTTTGTTTAATTTCAGACTCAAGGTAAGAAATTAAACAGTTTAAAACACATAGGCTGGAGTTGCAAGATCTCAGAAAAACCTGTGATTCCAGTTGCCAGCCATGTAACTTCCCAAAGGAAGGGAGATACACCCTAAATCCAGGACAAGTAGGTGCGAAGTGCCAGCTTGATAAACTTTGTATGGGACAGGACAATGAGAGTTCAAAAGCTCGTTGGACATTAGTCTGTGCTCCAGGCTGGGACAATAGCAGTCCTGGGACACTCGCCTGTCAAGTGTGAAGGGGCAATAAAACCTTCAATTAAGACTGGAAACCCCCTTGCCTGGAAGGAAATGACAACTGCTTGCTGTTGAAGGAAGATACAAAACAGTATTAAGTAACAAAGGGACTGCCTTTTGGTACCAGAGACTAGGTTATAAAGAAACTTTAAAGACTCTTATTTCTGTAGCAAGAATTAGCAGAAATGTAAAAGTTTGCAGTGTTCAATCTAATTTTGTGGGCTGTCTTTTAAAACTTGGTAAAACTCATTGCTGCATGGGGAACATAAGTTACGAAATATGACAGATTCCCAGGAAAGTATTAATTTGGCAAACATAAAATGTTGTACATACATCCCTGGGGACAGTTCGCATTTGTGTATAAAATTGTGGAATTTTAGGCCAAATCTTTACTGTGTAAAATTGCCAAAATGTGTCAGAAAGGCGAAACAAGGTCACACAGACTGGAGGTTGTGCTGTACATCATATGTAACCTGTGTGTATAATTTGCCAAGAGATTGCAAGTAAAGAAATGTAGGTTTTTGGCAAAATCGGATTTTAAGTAAAGAAACCTGACCTCATCCCCTTAGAAATCTAACCAGCAGAGAGCAAGGCAGAGATTACTACCCTTGCCCAATCCTATTGTGTTCCATGTAATAATGTCGCCACAAAAATGTCACCATGCAAAAATATCGCCGAAAAATTGCCGTTTTTTGTGGCGACATTATTGCATGGAACATGCGGGGGACACCCTCACAACCCCCAATTTTTTTTTTTTTTTTTTTAATTATAATTTTTTTTAATTCTTTTTTTATGCCCCTGTCCCCATATATATTGTCACCTAAATAATATCACCACAACATTTTCCCGGCGATATTATTTAGGGCAACCATATATATGGCGATATTACCTGATACCTCCTATTGTTAGGGGGGTGTGTAGTAAAGCCTGCCCATGTCATATACTGTGATGATGTCACCTGGCATTATAAATAAGAGCCCCTGACAACACACAGGGACACACTGATTCCTGACCGATTCCTGATTTCCTGCCTGGCCTCCTGTACTGTTCCTGTCTTCATCTTACATTTATTCATCTAGATTCCAGATCCCAACCACAATGCCAAACCTTGCTGAATCTGCTTCAGCTAGGCCTCAATTCTAAAATAATCCCCATAACCAAGGGAAATGCTGTGGTGTTTTGGGAAGCATCCTGAATTAACCTGGCTTGCCACTCACTGCATGCTGCTGCTATACTGCTCTCCTGATGCCCTATAGTATCCAGTAACCAGAATTGTCAGTCCAGAAGAACTATCCTTTGGTATCCAGTCCATGCCTGCTGATTTTGTC
This sequence comes from Ambystoma mexicanum, assembly GCF_040938575.1. Taxonomy (NCBI): domain Eukaryota; kingdom Metazoa; phylum Chordata; class Amphibia; order Caudata; family Ambystomatidae; genus Ambystoma; species Ambystoma mexicanum. The sequence continues at coordinate 550,529,070 of NC_090935.1, read as the reverse complement.
CGGCTGTCCTGTGTTAGACCAGATCTGCGTGGTGACCGAGCTCTGACTGTTCAAAATCCAAACTAAAGTTGACTGTGAGTATCAATTGGAACCATAGTAAACCTTGCCTTGCTTTGTTCCATCCCAATCTCTAAGTCCTCCTATTCTTATCCTGATCATTGTAATATTGTCCAAATCATTCTTGAAACCCTGCCTTTGATTCCTTGTGCTAGCACCAACATCTTTAATAATTTTGTCTTGTAAAATCCTGAGCTGTGAATCCTATTTGGAGTGATCGTACTGGGTCCGCAAGGGCGGGCGCCGAGGTGCTGGGGTTGGTTCCGCGATCAACTCTAGAGCTTACTGTGTTTCAATCTGGTAACCTAGCCTGAATGCCCTAGTGTAGAGCATAACTATCCTTGTAAAAATGGATTTCTGTTTTCTTTTTCGCGCCTTTATTTTCCAAAAATGCCTCTCATTCAACATTGCATAACTCACTCAATTTAATAGCTAGCGACTCCATTTCAACTCTGGATTATACCTAAGACCTGTAGCTACATCACAACCTAAATACTGCATCAGTATATTTCACCCGTTTTTCCTAAAAACCGTTTGGTTAAATTTAGGCGGGAATCCGCATTTCTGCAAAGTTTTACACATCTAAATTATTTCCGACCTTCCATTCAGATTCAAAGTGGTTAATATTGCTCAAACTATAGCTCATGATTGTTCGCATCTTGTCAATGTTGCTCCCATAGAAATGTATACTGAATTAAGGATTTTTGCATACTTTTCATTGTTTTGCTCAGCCATTTTCAAATGTCATTTTAAAAGTGTAAGATTTCAAACCCGTTTTTCTCTCTTGTTTGGGGAGGGAAGGTTGTACTCAAATTCTGTTTACTGTTCTTTATTCCTGAATACCTGCTGCTTCCTTACATCTGTTTAGAATTGCTTATTTGTGGGTTGAGGAATATTGCAGGGGGAAATCCTAACTTACGTGATATTCTTCCAAACAAGCCAAAAGTGTTCTTTTCTCTGTTTTATATTTTGTGTTGCTAAAAGTGAATTTAACTGCCTTACATACCTTCTTATCTATTATTGTCACCATCTTGGTGATTGCTGTTCCCTTTTAAAAAGTATATGTTTGATTAGAATTTTAAATAAATATTACCTTTACCAGCCAGCCTGATTCCTAGTCCACCGTGCCTGGGGTATTTTGAGAAGGGGTGTGATATGAGTGGTATATCACTCAGAATATTGAACCTATAGACATAATAAAATAAGCATTTAGGCTGTGCGCTGCATACTAGGCTGAGACCAGGGTGTATCGCCTGATTGAAATACTTAACAAGGGAGACCATAGACAACTCTTCCTCCTCTAGTTGCGCCCCCCCCATCACATAGTGTAGTCTGTGGACATTCATGGTGGTATTCCTACATGCCACAAATCCACATTGATCTGGATGAATGGTCGCTATAATTTTATCTGGACTATTAGCGTCCATGTTCAGTAGGGAGATGGGTCAATAAGATTCACAATACTGGGGATGTTTATCCTGCTTCAATAATACCACATTCGTGGCTTCACTCATTGACCGTTGAAGGGTCCCTATTTTAGAAGTATAATCATACATTTGCTTCAGCTACAGAGCCAGGACATCTACATAAGTCTTATAAGATTCTGCTAGTAGGCAGTTGTTACTGGGCATCTTGTCCCCTTTTAGCAGAACTATAGTTGCTCTTACCTCAACTTAAGTAATCGCCACCTCTAGTTCCCCCCCCTGATGCCCCTGTGCCACTGCTGACAGTCTGGGGAGCTGTGCCTGATCTAGGACCTCTTCCATATCCGCCCTGGGACCATCATCTCCCTTTGCATTTAGGGCTGAGAAAAAGTTGAGAAAGTCCTCATTGATCTGCGCCTGTGTGACCGCCAGAGACCCATCCCGCCTCTTCACTTGGGTGATAGTCTTCTGAGCTTCCTCCCTCTGTAGCAACCAAGCCAGCAGTCTACCCGCCTTGTCCCCTGCCCTATGGACTCTGCCAGTAAAATGGGCAAAGTCATAATTCACCAACGACTGCAGTGTGCAAGAGTGAGCAGTTCACCTATTAATTTGGCACCCTGCTGGTTCCCTCATGCAATTTCCCCTTTCATCTGTCCAATGGCCTTCTCTGATTCTCTAAGAGACATGTTCAACACTGCTTAACCCCCCAGAAGTGGCTGTCATGTCCCCCTGATGGTCACCTTGAACGCTTCCCACAGAACACCAACATCCTCAACAGACCCCATATTGATACTGAAGTACTCTATTATAGCATCATGAATCGGGGTCCTATAAGCCACATGGAGCAGTGATTCTGCTCTGTCTCCAGTTCGGGATTCCAGAGAATTCTTTGCCCCAAGTATACCTAGCCGGTAACGGAGAATGAGCCGAGAGGGCCCTCCCTAAGTATTCAACCTCCAGAAAAGTATGAAAGAAGTCCCGCCCAATGAAGATATAATCATTCCTTGAATAAGTGTTGTGTACCTGCGAGTAAGAGGAGTATCCCGTAGAGACCGCACCCTGTTCCTGTCCCTCCACCGCCCTATTCAGGGACCTAGACGCTTGCATTTTGTACATGATGGTGGTGTTTGACCTATGCCGGTCTGGATTCAACAAGCAAGTAAAATCCCCACACCAGATGCGATCCTTCAGTCCAAACCTCTCCCCAGACCTGCCCCATTTCCAATATCCTTCTGAAATACATATTGTTGTATACGTTGGAGACATAAGATTTTATCAGACACATGTCTTTCCGTCCAATGCAGCAACCAAAATCAGCACCCTGCTGTCCTCTTCCCTGACCACCTTTGATATTTGAAGAGGCAACCCTCTATCTAACCATGTCAGGACTCATGTAGCAAAATAAGTGTAGGTTGTGCCATACACCTCACCTCCCCAAGTAGTCCAAATCTTATTTAGATTGATAACCAGCAAGTGCGTCTCTTGGAGGAATGTGATCTGCATATTCCACCGTTTTATGGAAGCCCCTAGTCGCCTCCTCTTCGTCGGATTCTTAATCCCAGTGACATTCCATGTCATTATTTTAATGCTCTCAATCCTGAGACCTCTGGACTAAAGTGAAGTTGCCATCACCTGCCCCTTACCGACTTCTGTGTGCCCCCACATAACCATACTGGATCAGTCTCATGTACCCAAATGCCACCCCAATGTCCCCAACCTCCTGCCTGTGCCCTCACCCCCCCAACATAGAACCCCACATAACCTGACCCATAAAACTTCCAATTTCAGAGCCTTGGAGGCCTTCTACATGAACTTCCCTGGTCAATATCCGCAACGTGTGCACGTGACCTCAGGCATGCCCTAGGTAGTCATCTCTCGCGAAGGGGGGGTGTATGTCACCTTAGTAACCACAACACAGAATAGAGGGGAGCCTTGCATTCCGCCCCCACCTCATCCACCTTTTTTCAACGTTTGGACTCAAATTAAACAGTGAACATAAGCCTTGCATATACAGTAGACCAAGTAGCGAAACCCCGGTATCATGACCAACATAAACCCTCTCGTGGATAAATAGTTTGCCGTCTCTTCCCGGCCATTTCAATCCTTCATGGCACTGTCTTTTCCCAACATCTCTGCTATCTGCAACGTTCCATCCTCTGCCACCAAGACCATCCCCGAGCTCATTCGATGTCCAAGTGTGAACCCCGACTTGTTCTGCTTCTGACTGTCCGTTCCGTGTCTGTCCATCGGCTTCCTGCCATTTGGCCCGATGTTCGCCCCAGTATTTCAGGTTCCTTCAGTTTCCCACCATTCCCACGCCTCTTGCGTAGAGTTGCAAAACCATTGACAGTCTCCTCTCATTATTATCAGTTTAGCAGGGTATAGAAGCATGTATCTTATATCGTGCTCCCTCAGAGTGCGTTTCACTTCGTTGAAGCCCTGATGCATTTGCTGAACTAGTCTGATGTAGTTCGGGAATACCATTACCGAATTCTTATCCTGTTCGTCTAGCTGCCTGTAGGATAGCATCATGATCTCTGAAATTGAACAAATGAGCCACTATAGGTCTCGGCCTGGCCCCTCGCGGGGGGGGGGGTTTCCTCACCCAGTTTGAGAGACTCTTGGAGCCATAGGATTCCCTCAGCCATTCTAGAAATAGCTTGGTCGAGCTGCCATCCGTACCTTCCGGAATGCCAACCACACAAATGTTTTTTCTCCTCGAAACCCCCTCTGCATCCTTGGATCTCAATTCCAGCTCTTTGGTAGTTTGCTGCAGGGTCAGAACAGAACGTAATTTTGTGCACATCCGTCCGCAGGAGATTTACTTCCTCGCCAATGGAGGCCATCTTGGCTTCCAACACCACTCTGAGGCTGGAACAGCTGACAATACCTCTGCTAGCTTGTCTTCCAGGCTCGGTTGGACATGCTTATCACCTCCAGCAGCCAACTCCCCCTTCTCTCCTTCCCCTAGTGGCTTGGTTGGCAGTGTTGTGTACTTATCCATTTTGGGCTGAAAACAGCCAGGATGCTGGCCCTTAGCCCCCGGCATCGTAACAAATCGGAACCCCCTCCACCATAGGCTGGAAGCTAACAAAGCCCCAAGGAGAGGAGACCCACCGGCTCAACCTGCGCCGATCCCCTAGCAGGGTGCTGCCTTACGTATCACCTTTGATGCACTGCCAGGGGGGAGAGGAGCCCCAGACCCCTGCCAAACCTCTGGGATGACTGCCACTCCAGAGAACACTGTTAATGTTCTATATCCCCCATGTATACGCTCTACGAGATCACAGCCCTCCAAACACGGCCCTCTGGGACCATCTGTGGTCCTCTGCCACACTCCTCTGCAGCACATGACTCAGGAAACGTCTCCCATGGTGGCCGTCTTGAGGTCAGGCCACAGCTCCATATCAGGGTGGACGTGGTCTCGAGGATCAGTCCCCACCATGGAAAAAGTAACTGGGGGCAAAAGGAATGAAGGCTCCCGCTCACTGGGTCCAGCTCCGGCCCCTGCACTCTCCCCAGTGTTCGTATCTACGATCCAGCCCTGTAGATTAGCAGAGAGATGTGCGACCTTGGTTGTCCCGGTCCACCTTGCTGTCACAATTCAGTGATCGAGGACCTCGTTCCCCAATGTTCTGTGGCTTCAGCCGCTCAACTTTGTGCGAGGCACTGAGTCCTAGAACATTATTTTAATCAGGATTGCAGTGGGAGCTCCCCTGCTACATCAATGGCTGCTAGCCACCGACCTCCCACCCCCCAGGCATGGCAGTGTGAAGAGCTGGGCGGTGTGATGCGCTTTACTTGAGTCTCCAAGAATTATAGTGTGCCGGTTTTAAATTGCACCTTGTAGCATTTTTAAGTAGTTCGCATTTTTTGACTGTTGGCTGTTAATCTCACACATCTAGGGACTTGTAGGGAGTTGTTTTCAAGTTTATTTTAATTGATTTCCGTTTGGACAACATTTCTCATGTTTCATGGCTCTTGAGCGCCTACTTAATGGATTTAAGGAATGCTGGCGCGTCAGGGAAGGTGCAATAACAAACTGGTTTGTGCTGGTGAGTGTTTGTCTGGTATCCCTATTGTTTATTTATGATTGTATACTTGACATCTTAATGTTATAGTTTGGTAATTTCTTTGTAACAGCTAGCTTGCTTTTACTCACTGTTCTTAGAATTTTGAGTTTTCCCCTTTGGGTTTCCTTTCTGTTTACCGTTCTCTGTACGCTGCTAAACAACAACAATGAATACTGATTTCTGATGTTTTTTAATCTGCTTAGAATCACATGCTGTGCATATGGTCCGACATCCAGTGGTAACCACGGAGTATTGCATCTTGGCTTTCAGGGACGTCGGCATAGGCGTGTAGTGTACCCAAAATCCCTCACGCGCAGATGTCCCTCAGATTGTTTTTTTCCACCCAGATAACTGGTCACCCTATAGCAGAGCTCTTACATAAGAGATATTGTTTATCCTAAACCGACTTGGCTGTCTTTTCCCCCCTTAAGTAATTTCGACGCCAAGAACAACTTCGACGAAGACTGCAGAGGACTTGTCTACGGCGGTGGATTTCGACGCCTACGATCCGGCGGCTGAAGCATCCAAGTGGCCGGGACTTCTGGCCAGCCTTTACAGTAGGGAGAGTGGGGTCGGGGTGGCCATATTTCCGGTATGTCTTTCCTCTTTCCCCCTCTTTACCCTCTAGGTCTGGTCATCTTCCCCTTTTGCTATGGAAAGGACTCCTTTTAGGTTCTGCCCTACGTGTAGGGTCAGATACCCGTGGAAGGACGAACACAGGACGTGCAACTCCTGTCTCCCCTTAGATCACGACGAGAAGCGGTGTGCGGCTTGTAAACTCCTTCGGCCTAAGACCCTTAAGGAGCACTGTGTAAAGCAGTGGGCCACGTACGGTATGTCGTGGGTGGAACCCTCTTCCCCCACGCCACACCCACCGAAAGTGACGGGGGCACCTCCGATGACCAAACATCTGTTGTGGATGTGATAGACCTCGAGGCGGATACGTCTAGGTCTGCCACACCCGTCCCCGACCCTTTAAGGCCTGACTCTGGTCTCGCTGCAGTGACAACACCCGGCGACAGGGGCGTACAAGCGCATTACATTAAACACACAAACTCTACATCTATTTCGACGGGTACGTCGAAAAAGGTGAAAGCGCCAGTAGGGCGTCAAAATTCAGCGGATTCCTCGGATCGTTCAGATCCAAAGCCTTCCCCGCATCCGCAGCAGCGTCTTGCGATTGGGCATTCCAAAACCAACAAGGGCGCTACCCCTAAATCAGGTTTACACGTTGAAGCGCAGAAATCCGACGCTGCGACGGTCCTGAAGGCCGCGGTAGGCCCAAAAATCACAACTAGGCCTCAAGGTGAAAATCCAACCGCTAGGCCCTCTAACGCCTCGGAAGGCAGTAAGTCTGCCGATAGACCTTTGGATCCACTAACTCATGCCGATTCGGCGGTAATAGAACACAGCATTGCGAGAATTACTTTGGCGGTTGGGCTTATTCCTGTTCCGCCGAACAACATGGGGCAGGCCGCGGACAAATCTCTTAGATACGCCATGGTGCCCCAATTCTCACGCTATCTAGGAGGACAGTCAAGAGCCTTTTTCCAACACCCTGAGAGACAATTGTTGGCGCCAAAGGGCGGAAGTCAACGCTTTTCCACCCGTAGGCCCTTCTGGGTCCTCTAAATGGACAAGGGATAAATTTGAAGGGTGTATGGACCGTCTTGAAAGAATTATCAATTTTTCTGAGCATCCTGCCCCGAAAAGATTTTGTGGATAGCGTAATCTTCAATCTGCTTCATATTTCCAAGAAGATCAGCCTTCTGTCCCCGTCCATCATGAAGACATCGTCCAGATGGATACTTATCGGGACATTTACAGTGAAGATGAAGAACCTTCCTTCCTACAGAATTACGATGAGGAGCAGGCGGATGCCACGGACAATTGGGAAGAAACCCAGCAAGTGAGGACAGACCCATGGACGCTTCCCCATCAAGATCAGGACACTGATGTATTGTGCCTGGATTCCCCTCCGTCCACCCCGGCTCGCCAGGCCTCGCCTGTAGACGACCAAATGGCCTTCAATACCATGTTAAAGAAGGCAGCTGAGCATTTTCAAATCTCTACCCAAGAGGCAGTGCCTGAGCAGGACTTTATAGAAGATATTCTTAAGGAGAAACCTCCCTCTAGCCAGGCCATTCCCCTCCTTCATTCTATTAAGAGAAGATTGGCTCCCTCCCTGGTGTAACCAGCTAAAATCCGGGCAGTGTACCCGAGAGTTGAAAAGTTATTTCGGCCAGCTCCTTCGGACCCTCAATACATTAAAGGGTGCGCCACCCTCGATTCTGTGGTAGTGACTACCGTCCGGACGCGGCCAGGAGTACCCCTTGCTACGGGGGAGGCACCTCCAGATAGAGAATCTGAGAGGTTATATGCCCTAGGTAAACGGGTTACCTCGGCTGCCGCATATACCACGCGCATAGCGAATAACACTACGCTACTGGCGAATTATGCTGACGCTCAATGGAACCTAGTACAGGAAGGTCTCCCAGAGCCCATCAGGTCCAAGCTTCTCACTATTGTGGCCAAAGGCAGGCAAGTGATCCAGAATGTAATAAAGAACACTCTGGACACGGCTGAAACAGCAGGCAGGTCTCTGGCCCAAGGACCCTTACTTAAAAGGCACGCTTGGCTTCGTACCTCAGGGTTTAAGCCTGAAACACAGGCCTCTCTCATCGATAAACCAATTGAAGAAGCTAACCTCTTCAGAAAGGCGGTCGATAAGGCCCTAGAAACAGCCAAAAAAGAGCATGAGACTCTTAAGTCTCTGCAACAAATTACTCAAAGACCTTCCCCCCCAGAGAGGAAGTAATTCTTGGCGGTCCCTTCAAGGGCAGTCCCGTGCAAGTCAGAACAACTATGGCACGTGAAACTTTAATACTGGACAAACATCAAGAAGCCCCGCATACTACCCACCAAGGGGTCAGCGACAATGAAAAGCCAGAGGTAGAGGCCCCAATCCTAGAGGAGCCGCAGCCTCCGGTCAGAAATGACCATCAGATCCAGGTCCACTTCCATGTCACCCCGGTTGGGGGGCGCTTAACATCTTTCCTCACGGCATGGGAGGGGATAACTTCAGACCAGTGGGTCGTAAAGATGGTCGCCCATGGGTACTGCGTAGAATTTGCCCGACCTCCACCATTCAGACCACCGCGCTCACAGCGCCTTTCACCGGACCATCTGGACATCCTGAATCAAGAGGTGGAAGCGCTGCTGGGAAAGGACGCCATAGAAGCCGTCCCTATTCTTCAGGTAAACAAGGGTATTAATTCAATGCACTTCCTTGTACCCAAAAGGACCTCACCATGCGCCCTGTTCTAGTCCTGTGCCCAGGGAACAAGTTCATAAAACCTCAGTTTCGCATGGTAACACTACAGGAGGTGATCCCACTGTTGAAACCGGGGGACTACATGGCAACATTGGACATGAAAGATGCATACTTTCATATTTCAATGTTGCCAGCGCACAGGAAATATCTAAGGTTCATGAGAGAGGACATGCATTACCAATTCAAGGTACTCCCCTTTGGCATCGCCTCAGCGCCAAAGGTGTTTCCGAAGGTCCTGGCAGTAGCTGCAGCACACCTGCGCAGGTTACCTGTCCCGGTTTACCCTTACCTCAACGAGTGGCTCATAACACCCAAAAGACCGTAGACCTGTTCAATCTGGGGTTCTTTATCAACGGTAAGAAATCCAGTCTAGTCCCCAGTCAACTACAAAACAATTTCTGGGAGCTCTAATCCGGACGAAAGATGGCCTCATCTTCCCCTCCAACGAGAGGGTTCAGAACATGCTTTTTCAGATCCCTCAATATGTAGCCAGTCAGGAGGTGACGGTGCGCAAAGCCATGCGTTTGCTAGGAATGATGGCGTTGTGCGTATACTTGGTTCCCCACGCGCGGCGTCCCATGCAAGAGTCGCTCAACAGCCAGTGGTGTCAGGCCAGCAGACAATGGGAAGATCTGGTAGTTGTCTGGCCAGCCCTTGTTCTCTCTCTGCATTGGTGGTCAAGAGAAAACCTCTTGAAGGGGAAGACTTTCACCACCCTTGCAGTGGAAGCCACTCTCGCAACAGACGCATCTCTCACGTGGTAGGGCGCTCACCTGCTTCAGCAGACAGCACATGGAGTGTGGTTCCCTCAAGTAGCATCCAACCATGTAAATTTACTGGAGCTATTAGCGGTGTTCAGGGCATTAAAGGCCTTTCAGATGCAACTACAAGGGAAGACAGTTCTGATTCTAACAGACAGCACTACATCCATGTATTACCTGAACAAACAGGGGGGCACTCACTCTCCAGGGCTATCCAAGCTGTCCCAAAACATTTGGATATGGGCTCGTGCTGAGCAGATATTTTCCTCTGCCCGAAGAATACGAATGGCGTCTGCACGAAGACATCGTGTCCAACGTCTTTGTAGAATGGGGCTTCCCAGAGATCGACCTGTTCGCAACTCAGGAGAACGCCCAATGCCAAGACTATGCCTCCAGGTACCCCCAGAACCGCTCCAAGGGGAACGGTCTCTGCATAACATGGTCAGGGGAATTTGTCTATGCTTTTCCCCTGACTCCCCTTCTCAACAAGATAGTGCACAAGATGCACCAGGAACCAGTTATCATGATACTGTTGGCCCCCATGTGGGCCCGCCAACCCTGGTTCGCTCATTTGATGGCGATGTCCCTCTCCCCACCAATAAAACTACCCTGCCCTTACAACATGTTGTCTCAGGACAGGGTGAAGACCCTACACCCATGCCCACAAACTCTGAATTTAGCAGCTTGGCTCCTGAGGTCATAGCGTTTGGACACCTACAGCTCCCTCACAGGTGCATGGACATACTCGGGGAAGCTAGAAAACCAAACCCACGTTACTGCTATGCCAGCAAATGGAAACGTTTTGTCATCTGGTGTAACTCTAAGGGCGTCAATCCCATTGATTGTTCACCCACACACATTGTGCTGTACCTAACCCATCTGTTAGACACTGGGTTGGTCTTCAATTACCTGAAGGCTCATCTGGCGGCTCTTTCAGCCTACACCACATCACAATAAAAGGGGTTGTGGTAAAGATACCGGTGATTAAGGCCTTTATGGAAGGGGTTAAGAGGATTTATCCTCCCATTTCTCACCCAGCTCCTGGATGGGACCTAAATGTGGTTTTGACCAGGCTCATGGGATCTCCCTTTGAGCCAATGCATAAAGCAAGTCTAAAAGACCTCACTTATAAGACGGCCTTCCTAGTGGCTATCACTTCTATTAGAAGGGAAAGCGAACTACAGGCACTTTCTGCCCTATATCCCTTTGTTACAGTCCACAGGGATAAGGTAGTTCTGCGCACTCACCCCAGATTTGCACCTAAATTCATCTGGAAGTTCCATGTGAACGAATCGATTGAACTACCTACCTTTTTCCAGAATCCCACTGGCATGGCCGAAAGAAGACTACACGCACTAGATGTGCGCAGGGCAGTCATGTTCTACCTGGAAAGAACTAAACCACTGAGGAAAAGAAACCAATTTTCCATTTCAGTGGCAGCTGGTAGAGAAGGGGATCCTGTCTCTAAATCAGCTATCTCAAGGTGGATTGTCAAATGCATCACACTGTTTCTCTCTTGCTAAGAGAGAACTGCCCTTCAAGCCTAGAGCACATTCTACTCGGGGCACTGGGGCATACATAGCATTAATTGCAAATGTTCCCCTCGAGCCCATTTGCAAAGAGGCAACCTGGAGTTCTGTACACACCTTTACAAAACACTATTGCCTAGACACTCATTCTAGGTCTGATTCTCAGTTGGGACAAGCAGTACTAAGACATCTTTTCTCTACTGTTCCTTCTCACAACCCACCTCCAACTCCGGGTACTGCTTGCTAGTCTATGCACAGCATGTGATCCTAAGCAGATTAACAAGCATCAGAAGACGTGCATTCCTTACCGTAATAGCATTTCTGATGATTGTATCTCCTTGGATTCACATGCGCCCTCCCTACCTCCCCGCTCGGGTGGAAGGAACATGGACGTCTTACTACTTCTCTCTTCTTCATGTACTCACTCACAAGAGCCTTGGGCTCCCTCATGGCAGACAAAATGCAATCGGAGGGGCCTCGGCGCGTGAGGGATTTTGGGTACACTACCCGTCACGATAGGGATAGTGTTACAGACACGCCAATGCCGACGTCCCCTTTTGGGTCTCCGAAAGACCAGATTCAATACTCCGCGGTTACCACTGGATGTCGGAACATATGCACAGCATGTGAATCTAAGCAGATACAATCATCAGAAATGCTATTACAGTAAGTAATGCATGTTTTATCTGGACAAGCCTCTGCTAGAATAACTTGCTCTAAAAGCGCGGATATCTTTTCACGATGTCTGGCTATGTCCTTGGATTTTATTGTCCCTCAAGTGCCTAGTACCCCTGTGACTAATTTAGAGATCAATTTGCTGGAGATCTGCTCTTCCATAACCAATTCTGTTTTAGCCGTTGGCTTTTCTTGTAGTGTCTTATCCTCTCTACCTTTTTGTGTGGATTAAAATGCAATTATCCAGACTGATACCATTGTTAGTGAGGCACCAGTCCCACTTGATTTGACTACGTCCCTGATAAAGCCACTTAAAAACAAACCTGACACACATGATGTTGATAATAATGGGTTAGTAATGGATAACCTTCTACAAGCAATCTACGCTCCTAGTCTTTTGAAGGTGTCCTATAAGGGCCCTGCTCATACCCAGATAGACACTTAGAATTTCCTTGATAAATACTCTTTCCCTGGTGCAACATGCAATTGAACTAGTGGACTACCTGGTTGAGCATTCTATTGATTTGTTGGCCATTAGAGACTTGGCTCCACGATGCAGCTACTCACTCACTTATTCTGGCAATTCCCAGTGGATTTATTTCTTTGAGGGCAGACAGAGTCTCAGCAAGAGGTGGTGGGGTGGCTGTAATCTAGAAGGATTCTTTGAAATTGCATCTTGTTAACACACTTTTGCCAGATAATTGTGAATCCCTACTGATACAACTCCTACAACCTCCATTAGTTTCCTAGTGCGATATCGCCCTCCATCCAAAATGCCCTTTTGGGAGGAGCAATTTCTAGCCCTTTGTCATAAAACTTTCAAACCTACCTCACCGACTCTGATTGATGGGGATTTTAATCTTTGGGCTGACAATCCCCATGACAAGGATGCATCTTCCTTACTTCATTCTCTTGACAGATTGGGCTTTAAACAGGAAGTCCATGTTTCCACCCATCATGAGGGTAACACTTTGGATTGGGTGTTAATCCACAACACCGGGATTTCCCATCTAGAGGTATCCCCATGTCCCTGGTACGACCATCATATTGTATCCTTTTCGCTCAACCTTCCAGGGCGCAACATCTCACTGAACTCCCCTATGAAAAGGTTGAAGATGACTAGGAACCTTTGCAAGGCTACCGCTCAAGCTTCTATAATCACGTATCCATCTGATAAACCGGACACCCCCATAAATTGAGAGCGCTGTGCTACATTATCAGCAGATATTGACTAAACCTATTGATACTCTTGCATCATTGAAGCCCAAATGTATCAAAAAGACTCAACAAAAAGAATACCTGTTTTGACAGTAAATTGATTTCCCTTAGGAAATTAAAAAGGGCCAAAGAACACAAATGGTGCAAACATCCATGCTCTCAATTTCTCCTTGAATATAAAATGGCTGCAATTGATTATAAACAGGGCATTTTGTCTGCCAAACAAGAAAACAAACAGAATAAGGGAAGCCAAATCCAGCTTGCAGGAGCTGTTCATTATGCTTCAAGAGTTAAGGAAAGAACAAGCTCCCTATGATTGAAAAAAAGTGATGCTTGTAGCATAGCTATCCAAGATGAGGTTATAAGGCATGAAACTTACTTCTTATGTTGGGGATATATGCATCTCGAGAATAGTCAACGGTTCAGAGGCGTTGATTCACTGGATTACCAGGATAATAAACACTTCCTTCTGAGTCTCTAATTCCCTCCTCTATCAAGAAGGCCTGGATTACTCCCATGTTAAAAAAGGACAATTTGGACCCAGCAATACTGGGGAACTATCGACCAATTACTAATGTTGCTTTTTTGCTGAAACTCATAGGCAAAATAGTTAATATCCAACTTCAGGGCTTTAGTGAAGCTAATAACCTGTTAGATCAGCAATCAGGCTTACATACAGGCTTTAGCACTGAGACAGCTCTCCTTGATTTAAAATCTAATATCAGTTCCATCATCGATCGAGGGCACGTAGCACTTCTCATGCTCTTGGAACTCTCCGCAGCTTTTTATTTAGTTGAACACCAGCTTCTGGAAAGAGATTGATTGAGCTTGGTAGTTGCCAGGGTGGCAGTTGGAGATTTCAAGGCCTCACCGCTCCAGCTGACCTGTGCTGTCCCTCAGTGCTCTTGCCTGTTCCCCATGCTTTTCAACATTTACACCAGACCTTTATTTGATTTGCTCGATAACATGCCTCACTTCCTTTCCTCTCCTTCCCCCAGAAGGTCACTGTTTCCAGAGCTCTGGTTCTTTCTAGGCTGGACTACTGCACCAACCTCTTTCTAAATCTGCCTTCTACTCTCCACCCTCTGCAACTCATCCAGAAAAGGACTGCAAGACTTGTCCTTGGCCTCAAGCCCAGGGATCGTATCTCTCCAGCACTGAAATCTCTGCACTGGCTCCCAGTGGCTGCAAGGATTAAGTTCAAAACCCTCTGCATTATCCACACGGCCTTCTGAGCCCTGGGACCTCAATACTTTCAACCCTCTCTTCGTAAATATCTTCCTTCTCAAGCTCTTAGCTCCTCAGCCTCCAACTCCCTCAGGGTCAGTCACTTCTCCAAGCAACGAGTTGGTGGTCTATCTTTCTTCATCTGGGGCCTCCCTCTGGAACAGCCTCCCTGCCTCTCTGAAACTTGAGGACCATCTCCGGTTCTGGCAGCACCTCAAGACCTTCCTCTTTGCTTCTGCTTGCTCTCTTCCTCTCCCCTGCTGAACTCCTGGCTGAAACTGAAACTGCACTGGTCACCTGGCTACACTCGGTTCTCGGGCCCAGGTCCCCTCCCCGCCAGTTGCACACCTGCACTGCCCCACTGGCAACCCTTACACTTGGGGTCTGTATCTGTATCCCTACAGTCCCTACAGTCCCCCTACCAGCACATGGACACTTGATGTCTGCACTTACCCTGCACTTGCCACCAGCAGGCCGCACTTTTTATTTCTTTACCGTTTGATCCCATGTACTGCACTTTCCCCTCCACTCACACCTTCCCCCCCCCCCCCTCCGCTGCACTTGCGCATTCTCAATGTCACCTGGCCTAGTGAGATCGTTGTCTCGGTCTTTTTTATTCCCCCGCCCTTGCCTCGTCGCACCTTGAAACACTTGTGTATAGGCATGTTATAATGCCATATGATATTATATCATGGGGGTACAGTACACAAACTATGCCGATCACACACAGGTCTTGCTGAAACTGTCTGGCGATCAAGAACATCTATACTGCCATCCAATAATGAATGGCCTAGAATTCTCTGGCCTTCAAAAATGGTAAAAGACAGAGTTGAGGGGCGTGGCTTGGAGCCAAAATGGCCAGTCCAGCTCTGAGAGCTCCCGGCTGTCGCCACGCTTCCACCAGAAATGCACCGGTGAAAGGCGACTCGCAGCTTATCCTATCGGCGTCCCTGATGGCAGAAGCCACCCTGCATAAGTTGGGCTAGCCCCGGTCCCGCTGCGAGCCTGGGGGCCGAGGCAAAGCCGTGTGGTCTGTTGGGCCAGTGGAGGGCAGGAGCCTGCGCCCAAAATGGCAGTCGACATGATCTAACAGACCCCCGAGCCGGCGCGGAGCCTCGAAGCTGGGATCTTTACTCATCGAGCCTCGAGGGTCCCGAGCAATCCATCAGCCCGGAGCGGGGAAGCGGACCGAACCTCGGTCAGAGAGCACGGCCTCCAGTGCAGCGGCCAGCTCCGCACTGTCCGCCAAGAAGGAGCCGGAAAAGCACCAAACTGAGAGCCTCGCTGAGCCTACCGGGAGGGGAGCCGTCCTCGGGGTGACGTGATCGGCACCCGACAGCGATCCACCAAGTGAGGAGTAGCCGGGCACAAAACGGCGGGCGGCTCTGCAGGCGCTGTCGGGAGAGAGGAAGAGGCGGGGAGACTGGTGGCTCCGGCCCGCACCGGGGCCCTGGGAGAGGCCTAACCGGCAAAACAGAGCAGTGGGGGCTCTTGCCGCCGTCCCCTGCCCCGCGCTGCCTGGCTCGGCTGATCTCCCCCAGCGCACAACCAACGCTGATCCGAGGCTGCCGGGGGAAACCCGGAACTGCGGCGGCTGGAGCTCAGCTCTGACCCAGCATAAGGCATTGCGGTGTCCAGAGGAGGCCCCCCAGTCTGACACTCCAGCGGAGGCAAGGTAGGGCGGCACCTGCCGCACCACCCAAAAACCCAGCGAAATCCCCGCCGGCCCAGGAGGGGCCAGGGACAGCTTCGCCTGGGGGTTGCGGACGCGGTCCCTCCCTCCTCCTAGATCCCAATCATAAGTCCAGCGGCGTCACCACCGGCCCAGGAGGGGCCAAGGTCAGACTCGCTTGGAGGGGGCGGACACGGCCCCCCCCCTCCCAGATCCACGAAGACACCAAGGGAAACCACTGGGACCTGAACCAACAGCCCGGGGCTGGCCAGCGCGAGGGGAGCCGTGACAGAGGATCCTGTCCCCACCTGCACAAGCACAACTAACATAATCTGGAGGGGGCCGAGCTGGGGCCCATCAATATCCCAGTCACCAGGCACCTCCGACCCCACCAACGCCCCCCCCGGGGGGCACCAACTCATCACCAGGACCCGGCGGGACCCCCGCAACAGCTGCAGGGGGAGATCGGCAGGGGGGAGGGGCAACCCGGAACTCTAGTGGCCTCCCCGACCTCGGAGGGGAGAATCGGGATCCCCGGGGACCCCCATGGCACAACGTATTACGCCCAGGCGGGGCGCAGCACAGCTGGCCGCTCCACAGACCCAAACTACCATAGCGCCCACTGGGGCGCAATAAGGAGGGGCAAAGCAGAGGCTCCAACCAACACACAGCTACCATCAGCAACCATCAGGGCCCCAGCGAGTGACCACCCGGGACTTAACACAGCACATCAGCCTTGAGGAACAAGCCCCCCAGGCCTCAGTAAGCCAGGCAATCAGGAGAAGGCCTGTGCCACCCGCAACCCAAAGTGCCAACAGCGCCAACAAACAGCGGGCTATTACGGGGAGAGACTACCACGACCCACGCGGGACCCCACCAAACCAAGAGGAATCCCCCTCAAGACATCGCAAGCGTAGTCCCCCCCCCCCCCCCATATGATGAAAGCGCTCAAAGCCACGAAACAGACATCTCTACCCTGCTGGCAGCCCCGAGCGCAGACAAGCCCAAAAGGGGAGACGGACCGGAGACTGTGTCCGCAAACCCAATCGCTGCTGTGGACCCTGCCACCATGACAGTCAGTGACCAAATCGGACCTGCAGGAGCTCCTACAAGCCCTCACAAAAGAATATCAGAAGGGCATGGAAGAAGTCATGGGAAAGATCACAGCTCTAGACAAACGAGTGGGGGAAGTGGAGACAAGAACCGAAGAGGTGGAGGTGACCGTGTGCAAACACGGGCACGAGATTGGCGAAAGCTCAGACAGAATCACAGCACTCGAGGCCCGATGCGAAGCCATGGAATTGAGGCAGGAGGACGCCGAATACGGCTCTCGCCCGAATAATATCCGCCTAAGGGGCATTCCGAAGACAATCCCAGACGCTGACCTGCCCCGCTACGTCAGTGACTTATTCCGCTTCATCATAACCCTCCCCCACGACGCCCCATTGGAGCTGGTCAGGGTGCATCGAACAAGAACCAGAATGAACACGGCTACCCCGCCGGATGTCCTAGTCAAAGTGCACTTTTACAACGTGAAAGAGGAAATCATGAGGGAGGCCAGGGACTCCTCCCACATCCTTTTCAGAGACGCTTCTATCTCGGTTTATAGTCATAAAGTCGAACTAAATAATGTCGAAAAAAAATAAATTCGAATGTCTTTTTTACTACATTTTTTATTCGAAATAGGGGGGTTCCGCCAACCCCCCTTTTTTCATTTTATTTTTGTTTTGACTTTTTTTACATGCAGAACCCCAAAAAAACATATAAATAAAAAAAGAAAGTATTCGAATTTCTTTTTTTTCGACATTACGTTTTTGACTTTTTTGTTATTTGACATTATTTTTTCGACACTATGACTGCACACCTTCTATCTCCCTCTATCAGGACCTAGCAGCAATAACACTAGCAAAAAGAAAGGCCCTACGGCCCATCACGGACTGGCTCAGGGAAAAGAAAACCCCTTACCATTGGGCGTTCCCCACGGCCCTAACGTTCTCTTGGGATCGAAAACCCTGCCTGATCCACACCCTGCAGGAGGGAGAGAGGCTTCTAAATCTGGACCCAGAAGACGACATCCAAGCTCGGGATACATCAGCCCGAACACCCCGAACAAGGAACGCTGATCCCGCATGGACCAAAGTGGGAAGACGCCGAAAACTACGGGGACCATCAATCAAGAACAAGCCAAATGGCTAGAACGGGGGTCACCTCCCAACAAAGAGTTAAGAATAGGGATGCCGAACAGAAGCCCAGGAAAAAGGGAACAAGACGATCTTGGAACATCAGAGACTCATTGTTTCACCAAATAACAGTTGAGGCACCGTTGCCTCCAAGCTGCAAGGATGCGTTGGCCCAGCCGGATGCCCTGTTGGCAGATAGCTGACTTTCAAGGCCTTAAAGACTTGGATGGTTGGATTGTTTGGGTGGGGGGAGCTTCAGAACCGGGGGACAACAACCAAAAGACCAGCACTACACAGGGTACCCAACAGACCGGAGGTATCGCAACAAGAACACCACAAAGGACAGAGAAGCAACATCATCCCAAAAGATGGAGACCACCAAGGAACTAACTATGATCACGTGGAATGTACAGGGGCTGAACTCACCTAGTAAACGGAAGTCAGTGGAAAAGAGACTGAACCATCTAGAAGCAGACATTGTGTGCCTCCAAGAAACACACCTCCTGCAACCGGACGAAAAGAGAGCAAACTTTCGCCAATACCCCACGAAATTCTTCGCCTCTTCGGGCCAAAAAAAAAAAGGGGAATAGCCATTCTTCTCAGCCGGGTGATGCAGTTTACCCAAATGTCGATTAAGCGCGACCCAGCGGGGAGATACATACTGCTCAAGGGACTCTTGATACATCTACTGATCACCATAGCAGCAAATACGCTCCAAAGTCCGGGCAGGACCGTTTTCACAGTCTTCTCCCCAAGATCACCTCCTTCATGGAAGGGTGCCTCCTAATTGGAGGAGACTTCAATCTCACCCCAGACCCCAAAATGGACAAGACACTTCCACCCTCAAGGGAGGACTTTGTTTGGGCACTGGGGATGGCAGAATTCCTGAGGGACACGGGCACCGTCGACACCTGGAGATTGGCTCACCAGGGAGAGCGAGACTATACATTCTACTCCCACGTACATAGAGGCTATTCAAGGATAGATCTTCTGTTAATGACTAGCGCACTCTTCCCCTGCATTGAGGGCATTCAAATTGGCCACAGAGTCATATCCGATCACGCCCCAGTCAGCCAAGTTGCAAGTTGAAGGCCTCCCAGCGCCCCCTCAGAGAGCCTGGAAACTTCAAGATTATCTCCTAGCAGACATAGCATCAAGCACCGAGCTACAGGCTTCCCTGGCTAAGTACTTCTCGGAGAACGCAGCCAAAGGCACCTTGGAAGCGTTGGTCTGGGACACAGTGAAGCCAGTCATCAGAGGGGCGGCAATCAACTGCACCGCAGCACAGAAGAGAAGGCATCAAATCCATCTCGCCAACCTAGAGGCAGAAGTGGGCGAAATAGAAGCACGATGCAAAATCCGCCAATCCATGAAAGTAGGCAGAGAATTTAAGAGCAAAGACAAAACTGGAAATGCACCTGGCAGACAAGACGGCCTGAGCATTAGCCTACACAAAACAATTCTACTATATAAACAGCAATAAAGCCAACCGCCTACTGGTCCAGAAACTGAAGAAACTGCACTCCCGAAACAAGATACTAACGCTTCAGGACCAAGGAGGGAGACTTTGCTGCACAGAAACGGAGAAGATGGAGATCCTCACCAAACACCACATGGGTATCATGTCGGGCCCCACCACAAGCAAGGAAGCACAATCCCAATACCTGCAGTCAATTCAGCAAGACCCCCTATCCTCGCAGCTCGACTCCTTGGAACTACCGATCTCTGCTGAAGAAGTAGCGGAAACAATCTGGTTTTTGAAAAACACAACCCCAGACCCTGACGGCCTGACCGCCCAATTCTATAAAAAGTTCTCCCAAATCCTGGCCCCTCGCCTTGCCTCGTTATACAACTCTTTCCTGGACTCGGGCTTCGTCACCCCCTCCATGGAGGAGTCCCTAACGGTGCTGCTACTAAAACCAGGAAGAAACCCGGAGCTTTTCTCCTCATACAGACCTATCACATTACTGAATAACGACACAAAAATCTTCTCTAAAATCCTTGCAGGCAGGCTAGCAAAACACCTCCCAGAACTGATCCAACCGGACCAGACGGGATTCATCCCAGGGCGAAGCACCTTTGATAACACCAGGCGCACCCTAAATATCATCAAATCTGCAGGCAGAATGGGTGAGCAATTGGAAGTCCTGTCGCTAGACACAAACAAAGCATTTGACATGCTAGACTGGGGATACATAGAGGAGGCCCTAAAGCATTTTGGCATCGACCCAAAGTTCCGGAAATGGACCCTGGCCAACTATCAGCATCCAACTACAGCGCTAGGGGTAAACGGCAATAAATCTCCCAGAATCCATATCACCGGAGACACGAGGCAGGGCTGCCCGCTATCACCGCTCATCTTTGCACTATCCATGGAACCGTTTGCCAGCAGAGTGCGCCAAAATCCCTCAATAAGCGGACTATCGGTCAGTGGAGAAGCATACAAAATAGCGCTATATAGCAGACGATGTCTTACTATCCCTGACCAAGCCGAAATTATCCACCCGGACCAGACGGGATTCATCCCAGGGCGAAGCACCTTTGATAACACCAGGCGCACCCTAAATATCATCGAATCTGCAGGCAGAATGGGTGAGCAATTGGAAGTCCTGTCGCTAGACACAAACAAAGCATTTGACATGCTAGACTGGGGATACATAGAGGAGGCCCTAAAGCATTTTGGCATCGACCCAAAGTTCCGGAAATGGACCCTGGCCAACTATCAGCATCCAACTACAGCGCTAGGGGTAAACGGCAATAAATCTCCCAGAATCCATATCACCGGAGGCACGAGGCAGGGCTGCCCGCTATCACCGCTCATATTTGCACTATCCATGGAACCGTTTGCCAGCAGAGTGCGCCAAAATCCCTCAATAAGCGGACTATCGGTCAGTGGAGAAGCATACAAAATAGCGCTATATAGCAGACGATGTCTTACTATCCCTGACCAAGCCGAAACTGGAAGTGCTCTGGAACGAACTGGCCAACTTAGGAGCGGTGTCAGGGCTCTCAATCTCGGGAAAATCCACAGCCCTGGGAATCAACATTCCGGGAGACACGATAAAATCACTAGCCACCAATCACCCCATTCAGTGGACCAACTCACACTTCACCTATCTGGGGATAAAGATTCCACAGAAAATAGAAGAAGCGTACAAGCTAAATTTCCCCCTGCTGTTCAAGGAGCTCCAGGCGGACCTAGTAAGATGGCAAAAACAAGAAGTGTCCTGGCTGGGAAGAATAACTGCAGTAAAAATTAATCTGGTACCAAGGTTGCTTTATCATTGCCAGGCCCTGCCAATCTCCATCCCCAGGAAGGACCTGCTGAAGGTCCAAACAAATATCATGAAATGTATCTGGGAGGGTAAGAAGCCGCGAATAGCGAGAAGAGTGGTGACAAGGAGTAAGGGATTGGGAGGCCTGGGAGCCCCAGAAATAGAGAGATACTGCCTGGCCGCCCAGCTCTCACCAGCGTTCACCTGGAATCTAACCACCAACAAACCCCCGCTGGACGAAACTAGAGGAGGACTGGTGCCGAAGCCCCCTGGAAGCGCTCTCACACATCATCAGGCCCATTGACCCATCCGCCCCGCCAAGGAGGGGGCACCTAACCGCAACCAAGAATACAGTTGAAAGCTGGACGAAGGCAGCCAGGCGGTGGAACCGCAGAAGCACAATAGGCCCCCTAACCCCGATCTGTACATCCCGGACTTTACCCCCGGAATAACACCCAATGACTTTAATCACTGGAAAACGGGAGGGCTAAAACACGTGGGAGACTTTTACGAGGAAGGCGCCCCACTAACTTTTGAAGAATGCAAGGTGAAATTCGGGGTGCCGGAAACAGAAAGATTCCGCTACACTCAGATTCGACACTGGCTCTCGCATGAGCCCATGAAAACTCAGGGCTGCAGAGAGCTAACTGCGCTGGAGCAAACACTCACGACGACTCCCCCCAGAGGGAAAACATCGGCCTATACGGACTATTAAAT
Organism: Ambystoma mexicanum; assembly: GCF_040938575.1. Taxonomy (NCBI): domain Eukaryota; kingdom Metazoa; phylum Chordata; class Amphibia; order Caudata; family Ambystomatidae; genus Ambystoma; species Ambystoma mexicanum. The sequence goes on along the minus strand of NC_090935.1, from coordinate 550,506,928 downwards.
AGAACTGATACATGGAAAAGTGGGAAAGGGACATCGGCAGAACAGTTGATAGGGAAGAATGGGGGCACATCTGGACCAGAATGCAGAAGAGCTCGAAGTGTGTCACCAATAAGGAAGGGGCGATCAAAACCTGCTACAGATGGTATTTAACCCAGAGACTCTGAACAAGAGCAACCCAGCTATCTCCCCACTATGCTGGAGAGGATGCACAGACACAGGCACGTTATTTCACTTGCTCTGATCATGCCCAAGATCTGTTAAATACTGGAAGGAAATCCTGGATCTAATCAAGCAGATCACAGGGCTAACGATTCCATGGGACCCAGGAATAGTCCTACTGGGCAGCACAGGGGAGGGCCAATTTCCACTTACTGGCAACTTAGCAAGCCTGTGCACACAACTTCTCACGGCGGCAAAGATAGCGATAGCAAGGCTATGGAAACATCCAGAGGGCCCCGCCGTGAGCCTGTGGTGGGCCAAATGTTGGGACATCGCAGCCGTGGAAAAAATAACCGCCATCCGCCTGGGGAACAGAAATAAGTTTTTCGATACCTGGGCCCCCTTCCTAGACTACGCAGATCAATACCCAGGCATGGCAAGAAAACCGCCACCCCTCCGCTGATGGACAAATACGACTGAAATAAACCATGGACTAGTCCCATTGCCCGCATCGAGGTCGCCACATCAAATGCCACTAAACCGGGATCAAGCGCAGCAGAGGACAAGACGAAATCATAGAAACACCCAGCCTCAGTCAAGTTCTAACCAATACCTCCCTGCAAAAGACAATTAGCTAAAACAATCCCCCCAAGGACTACAGCACCCCCGATGGACTGTCCCCCAATGTCAACCCTTTGCCCCTCTACCCCCAACTAATTATGTTCTGTTTGTTTTGGTTTACCATGCTCATCTCAAATGAACTATGCAATATGTGAATTGATGCACTTGAGACAGCATGCTTATTGACAAAATCAAATAAAAAGAATGTTGGGAAAAAAAAGACAGAGTTACTGATTTTGGGTTCTTCTCCCACACTAAAAAAAAAACTGGACCCACAGTATAGTCTTTTTACCATAGCTGAATGTCCCATTCAGGTCTCGCCCTATGTTAAGACCAGGGAAGTCTGTTTTGACTCCAATCTCTCTTTTGAGAAGCATGTAGTTCATTTACAGTCATTTCTTTAATGCTTTGCTTTCACTTTGGCTTGGCTGCCAACATTACAGAGGGGCAAGTAGTGGGTGTTTGGAAAGATTTCTCTTGTGGCAACATTCCCTACATAGTTCTATTGACCCCCAATCCTTTTGCTTTTGTTTTTTAACCTGTCCTGACTTTTGCAGGGAAGTGAAGCCTTCCTCTTCACTCCCTGGGCCTTTTGCTCATTTGTTATGGTGAAACTGAATTAGTCCTTCATACGATCAGTACTGGGAAATGACTCAACACTTTTTAACATTGTCCACAGCATCTTAAAATGCAGTGCAATGGCGATACTTTGAAATAAAACTAGTTTTTTACGCTTGGGATTTTCGGTTACTTTTATATGTGGGAAAGAAAAGCTGGTGGCAGTAGATTATTTTTTCCATTTGTGCGTTATTTCTTGTGTGCACATTTTGTTTTTACTTGTTTGGCAATTAAACATGACTAGTGCCCTAAAATGGCTGTGCCACGAGAATTTGACTTGTTCTCTGGCCATATTGTTGTTTGCCCTTCTTCCTGCCTTGCCAGGTCAGGAAATCCCATATAAGGTCATGCACTTGCCCGGGAAAGCTACTGCTTTCACGGGTTAGTGATGCCTTTCTGCGTGCATGGCTCAGGAAGTGGGAGGGTCTGTCTTGTCCCATTCCACATTCCTGGAGCCAGAGAGTCTCGCTGTGGGGTATGAGTTAAACCAATAGTTGTCCCTGATTGGACAGCTACTGGCTGTTTGAATGGTGCAGATCCTTACCATTGGTGGGCTTGAACGTGCTTCCAGGCTGTATCTTACACAAGAAAAAGACTACTGCAGCCATTTCTTTCCATCAGCGTTGGAGCCAAGAATCGCTTATAGAAGAACTACCGACTGAAGATCCGAAGAAGACTCCTGAAGAGGCTCAGCATCCCTTCCTGTGTCTCGCCTGGTGAAACGCTGTTGGACTACCTGATCTGTGAAGGCCTTTTGCAGTGCTTTAACCCTTGGACTGGTGGGGCCAACCAGTCTTGACGTGTTCTCGAGAATCTTGATGTCCTGAGCCTTTGGAACTGTCCCTGGACCACCCGGTGGACTGACCAGCTCTCCAGTGGGATATCACACTAGAACCATTGCTGTTCCGTGATTGCAGCTGGAAATTCAGTGGTCTTCAGCTTGTGGTTTATGGCACCTTCCTGCCGAATTTAAGCATCTCAGCTTCAAGGGATCCTGCTCTGGAAGGTCTTCTTAAAATGCGACTGGAAGGACGCCTGCCTTCGTCTCTGTGTGGTGGCTGTCTCTGGAACTCGCCTTCCCCGTTCTGTGAAGTGTCCTGAAGAGGTCTGCATCGCTGCTTGTTTCATTTCTCTATCGCCAAGGGTTGCACTCTGCTCCTGGACCCGACCAGAAGAATGTTTGCACCCCCTGCTCCTGAGCACCTGTAATTGGAACAAACGGTGGGAAAACCAACCTCCAGCGACCCCCGCACGTCCCCCTTACCGCACTCCCCAGTCGACCCATCTAGTCCTCTGGGAAAATCGGGAGTCAGAGGGGTAAGTAAACGCAAAGCATTTGTCTTCCCATGTCCTCTATAGTATAATATTGAGAACAAGTCTCTTTGTAACCTTCTGTTCCAAAGCTTTTTGGTTGTCACACCTGAGCAGTGACACCTGAAAGATAAGAACACATTTTTACTTACCAGTAACTTTGTTACATCTTTTCTCTTGGACAATCACTAACACAAGTACTTTACCTGCATCAGATACATTCTCGGGAGAAGCCTTGTGACTTTTGGGCACAAGGCCCCACTTTTAATAGGGATTGGTCTTTTAAAGCTAGGAAACATTTCCTGTAACTTGGTTCCATCTTACTGCATCACTTTACTTACCTTTTTTCATTTAAGTAATTGAATGCATTCTAAGAACCTATGTTGACTGTATATATGTTTGAGTGTTGTGCGATATTATCACCTGCTTATTTCACTTTTTAGTGTGTGTTTGAGTTCTAGAATAAATATAGTATTTTATACATTCTTTTCTAAATTGAATGATTTTGTGCTTCACTGTGTGGACCCTTGACCCCACTCACACTCTCCTAAGAATAACATTGACTGCTCTCTATTGCTAGCTTGATTGGGGTTTGGCTAACCCCTGAGTTCCCTTGTTCACTATAACAAGGGTGGCCTCCTAAAATCTGTCCACCAGGCCAGATTCTAGAGATCCATCTTAACATGTGAGATATCCGGGTCACCAGTCATATGGAAAGAAGAACACTAGGCATAATGTTTCTAGTTGCCCATTAAGCATTAGCAGTTGGTTGGTATAATGAAATCCATGTTCCCACTACATATCTTTCTCCAAAGGTTTTAGTAAGGTACATGGACAACATATGCAACAAATCCAGCTGGAAAAACTAAACGGGAATGGTGTTATTAGGTAAATCGCATAGCACACCTCACATTTACTTGAATAAAGTGATTGGGGCAAATTCCTGTGTACAACACCGGATCAAATCGAGATGGAGCAGATATGTTAAGGGAAACGAGCACTGCTCAAAAGTTCAAACTCAAAGGTGTTAGGAGCCATAGCTCGCACTAATCTTGCACGTGATCAGTCATTCCCAGTGTCAGGTAAGTACAGTGAATGTGGCAGAGGGGTAAGATGGTGGCTGTAAATAGCTGGAACAGACTAAAGGAAGGAAAAACTAGCATGTTCTTCACATGAGATATAAATTACATTGCTTTTAATTATATTGTTAGTTTACAAAAATGCACGATGATAGAAGATTGAATACAATCTTTACATTTTCTGGGGAGTACAGTAGATAAAATACCTGAATTTAACCTTGATTTATTTCAGTAGTACATGTTTAACAGGCACACAAATGGAGAAAAAAAACACATCTCCTGGAATTCATGCTATCCTGTTCATTGTTTGGACCCAACATGCGGTAAAGCAGTGGTGAGGAGACTGGGTCCCAGTCACTCTGTCATGACTGCACACTCCAGATGAAACCCGAGCACAAAGGGTGGGTGGCGTAGCCCTGGCCGAAGAGCAGTGCGGGCGGATGCAGGTGGGTGGACTCCTGGCTGGCCGCATGAGAGGGGAGAAGCGCTGAGGCCCTCAATGTGAGCCGTGGAGGAATGCCCCTTCCCCTCGCTATTCGATCAGTCCCGGCTGGCAGAGTCCGATTAGATGTATTGCCCACTTGCCACATGAGATGAAGAGAGGAGGTGGTCCTCCTTGTAGCAAGCCGGAGAGGGGTTGGGGACCCTGCAGGGAACCGCAGAGGGCAGATTGGTCAAGGCAGCTCCTGCGACCTGAGAAGCCAATTTCAGCACCAGAGTCATTTTGGCTCCCGAGAAGCCTGAGGCACAATAAGCTTAGGTGGCTCAAGAAAAGCCCCCTGTGGTTATGGGTAAGCACTGTGTCGGAGTGACATCAGCAGAGATGAGGCTGATAACCGAAAGAGAACCCCAGTTGTAATCACCACTAATAAACCCTGAAGGTAGCGGTGCCTACACCCCCAGCGCCCGGGCCTTCTTCAGCGGCAGAACTAACACCTTCGGCCCCTGGGGCCCCTTCTAACACAAGCGACCAACAAGACACTGATGCGGAGGAGCAGGACATGCCTTCCTCGGCGAGGACATTCCATAATAGGATTGCCGGTTACCTGGGAATTCCTCAGCCACAGAAGGAGCTGATAGAGTCGGGGATACTGGCGTAAGTTCTCACCATCAAGGCAGAATCCAGATCTGGCATTGCTTTACAGGACAATGTTGCGAAGAAGAGATGGCTCAAGCCCCAATCCACTCAGCCAACAAATAAAAGGCTGGACGCAAAGTTCAGGCAGGTGGGGGGAGACACTGTCAGTGCACCCCCAGCCACTGTCTTCAGTCATTGCGGCAGCATCTTTGAATGCCAAGGCCCAGACCTCCACCACGAGCACCGCAACTTCAGCTTTGCTGGGCAAGGAAGAGAAAATACTTGAGCCCTACAGGAATAAGTTCTTCTCGAACGCTGGACTTCATCTCAGGCAAGCCAGTGCCAATGCCATCCTGGCGGCGGCTAACCAATGGCTGTGGAGAGAGATGATAGACTTTTTGCCAGACATCCCAGCTGACAAACAGGCCTCTTTCAAGGCGCGACTCGCAGAAGCGAATCTCATTGCACAGGACATCATGGAGTCCACGGTGGCGCACATAGGTACTGCATGGCTATCTGTGTGGCAACAAACATGAGAAGGGCGGCATTGCTCAAGGCAACCAGATTCAATCCCGATGTTCCGGACAGGATCCTAGACCTAACCTTCAAGGGCGTTAACTTCTTCCACGGACAAGGAACTCGATAAAAAGAAGAGCAGCTCTCAGACAGCCAAGCCGCTGGCCATGCTCATGAAGCCAGCAGCCAAAACCTTCTCACAGGGGCACTCTTAGTCAGATGCCGATCCTTAAGCTGTTTCCGTGGCTGCCAGGACTGCCGGTCCAGGTAACCGGACAGATGACCCAGCCAACATAGGCGAAAACATCAGAAGTCTTCCCACAAGGGCTTTTTTCAGTCCCCTCTCAGTTATCTGCCTCAGACCCAAAAAAGCAATGACGGCTCTTCTCAGGTCCACAGCACCCCAGTCGGGGGCAGGCTGGCCCTACAGTCTCATGCTTGGCGCTCACAGTTCAGACTCATGGGTGATTTTGGTGGTCTCCTCTGGCTTCCGACTTCCCCTGCCATCCCCACTCCCCCCAAGCCCCGTTCCCACAGATCCAGACTCCTTCACTCTTGGCGGAGATTTGTTCCCTGGTAGAGAGTGAGGCGGTGGAAGAGGTTCCTCTCCCTCAGCAGGGGCAGGGCTTTTACTCCCGCATCTTTGCCATTCAAAAGAAGAACCAGACGGGCCAGCAAGTGGTCCTAGATCTTTCCTTCCTCAATTTATACCTACCCCTGCAGAAGTTCAAAATGGTGACGTCAGCGCTTATAGCAGACACTCTGTGTGGGGGGGTGACTGGACGTGCTCCCTGGATCTGAAAGACGCATATTTGCATGTCCCCATAGCACAGCACCATCAATCCTTTCCCAGGTTCTGAGTCATGGGGTTGCACTTTCAATACAAGGTTCTGCCGTTCGGCTTGACCTCAGCGCTGATGGTATTCACAAGACTGATTAACGCAGTGGTAGTCCTGCTCAAGTCTGTAGGCCTCCATATGTATCACATTGCCTCAACGACTGGTTAGTCAAAGGGGAATCCCTGGAGTAGGTCAGGTACTCAAAGACCAGACTCATGACTACACTCTACGAACGGGGGGTTCTCAGTGAACTTTCAAAAATCTCAGCTCTACCCTACACAAACTCTGGTGTTTTTGGGGCTGCTTTGGGACAATTAGAAGCAGAGGGTCTTCCCCACGGGGGAGCAGGTGGCGGTGATCAAAGCTTCCGTTGCTCACTTCCTCAGCAGAACAGTAACTATGACCTGGTTGTACCAGCACCTGCTATGAGTACTGGCGGCATGCCTCCTGGCTATCCCTTACACCAGGCTGCGAATGAGGAGGCCGCAGCTGCATTTTTTGGCATCCTGGAACCAGAGAGTCGGGTCATCAGGGAACCCGGACACTATACCTGCGCTCCTACAGCAGGCCCTCAGGTGGTGGGGGCAGGATGCAAACCTCATGGTGGGCAGACCATTCAGACCACCTCTGATAGATCATACTATGACTACGGACTCCTCACTCCAGGGGTGGTGTGCTACCCTGGGGACTAATTCAGTACTTGGTCTCTGGTCCATGACCGACCAGCAAAACCACATCAATTTGCCGGAAATAATATCCATTTGGCTCGCACTCTAGGCATTCCTGCCTTTAATCAGGAGCAGTACGGTGTGCATTCGGACGGATAACTCTACCAGCATGTATTACATAAATAAGCAGGGGAGCACCAGATCCCCCCCTCCTATGCAGACTGACCCTCAGCATCTGGGAGTGGGCGATCAAGCAGGACATCTGGATTTCAGTGGTGCATCTGCCGGGAGAATCGAACCTCGAGGTGGACAGACTCAGCCGGATGGGCTCGGACAATTGCGAGTGGCAGCTGAACACAAGATTCTCATAAGGTGGGGTCACCCGATCACAGACCTGTTTGCGATGGAGAGCAACCGTGCTTGTCAGCAGTACACCTCCTGGCGGTGGGGGGGAACGGGCACGGCTCCCTCAGGGACGCGCTCCAGATCCCCTGGGATGGAATGTGAGCATACACTTTTCCTACGATCCGCTCATCCACAAGGTTGTTTGCAAGATCAGACAATGCTGGCAGCTGCTTCTCATTCTCATAGTGCTGCAGTGGCCAGCCAGGCCTAGGTTCTCAGATCTACCGCAACTGCCAGCCCAACCAGAAGTCCCTCTCCTGCTCAGGAAGGGCCTGCTCCTGGTGCAGAATGTGGTGTGGGGGGGCGGTGATTCACCCTTGCCTGGAAAGCAGGTAACTCTGCAACATCTCCAGCTGTCCCAGGAACCCCTAGAAATCATCCAGGGAGCCAAGAGCCAGGCTACTCGAAAGCTGTACAAGAGCATATGGACCAGGTTCTACTTCTGGTCCAAGGAAAACAGAGTGGACCCGCTATCCTGCACTCTGTACCAGGTGTTTTCTTTCTCCGCATACTTAGCCATGTCAGGGGTCCAGGTCGACACCTGCAGAACATACCTAGCGGCCATTGGCGCATACAGGAGCGTACATACCCAGGTTTCCAACCCAAGGTGGTCTCCTCTTCCCACATTAACAAAGAGATTGTGCTCCCCACTTTCTTTCCATATCCCACTGTTTAGACGTCAGAAGAACTTTCAAATTTTATCTCGACGGGACCAAGGCTTTTCGCAAGAGCGATGCCTTATTTGTCACGTTTGGCTGCTCAAGGCCTGGGCAGCAAGTGTCCAAGGTATCAATAACCAGATGGATGACGGCTGCCATCCAAGAAGCATACATGGCTCAGCACAAGGAGTCTCCAAGGGGCTTGCACGCTCACGCTATAAGAGCCAAGGCAGTAGTGGTTGCCTTCCAACATCACGTTCCGTGGCAAGTAATTGGCAGAGTTGCGACAAGGGCCTCGCCATCGGCCTTCTGCAAGCACTACTGTCTGGATACCAGCGCCAGGGCTGACGCAGCATTTGGCCAGGCTGTCCTCCGTAATCTGTGAGTATCTAGCCCTCCCCCCAGGGCATTTTCATCAGTTGTAGTCGCCCATACTGGATGGTGGAGGAAAGGGGACGGGATGTAGGAGTAATTAAGTGTTACTCACCGGAGTGATTAACAGACTCCTAGTCCCCTTACCTCCCACCATCCTCCCCCTAAAAGAAGAGCATCGAGGTTGAACAGTTAAATAAAGCCAATGGGTCAAAGGGGACTGAAGTGTGTGGGGTTAGGTGAGCGCATGCTCCCAGGGCCACGCCCCTGCGCGTGCATAGATTTAAAGGGAAAGTATGATTTTTCTCGTGAAAAAAGGACGCCTATGGGGGAAAGGGGACTATGATCTAGGAGTATGTTAGTCACTCCGGTGGGTAACACTTAATTTCGGATGGCAGAGGTGTTGTGCTTTTTGTTCGTCTGGTGTATGGCGGTGCATGCAAGAATGCGGTTGTGCCTCAGGCTGAAGTTCCATCAGCATGGAGTGCGACAGCTTTAATACATTAGATATACGTTAGTGAGTGCCTTAGTTCTGACCATTTGCCCAATTTAAATGTCTACGTTGAAGATTAGTGGCTACCTTCTACCTGCAGCGTGCAGTAATGTAATCAGTCTAGATTCAGTCCATAGGCTACATTTTCCTTTTGCCTCGATTCAATACATAGGAAGCATTCTACCTTATCCTAGATTCAGTATATTGGCTACATTCTGTGTTCACCCAGTCTTGACACACTTGCTTCAAGTCTAATTGTATTCTAACTTTTAGTTACTCTCTGAGCTTGGTTGCTAAAATATTAATAAATGTTCCTCTCTAGGTGCTATATGGAATGTGTGGTGTAGGTTTGTAACATTGCTGATATGCAGTGCTTATTTTGTAAGAAAATAAGTGCCTGTACCCAAATATTTTCTCGCACACCTGTGACCCATGGTATGGTATGGTCCAGCACTTAAGCACAAACATTTCACCTCAACCAGGAGGCATCTTGGTGCTGACTAAAATGGCTATAAAAAGACCCAAGCAGATAGATAAACAGAGACCCACTCCTAGCACCCCTAAAGTCATGCAACCCCTGGTGGAAACAGGAATGACTTTACTTTATGACGGATGTCCAAATGACTTTGAATCCCCCTCTGCGAGTTCCACAACTGAGCAGCCTGCACGGCAAAGGAAGAGCCTCCCCACTTTACCCATCTAAATTTAGCCACAAATGATAGATTTGTGGAGGCAGAGCGCAGACCTCTCCCAGGAAAATAATGGCAGAGTTTAGTATTAATAAGTCTGCCATTTGACTGTACAAAGCTCAAGGCACTATACACAAAGTCTTAATCTGTATCTGTTGCTCCACTGGAAGCCAATGGAGAGCTCACAAAACCAGTGATATATGCTCTCTCCGTACTGTTTTCACTAGCACCCTGGCAGCTGCATTCTGAATTCTTTGGAGTCTGCAAATTGCTGACTTTGGCAATCCTACATATAGTGTGTTACAAAAATCAAGCTGGTAGGAGATAAAGGCGTTCACAATTTGGATTTTATGCGCAATGGCAAAAAAATACAAAGGACAGGCACCAGAGACTTCAGATATCTGGCTCTCCAGAGATAAAGAAGAGTCAAGCCATAATCCCCAGTTCTTAGCTTTTTGAAGCAGGGTAAGGCAATTCCCAAGGAAGGAGGGCAAGAACTGAGACATCCATCTTTACGCCACATCATACCCAGGGATTCTGGATGATCCGAAAATAGCCATATCTGCTGAACAAATCAGCATCTCCGTCTTCAGAACATTAAACTTGAGTCTGTTTTGTTGCATCCATGAATCGTCCTCATAGATGTAAAAGCAGACACCCGCCGACCTCATTATAAGCAGCCAATGGTCTCATATGAAGATTAAAAAGTGGGGGGTTCAAAGAGGAGCCATGGGGAACTACACAAGAAACCGATTTTACACCTTATTCAAAGGGCATACCGACCATTGCCTGTGATCTATCTGATATAAACAAAGCATAGCCAATTAAGAGCACAATCTCTCACCCCATAGCTGCTTAGTCTGGACTGGAGATAGCATGGATTCTCCTCCATCAATGATAAACTATATGGCATTACAGTGAACGTCACGAATATACTCGCTCAAATTGAGAAGGCGACGTAACGGATTACGGAGGCAGAAACACGTGTTAGCAGCACGGGGGACGCTATCACAGCACTGCAAAGCAACGTCACGTCTCTTGCTAAAGATTTGGGCACTGTTAAGGCTAAGTGCGAAGACTTCAAGGCGAGATCGAGACGCAAAAACGTCCGAATTGTAGGCGTACCAGAGGACGCACTGAAAGGCACAATGGAGACAGCTGTATAGGACCTGCTGAAAGAGCTACTGGGGGATCCTCGGTGGTTCCTATTGTTTGTGGTGGAGCGGGCACACAGGGCACTAAGAATGAAGCCAACACCGCGGATGGGGGGCGTACCATAGACCAATACTAGCATGCCTCATGAATTAGAGAGACAGAGACTTGGTGTTGAAGGCCGCACGAGAGAAGCAAGAGTTGACGGGATTCAGCGTGAACTGCATTTTTCCAGACTACACCGATGCGGTGCAGCAGGAGAGGTGCACGTTTACAGGCGTTAAGAAGCTTCTACGGGAGTGCGGAATCCCTTAGGCTATGCTCTAGCCTGCCCAGCTACGCCTGCAGTTCAAAAATAAAACTTATTTCTTTACATTTCCTGAGGAGGCCGCATCAATTATGGAAGCAAATATCCTGCTTCCGGAGGGGAAAGAACCAGCGGCGAATTGAAATGGTGTTGCGGCGTAATCTTTTACCCATGATAATGCAACAGGGATAGGTTGATGGTAATGTTCATTAGCCTCGTTAAATGTTAGGACAATATTGTTTACTCGCGGATCTCCACTCGTTGCGGGAACGGCTGCCCCTGATGCAAGTGCATATACCTGTTGGGGGGAGAGGTCGGGGAATGCATAGTCCAATTTAGGGGCACTATGTGGGGGGGGGTGCAGTCGCTGGGAAATTGGGTTGTAAAAGTTATATAAAAATGCACAGGGAAAATGTGGCACATTGAGAACGGAGCACAGTGGGCTGCCGAGCAGAAACATCTACTATGTTGAGTATAAGAGACCATGGCTGGAAGAGGGCTAAGCAGTGTGACATTGCTTAACTAGAATATGCAAGGGCTGGGCACTCCTATGAAGATGTGCATGGTCATTTCATATGCAAATAGATTGGCGGTTAAGCTCTTGTTCTTGCAAGAGACCCACCTGATAGACAACCAGGCATGTAGAATGGCCCCTGGGTGGGGAGGACAGCGCTACTATACGTCCTATTCCATCAGGGCACGGAGTGTCATGGTCTTGGTGCACCGGTCTCTACCATCCCTACTTTTCAAATCCATAAGTGATGACTGCAGCAGATGTGTCTTTGTTCACAGGAAAATAGGGAATGTGGAGGTTCTCCTGATAAATGTATATGGGCCTAACGTGGATGATGCTGAGTTTTATGATATTCTATTTCAGAAATGTGCTGAGTATCCTACTACCTCAATCATTTGCGGTAGTGATTTTAGCACTATATTAGACACACATTTGGACCGGACCTCAACAACACTTAGGCCGCGGACTGGCGTCGCACGAACAGTGCTCACACATATGGAAGTCTTAGCCATGAGGAACGTGTTGTGGTGAGCACTTAATACCCAGCGCACATATACCTTTTACGCATCAGTGCACGACAATCACGCATTGATCGATGGCTAGTATCACACAGACTACTAAACTGGGTGGTTGACTGTCGGATACTACCTCGAAAGTTGTCGGACCATTCCCTGATACTGATCTCACTATACATCCTGGGAGACGCTGCACCTAGGTCGCAGTGACGTTTTAAAACTACTTCACTAGACGACCCATCCTTCCGGATAAACGTAATGCAACAACTACTTCACTAGACGACCCATCCTTCCGGATAAATGTAATGCAACATTTTGCCAGCTACTTCAACACTAATGAAGGGTCGGTGAGCATGCATGCCGTGTTGTGGCAAGCGTTCAAAGCATACATTAGGAGCATTGCTATGTCCACAGAGTTTGGAGTATTGCGGGATATCGGGAGGAAATTAGCGAGACACGAGGGGACATTGGCGCAGTTCCAAAGCAGATAGCCTACTGACCCATGTCACCAGATTAGACAGGATATCAAGGCAACCCTAGATAAATACCGAGATGCCGCCGACAGGGAGCTGCGGTACTTTGATAGACCTGCAGTGGCACGCCAATATGGGGAACAGGATAGACCTGGGAAACCGCTGGCACAGACGGTTCATGGTAGCCATGCCATTCCTTGTGTAAATCGCCCAGACAAGTCAACAGCCAACCTGGTAGATGAGGTTTGTACTCCACCCCGCTCTCCCCTGCCACCCACCCTCCCCAAAAGGGTGGCCACAAAATCGGAAATAGGCAAATACCTTGCGAAAAATCCTACACACTCTTCTCTGTGGAGACGCGCGCTGCGCTTGAAGCGCTGATAAACTTGGACAACATAAAGATGGCTATTTGCGATCTTCCGAGTGGGAAGGACCAAGGGTCGGATGCACTGGGGGCTGAATTTTATAAGGAATTTGCAGACGTGCTATCGCCCCGGTTGTTGTCGGTGTGGACTGAGGCTTTATCGATAGGGACCCTCCCGCAGTCCATGCGGGAAGCAATAATCATTTTATTACTGAAACCCTGGAAACCACCCAATGATTGCCAATCCTATCGACCTCTATCTCTAATAAACACGGATGCAAAAGTGGTTGCAAAAATTCTGGCATCAAAATTCCAACCAGGGACTCCTAAGGATAGGAAGACCACCCAGGTCTGAGGCAGCAACACAGCTGACACGCAAGAAATACCCACGGGCCAACAGAAAGACCAAAAACCCACAGGTCGCCTCAGAAAGGCATTGAAAAATGTCAAGAGCCAAGGGGAAAAACGTTGTCTCGCAGCAAACACCACAGTCCACAAAACAGGACGCAAATATCCTGCAAATGTGGTCGACGGAGGGAACGGCACGACACAAAGGAAGACCACAAGAGGACTCTCAAAGAGAGGGCGAAGAGCCCACCCATCACCAACATGGACCTGAACGTTTCTTGCAGGACCTGCAAGAAAAGTTCATGTCCACGGTGCAAGAACAATTTGCAACGATGAAGAATGACATGAAACAAGTGGTGCAGGATATCAAAATAGATATGGCCAAGCTAGAGGAAAGAACGGACATAGTTGAGAGAACAATTCAGCAGGTCGAGGAAGAGGCGCTGCAAGCTAGTGAAACACAAGAACACCTAGTGAGACTCACCCACAACCGGGAAATTCAATGTGAAGATCTAGAAAACCGCTCCAGACGGTCTAACATTCGCATTAAAAACATGGCGGAATCCGTTCTTGATAAGGACCTGAAGCAGGCAGTGAAGGAAGTCTTTAGAGATGTCCTGGGTGCTCTCTTCGTACCCACAGAAGGAACAGATTCTGAGGAGGGCAAGAGAAATGGAGCACATCAGAATGAATGGACAAGATATACAGCTCTATCAGGACCTGGCAGTGGTGACCTTACAAAAGAGAAGAGCTATGGCCCCGCTGGTCAAGGCCCTGGTGGCAAAACGGTCAGATAAAGAAGAGCAAAAGCAGGAAGGGAAGACCGTAGGAAGCAGAGATGACGGTATAGAAATTTAATGGCCTAGATTGGACAGAAAATCTCATGAGGCCTATTCACACTGCCAGTAGAGGGCGAGCGAAGAGATACAGCTCGGCAGCGCACGACTTGGAGATGGCGGTCCTGGATGGACCCACCGTCTTGGAATCGAGTAAGAAAGGACGGAAATGTGGGGTTTAGGATTCCCTACAAATTCTACCCCCAAGGGTAAGATGGGCAGGGAGCGATGGGCGCAACGCCCTAGCGTCATTAGGAACCCTCGCCCAACCCGGGGGGCAAGTTGTTTGGTTTAAGGTTCTCAATGTTTTGGGTTGGGGGGACAGTTAATGGGGATGTGAGGGAGGGATAGGGGCAGTGACCTTACATTCCGGGCAAGCAGGGGGATCCGAAAGCAGTGTAATTACACATAAAACATGGGAAAAATACGTATACTGAACTATAACATAAGGGACATGAACCATCCGACGAAAAAAGGGTGAAACTGGAGAGGCAGCTAAAAAGGGAGAAGGCAGATGTACTATTGCTTCAACAAACCCATATTAGGACAAGGGACAAACAGAAGATACGCATCGGGGGTATAAAATATGGACACAGGCAACATCAACAGAGAAAAAGGGAGGGGTCCTGATAGCGATTCGGGAAGGGAGCGGGGCCAACCTGGTGGAGTCATGTACGGATAAAGAAGGGAGATATGCATTCGCCAATGCAGAGTTTGAAGGTTATAGCATTGCATTTGCATCGATATATGCACCAAATCTGGGACAGGATGGCTTCCTCAGAGATGCTCTGGGGAAGCTTGAAAACTTTGCTAAGGGGGAGGTGATTCTCGGAGCCGATCTTAACCTGGCGTGGAACCCAGTACTAGACAGAAGTACAGGCAATGCCCAGGGACAAGGTGCACCGTCAAAACGCCTTAGGCAACAGATAGACCACATGGCCCTCAATGATGTGTGGAGGGAACTGAAAGGGGAACAAAAGGGTTATACATAATTCTCGCACGTTCATAATTCTATGTCGAGAATAGATTTCTGGGTATCAGTGGGCCTGATGAGGAGGATCCAAGGGATAGAGCTGGGAGCGATGGCGCTTTCAGACAATGCACCGCTCTGGCTTGATTTAACCCTACCGGGGGAAAAAAACAATCTGCGGAGGTGTAGACTACCACGGGACATAATCCAAGATCCGATTACAGGGGAGACCATAAGAGAAATGATAGAAGACTATTTTATGCAAAACGACAATGGGGAGGTCTCCATGGCCACGATATTGGATGCTTTTAAAGCAGTCATGAGAGGGAAGATCATAGCATTAAAAGTTACGAAGGAATAACAAAGATATATACGGGAAAAGGAATTGGAAAAGTGTAAAGAGCTACACGAGAAAATTGTGGCCCAGCCTAAAGCATTAAAAAAAGCACTGAAACACACACAGGGCCAACTGGAGCTAGTGCGCACAAAAGGAGCAGAGAGGAACTTACTCTACCTCAGGCAGAGATACTACATAAAAGCAAATAAAGCGGACAGACTCCTGGCGAGACAACTCCGCTCAAAGCAGAAAGATATAACGATTAAGGCCATGCGAAACTCAAAAGGGGAATTACAGACGGGCACTCAAGAGATGGGGGAGGCATTTAGAGAATACTATCAAAAACTATATACCTCGGGCCTCCCAGGTGTAGAAGCACAAGACACATATCTAAAAGCCCTCCCCATCCCGTGAATCTCAGAAGAGGATAGACAGACCCTAGAGAATCCAATAAGGGAAGAGGAAGTTAAAAAAGCAATCACAGAACTCCCAGTAAATAAAGCACCTGGCCCGGACGGTTTTACAGCCCCTTTCTATAAAATGTACGCAGATCAGCTTATTCCAGCTCTCACAAGGCTTCTTAACTCATTCAAAGATGGTGGCAACGTAACCCCCACAATGAATGAGGCGAAGGTCTTAGTCTTCCATAAAGCAGGGAAGGAAACGACACTCCCGGAGGCATACAGGCCTATTTCCCTGATCAATTTGGACGCAAAAATATATACAAAGATCCTAGCAGCTAGGCTATCCCCGCTCCTCCCAAAGCTAATTCACTTGGATCAATCAGGTTTCATCCCGGGAAGACAAACCCACGACAATCTTAGACGGCTCATCCACTTGGTGGAAAAAATTGGCATAACACACACCCCTGCGCTATTACTCTCAGTGGACGCAGAGAAAGCGTTTGACCAGGTAGAATGGTCAATGCTACTTAAAGTCTGATCACGCATGGAATTTGGGGAACAATACATAGCCAGGATCAGGGCGAACTATAATGCACCCTCTAGCAGGGTGGCTATCAATGGGGAAATTACAGACAAGATAACAATCTCCAGGGGTACGAAACAGGGTTGCCCGCTCTCCCCACTTTATACGCTATCTTATTGGAACCCTTTTTAATAAAAATGAGGGAAGCTTCCCACATCAGGGGGATCGAAATGGCAGGCACACAGCATAAAGTAATAGCATACGCAGACGATATGCTGATAACTCTGGAAAACCCGGAGTCAACGCTACCGACTGTGGTTAAAGAATTAGAAGAGTTTGGGAACATATCAGGACTGAAAATTAATAGGAAAAAATCGGAAATTCTAATCTGGGCGGGCGATAGGGGAAAGATAGAAAGGGAAGCTAGTCTACTAGAGCTTAAGATTGGTGGGAAGGGCATAAAATGCCTGGGAATTAGAATAACCCAAAAGATAGGGCAGCTATATGGGGCGAATTATCCACAACTCCTAGCAGACGTACGTAAAGGCCTAGAAAGATGGAACCCCCTTCTAATATCCTGGTGGGGTAGAATTCAATCGGTCAAGATGACCATTCTCCCAAAAATTCTATATTACTTTCAGGCTCTCCCGGTCGGTGTCCCCCATACCTTCTTTAAAACGTTATACAAAGCTATCTCCTCATTTATATGGAGAGGAAAGACCCCGAGAATCACGAGGGCTACCCTTACAGCTCCAACCAGGGCGGGGGGGGTGGCGCTTCCCCATTTCAAGAAGTATTACCAGGCGGCGCAATTAAAGGTCCCACGGCAATGGATGCGGGATGATCCACAGCCGATCTGGGCGAAACAAGATCGTGCCGTGGCGAAGACACCTTTGGTGGAGCTACTCTGGAAACAAAAACAACATAAACACCCAAATCTAGGCATAAGCGAAATTATGAAAACCACATTGGAGGCATAGGACTCCCAAACACGGACAGGTATAATGACTACGGCGCTGGGCCCCTTCACACCCATCTGCCGAAATCCCCAATTTCCACCAGGTATGGAACAAGGGGCATATGAGAAATGGGAGGAAGCGGGCCTAACAAAAATAGGGGAAATGTTTGTTGATAATGAAATCGGGTCACACGACTCGTGCTACTCAGCTGCATCTCGCACCCGGCGGGACAGATTCAAATATGAGCAACTTAAACACTGGTTGAAATCCCCGGAAATTATGAAAGCGGCAACAAGGGACCTCACACCATTTGAGTCCTATATTATCTCCAAAACGGGGGCAAAAAAATGGGTATCGACACTCTAATCATTTATAAACTCACAAGAGGAGGGAATAAAGTGGTTGTACATGATTAGATGGGGTAGAACGCTAGGGGAGGAGCCTCCTAAAACCCAATGGGAGGACCTATAGAAATTGATCCCCAAGATGACTCGCTCTGCACAGACTAGAGAAATGTGGACTAAAATAGTTGTTCAGTGGCACTACACTCCAGAAAGGTTGCAAACCATGTTTCCTAAAATGTCTAACAAATGCTGGAGAGGTTGTGAGGAGGTGGGATCCTGGAGGCATATATGGTGGGACTGTAAGGGGATAAAACCATTTTGGGAAGAGGTAAAGGGAGAGATAGGAAAGATGCTGCCTAATGTGTCGCTATTGGGGGATGGGGTGTGGCTGTGCGGTATGAGACCATACTGCAAAAATATTTACAAAATCACAGTGGAGAGGCTTCATGGGACTCCTTAGCAGCGTGGGCAACTATCGCCCAGAATTGGAAAAATAAGGACACCCCATTGATTGTCACATGGTGGCAAAAGGTGTGGGCCCAATTAGCGATGGAAAAGGTCACCTACACGATTCAGGGCACGAGAGACATATTTGCCAAGGAATGGGAAGGGATACTGGAATATCTCCAGTCGGACTTCATCGAACAATGGTGCCCCCACAACATAAAAGTATCGGACATCGTCAATGCATGAGACCCCCCAAAATCTGGACATAAGTGCCCCGATGGGGAGGGAGAGGAGGGGGGGGCTACGGTTTGTTTATGTTGATGTTTGACATGAAAATTAATAAAAACAAGTTTAAAAAAAATAAAAGAAATTCTGGCATCTAGATTGAACCCGCTAATGCCATTTATGGTACATGAGGACCAAGCTGGATTTATATCGGGAAGGTCAACAGCGTCTAATATACGCCGATGTACAATGTGGTGGCTCGGATACTGCAGAATGACCAAGGGGTGGCTGTATCATTAGATTTGCGGATAGCATTTCACACGGTAAACTGGCCCTTCTTGTTTAGGACACTGGACAACTACAGTTTTGGGCTGCAGTTTCTGAAATGGGTGCTACTTTTGTACACACAGCCATATGCCAGAGTGTAGGTAAATGGGGTGCTTTCACCTGTGTTTGTACTGGTGGGCGGCACTAGACAGGGGTGCCCATTGTCGACCCTGTTGTTCGCCCTAGTAATAGAACCATTGGCGGACTTCATGCAAGCTTGTCATAAAAGTGCCGGGATAACCATTGCCGGGCAGGTGGCGCTCATCACGTTATATACTGATGACAAAATGATGTACATTAGTGACCCAGGGAAGCATTTGCAAAAGATACTAGTTGCGGTCTGCAAATTTGGGAAGTACACCAGACTGTGCTTGAACAGCAATAAGTCTGAGGTCTTTCCGTTAACATACATCACGCAGAAGCCATGCAACATGTTCGGGTTGCGATGGTCCCCCCTGAATATAAAGTAGGAATTGAAATTGTGCCTGCACCAGCTCTCGTTAAATCACTCAATTATGAATCCCTGGTTCCCAAAATTAGCACCAAGCTGGAGCGGTGGAAACAGCTTCCCATTTCACTGACTGGACGAGTTGCACTAATACAAATGACCATATTACCTAAGTTTTTTTATTTATTCTGTAACAAACCACTATGGACAGGCTAATCCTTCTTTGATAACATTCCTCAGGTATGTTCTACATTTGTTTGGAAGGTGCATATTCAGGTAAAATGGCAGAGGATTACACTGACATATGAGCTTGGGGAAATAGAAGCACACGACTTTGAATTGTATTACCTGGCTGCGCAGGCGCATTACGCGACATGCTGGGAAAATCGTCGCACACATGGCTGGAGAGACAGGGGGTGACACCGTTGTCATTGATACATACAGGTACATATTGGTAATACACCACTCCGTATGCTGCAGTACTTCTGGTTATGCTCAGCTATAGTGTCGGTTGTGGCGCGGGTTCCCTCAAGAACCTGTAACACATCCGTGCCTTAGTTACTTGCTCCCGTCCGACACAGGGAAGAAATCTGTATCAGCACTATATAAACTAGCGCAGATGACTTGGGGCATGCAGACGGTGGACATAAGGGGTAAATGGGAAAGGGACCTAGACGGCACCTTCACTGATACTCACTGGTCTCACATATGCATGCTAACGAAACGGGTGTCCTTGAATAGTAGACACAGATTACTTTGTTTTAAGATTATAAATAGAACTTACTTTTCCCCGACCCGCCTCAAGAAAATGTTCTCCTCCCCAGTGGGAAGATTCCCTAGATGCAGCTCCATGGAAGCTGGTATTATACATATGCTGTGGTCATGTCAGGCGCTATTGGGATATTGGGATGTAATTTGTTGCTCGATAGAAGAAATTTTGCCCCAGCCCCGGTATGGCAACCTTCAATATGTCTGTTGGGATATGTCAAGAAGCTGAACCCCCTGAAACGTAGGTTTGTTAACCTTGGCCTTATATTGGCAAAAAGAGCTATCCTGATGCGCTGGACATTGAGGGAGGCCCTCACGCATGCTAACTGGTTAAATGATATGGTTTGGGCCAATGTCAAGGAAGAAACGTTTGCCAATCTTCAAACCCCGACGTGCCGCCCATGAGACATCTGGGGGTACTTTCGGCAATACCTGGAACGCCGAAATGCTAACAATGATGTCAATTGATTGGTACCGAGATTGTGGTGTATGTAATGCTATGACTGTATCGGCAGCCTGTAAATGATGGTTCATGTTTCCTTTCAAGTTTGTAACACTGTGCATGGTAAATACAGTGTTTATTTTTTTTAACTGTTAGGACAGTTTTCTTAAATCCTCCCAAGTGCTTTATAAAACCAGACCTTACACAATGCAGTAAACGCCAACTCTTAGTCGGACCCTCCAGCTTATAGCGATTTTGCGATACCGCAAAATGCAGCGAAAAACTGCTGTTTTCGCAAAAAAAGCGCAAAAACGGCTGTTTTTTCAAAAACACCCACAAAAAATGTCCATTTTTGAAAAATATATATATTTTTTTTTTAAAACTCAAGGGGTTCAAGGGGCTCAACTATATATTTTTTGGGCTCAAGAAATGAAATGCGCAATCACATTTCATCACTTGAGCAAAAAACAAAAGAGCCGTCCGATCCACAAACGACATCTGAATGGACGCTTCTTATTCAGATGTCCCTTTTCACCCCTTTGCGCAAATTAAGGCGTTTCTGCGCATTTAAAAGCGCATCCCAAATTGACAAGGAAAATGCTCTTTTATATGTGCAGAAATTGTAGGCCACTCTATGCGCCCACTTTAAATACATGCACGAGGGGTGCCACTGCTTTACAGGGTCTTTACTGACCCTGCTGACTCATGCAATACTTTAAAAAAAAAAAAAAATTTAAGTGTGACAGCTGCTGTCTCACTTGCATTTCTGTTCCCAAATGCGATGGAAAGGTGTTTTTTGGGTTACATTTTACAGTGACTGGACCCTTAAGGGCCAGTCACGGTGAAATGCACGGGGAGCCTGTAAACCATTGTCGGGAGAGCGTTTTAACACAAACGTATTCAAGGTGGCTGGCCAGCGCATCATTTGCGCTACAGCTCTGCCCCGTGGAAATGCGCAGGTCACCTTTGAGATTAAGGTGGCCTGCTCATTTCCAAAAATGGCTCATCTAAAAACAGCACATCTTCTGCTCTATTTTTAGATGCTCCATTTTCTTAGGACAAAATCCCGAGTTTTCTTCAAAAAGTGAAAAATGGTCACAATATGTGAGAGAAAGGAGTGAGAGGGAAATGATGGGTGAGCTGTGGCGTGGTAGGCAAGAAAGCAAAGGGAGATCAGAGGGGGAAGCAGTGGGCAAGAAAGCAGAGCGGATGCAGTGGGGCTGTGGGCCTGTGGGCCAGAAATCGGAGAGTGGAGGTACAGAAAGTGGAAGGAACGTGAGCTCAGGGGTAGTAGTGGGCAGCAGATTGGGAGAAAGGATGAAAGTGTGTGATAGAATGGGAGAAAGGATGAAAGATGCAGACGTAGCATGCAAGAATGAAGGACTGTATACTGCAGGAGGAATTGGGGAGCGTACGGTGTGAGTTGGGAGTATGATTTGGAGTTTGGCAGGGACTAGAGAGCGCAAATTGTGACTTGGCAATGTGACAGAGCATGTGAGTATGTGTATGACTGAGCGTGAGGTTCAAAAATATAAGTTGTGATGAGGAATTGGTGTGAGGTGTGTTGGGTGAGAGAGGTGTGTGGGCGTTTGCGGGATTGGGGAACATATAAGGGGAATAATTTCAGCATTACAACTGATAATTAATAACGTTAATAATATTAAATAGGCATGCACATTGAACCAAAAAACATAGCCAAAACAAACACTGTTCTGCCAAGCCAGGGACATCTAGGACTCTTCCTATTTGATATAAAAGATACATATATTGACACCCTGGCTCTCTTGTAGCCTTGCACACAGCCTCTTTCCTGCAGTGTACCAACCTTGTGCTGCAAAAATGCTGCCATAACTAATGATTTGTGCCCCAAAATGTGCCATTTCATGCTGCAAAATCCTGGAGGGTCTGCTTAGTATATACCTGTACCACCTGAGATAATGGTAGCAATGACGGAGCAACCACACCTCTTTAATAGGGAGAGGGCTGTAAATAGGTACAAAAAACTTGTAGCATACATATGGTCCGAAGAAACACTGATACACTGCTGTATTTTAAAAATAATGTTTTATTTTATATATACTCATGCAAAGAAAATTCTTCAGAAAGCTAAGTACTATTATCATTCATAAACCCAATTATAAAAACCAACAAAGTACGCCTAAGTATAAACCTTTTTTAGAATAGCAGTATGCAGTTCAGTGTGAGTAAAACCCAGTTACACACATTTAGAATGGCGTTAAGCTATTTAAGGGGAGTAAAACCAAACCATATTAGTAGACTTTTAGAATGACAGGTTGTAATTTAAGAGAAGCAGACCCTTTTGGTAATAACGTACAGACACAAGTGATCACAGTTCAAGGGCGTTTATTAAAACTGTATGAGTAGGTTGGAAAAACGCCTATTCTAAACCTAAATCTAAGCTACGACCATCAAACGAAAAATAAGGCAGTCCTAGTGGCGTCATGTCAAATAAAAAGGGCCTATACTAAAAAACCTATTGCCAAACCTTACAACTAAATACAAAAAGAGTGTGGGATAGAATTCGTAAGAAAGAAAGAAGTGTTCATAAATGATATGTCAGGATGTGGTAGCCAGGGTCTCCCTTCACCACGTTTTGAGTATGGGACAAGGTGGAACCCCTGTGCCAAAGCACACATTCGAGCTTTACCAGCACGAGACGATAGTTCCGTTCTCGGCTATCAGGGCGGTCGGTGGTAAAGTCTTTTCTGTAAAAAGTCTCTTGCCTCTGAGGACCTGATGTGTGCCAAATGAACAAACAAAAGTTCCTTTCCGATTACTTTTAGTGTGATGATTCTACACCCCTGGTTTCCACTCTTCCGGGTTCAGACCCTTCTCGAATGTCAGCCTCCATCTGTCGGGTTCACCATGGCTTTTCACAGAACACTTTCACTGGCATTCACAAGCCTTAATGTCTTTAACAGCACACTGTCGACATCCCTCCATTAGGTTCACCCTTGTCATCACATTGTTCTTTCAGTTTTTACACTAAGCGGGATTCCTCTCCGTTAGCTTTCCAATCACGTGTCAGTCAAAGACTCTTGACTGTACAGAGGATTTTGCTAGAGTCCTGTATGAGCACTTTGACCTTTTCCATTGCGGCTCTCCTAAGGACTTCTAGTATCGGTAGTTTCATCAAAAGGGGAAATTAACCAGAGACTCTCGAGTAAGCACCCACGTGCCGGATCCCTCTACAGCTGGTTCCCCACCCCGCCCCAAAGGTATTCACAGTTCTTTGTACTTTCTTCAATTGGCCATTCGCAACTTTTGTTCAGCACAGTTCGGTTTCTTATCGACTGTCTCCTCGACTCATCGGCTGTGATGAACCGCTTGGCTTTTCTTTGGCTTTGGGAGTCAAGGACGGTACCACGGTAGGAAGCATTGTCTCTCCCTGTTCTGATTATACTATTGACACTTGATGCAACACGCACAGGCTATTGTTCGAGGTCTTACTAGCCTTTCAGGGAGGCTTCGCAAGTCTGTGTTGGAAAGAGCAAGGTCGCTTCTCTCCTTGTCGCCCCGTCTATTCTCTGCGCCATCCTCCTCATTTTGAATTGCCGTACTGGAATTGCTGTCTCGCTGTGCAGTCTGCCTTGCTGGTAGTGTGCCCCACCTTTTATCCCTGTGGGGAATGAAAAGGGCCGTCGGGTGTGTGTGTTTTTCTGATCAATTGCCGGACTTTGCCTGACCCTTGTGTTGGGACATGTCGGGTAAACGGCTCTGGTGTTAGTCTGTTGTCTTTGTTGATGTGCGAAGTGTTCGTGTTGGAAAAGGGGGCCGGGTAGGGTAGTTTTTCTGAATATCCTACGTGGTAGGATGGAGAAAAGGTGTTGGAAGAAGGGGGATACTGCGTCTCACCCATTGGTGTGCCAGTCCCCGAGGACCCCCCAACCTCCCTCACCGGTCCACCCCCAGGAACTGGATAAAGTCGTGATGGCCGTGTCCTGGCCACCTGGATGACAGATCCCTGGGGACTAGTCAAGGAGATACCTTCAGGTTTCTCACAAGTCTCAGGAATACTATGGTTATTCCAACACTGTTCCAAGTGAACCTGGCCACTGTATAAATTATTCTGGTTTAGTAATAATGCACTTAAAACAGGTAAGCACTTGGCAACACATGTAACTTATTCTTATGTTAAGATGGATACATTTACTTTTCAGACTAGTGAAACACAATTCCAAGGTAAGCAATAACTTATTTACTTTTCAGAGGGGCAGTCGGCAACCCGTCGATAAGTACGAACTCAGGATACACATTTAGAATGGCAGAACGCTATTCAAGGTGAGTAAAACCCTCTTTGTCATACACTCCAACACTATTTCCATTACAGGAATAGTTAGTTATACCAATGATACTTTTCAGAAGAGTGGAACACAATTCTAAGGTAAGCAAGAACTCTAGCAGACTTTTCAGAAAGTCAATAAGCAGTTCAAGGTAAGTAAGAACCTAATGTTATACTTTTAGAATGGCGTTAAACAATTCATGTGGAGTACACGCTCTTGGTAGACGATTACACTTATTCAGTTTCAGGAATAATAAAGTGATACCAACTCTGCTACTTTCTGAAATAGTGGAACACAATTCAAAGTTAAGTAAATGACTTCTTGTACTTTTCAGAGGGGCAACACGCAATTCAAAGGTAAGAACTTAGCAACACTTCACTCATTCTTTTTCAGGAATCACAGTTACACACTAACAACTTTACAAGTAAGTAGTTTTCAACACTTGTTATATTTTCTAGTCAGAGGCCTTATACTTCAAAATCCTTCCCTATTCTAAGGCATGAGCGATCTCAGAAGTAGAAGAGGGACACTAGTGGTCTAGTTTCCAACAGTAGGCAGGCCAGGATAGGACTCAGATGCAGGAAAGAGTTCCAGAGTATATCTCATCGAACAAGTACAGACTTTAGAGTTAGTAGAAAGTGTTCAGGGACTTGGTAGAAGGCTTCCTAGATGCGTCTCAGCGTTAGGCCTGGGCAAACCCTCCCTAAATGCGTCCCAGCGTTAGGCCTGGGCAAACCGTATGGGCAAACTCCCTGACACACAAATCATCCACTCAGCCACACAGGAGCGGCACAAGACCTTAGGTAAGTATTACCCAAGCCTACAAAGTACCTCAGCAGTGAAGAAGAGCTTGAAGATGGACGCCTTCACGATGCAGCAGCACAGTTCCCGGTCTCTGGATTATTGGCCATGGTGATGACAGACTGGGCATTGGATGTGAACTTGCAGCAGCATTCGACAGAAAAGGATCCCAACAAATGATTCTTCTGTGCTACTCGCAGCTCTGTGGATTTGGCGCCTTTTTCAAGGTACCAGATGAAGAACGGTCATCGCCGAACAAACTATTCTCACCCAGGACGGCAGAAGAAGGGCCAAGAAAGGACCAGCACACTAAAAATGCTGAGAAAAATAAATAAGAAGACACCATTCTACCAGAATGGCGACCCTTCTGTGCATCACTGTGGCTGATTTGACCGCCTCCGTGTAATAGGAACCCAAAAGTACGTAAAGTATATCCAC
The DNA here is from genome assembly GCF_040938575.1 of Ambystoma mexicanum. Taxonomy (NCBI): domain Eukaryota; kingdom Metazoa; phylum Chordata; class Amphibia; order Caudata; family Ambystomatidae; genus Ambystoma; species Ambystoma mexicanum. Next base: position 550,481,175 of record NC_090935.1, on the reverse strand, counting down.
TTCCACCAGCCATAAGTTAGCTTTTCACTATAACAGAAATGTTACAGGAACAGTGAGAAAGGGGTAAGGTGGGGTGTGCTGCTCTCACTATATAAAATGTAAAGGGGATGGAAATCCTTCTCTACCCTTGAGAATAGTTATTCTGCAAGGTAAGTCAAGAGAAAATAAAAAGGGAAATAAAAAGGGAAGTGCAAGTGGCAACCCAGCCACACTGCCAGAAAGTGCTGTGTGCTGCAATAAATAAATGTAGATGCCCAAAAGTTATAAAGGATATAATCAAAAATACACTATGGAGATTCTGCAAAATGACACCCATAAAAAGAGTAAAAGAAAGGGTGAATCCACAAGTCCAGCAGAATGTGCTGGGGGTCTCACAATGGGGGAAGATTTAGCATAGAAATTAAAATGTAACCTAACAGCAACGCCCTCTGGCCTCACAGGAAATGAAGTTCCCAGTAAATGAGCCCAAGAAAGCAATAATAGCAAATAGTTTAATAAGCACAGACGAGCGCAGAGAAAATCGGTTTCCTGCATCGTCTAAAACACAATGATGACTTAAAATATCTCAATCACAATTCTAACTAATTCAGCCTTTACAACAAATTGTGCATTTTCAAAATTGTATCCAATATGTTCAGTGGCATGAGGATCCCCGCCCACAGTTGACATGACCCATCGCTGCTCCATACAGTACCACCATATCTGGAATTAAAGCTGCAACTGATAGCATATTAGTTGTGCCTTAAAATATATGTTTAAGTGCTTCTTTAAAACACATCACTGTTAGCATTTTACTTTGATTCTATTGGCGGCAAGTGGAACATGTTACGCATCTATTCACAGACAAAAAAGTAAAGATGCTTTCCTCCAATGATAAATTCATGGACAAATGCAGGCAAAATCATTATTGAACTGATGAACTTGCCGGTCCAACACTGCAGCAAGATCATTTTGCAAAGGTTGTCGCTAACAGCCCTTCTCTTCGATAATGGCCTTTTTGCTGATGGCTGGTGGCTGTCATGTTGTTGCCAACTCACCCTGATGGTTAAGGTGGAGAATGTGTAGCAATGCAATGCAGGCTGAGTCGGGCAGTGTTTGGGCATGACCAGCATTGTCACATTCTAAATCATTGTTTTTCATGAAAATGGAAAAATAGCCCAGCCCTGCCCTGCAGAATCTGGGTCATCGGGTTTGTGAATCACAATCAACCATCCCAGAATGCAGAGACGTTGGCCATTGCACGCTGTTGTTGATTGCTATATTACTATGACTGACTGTCAGTTGAATTAATAAAGTTGCAAAAACACCACGACATAATCAAGCTGGGATCATAAGTGCCATGACTCAGAAATAAATGCCGGGGCTGAGCCCTAGCAACCCCCCACAAATTAAGCACTGCTGATAAATTATCTTATATTGCAATTTGTATAGCGCCTAATGCCATAGTTCATGGCATCAAAGCACTTTTACCTGTTAGAGAGGCAAAGGAGGAGTATGATAGAAAATTCATTAGTGGTAGGGAGGAGCAAAATCGGGTAGATGGTTGGGGCAAGGGACAGATGAGGTGCTCAGGAAGGCATGAGAAGGAAAAGGTGGAAGATCTATGTGTACAATTGGACCGAATTGTTCATGGAACTCAACTGTATTACATGGGGACGAAGCACCAAAAGGAGAGGTAGCTGGAGAAGAGGTGTTCGCTGCACCAGGGGGTATGTCTGCAATGTACTCTGTGCATGGTGAGCTGGGGCATGTTGAAGCCATGCCCAAGAAAACACAGCCTGCAAAGCCCTTCTACTTAATTCTCCAGGGTCCCCAACAACCTTTGGCTGGGGTTGTATGACAGAAATCCGAATTTACAATTTTTCAACAGCTCCCAGAAAAACGAGCAAAAAACACTCACATTTGTGGGTTTCCTCATTTATTTATATCCTGGTTACCAAACCCTTAGGCTTGTGATATGTACTAGAGGTAAGGTGTTTATGTATGGCATTCTGCATCTAGATTATGACTTTAAGAATGAGTGTTTCTTATTGTCTAGGGTTCCCTTTTCTTCCTACCCGTTACCCTTATGTGAATTGTGTCTACCACAAGATAGTGCACATACATTTGTCTTGGAGGTGGGTTTGGTCTGCCTATGAGCCATTATTTTTTTATACATGCACTGGGTTTTACTGGGTGTTAGGTTTACGTTATAAATATTCTCTGTGATTTTCTAGTATAGTGTATTTTCACTGTGCCAGTGTAGTGTATTCTTTGGGGTATAACTATTGGGAATAACTGCACCTACATGCCAGCCTTCATCCCTCTGTAAGGCTGACTGCTCCTCCATAGCTACTATTATAGAGAGGTCTAGACTACCTTCAAATACAAACTTCAAGTGGAACGAAGCCATCAAATAATGCCTAAGGTTGCTATATACGACCACTTTACAGTACAAAAGAAAACAGTTCACATAGTTGTACTATACAGGCATATTGTCCTACCCCTATACAGATTCTTTTGATCACCATTCCAAATAGAGGCGGCTGCGGGATGAGAGTATATATGTTTTTTTGTCTTGTGTGTAAATGAGCACAATTATTAAGGGCTTACTGGTGCACCTAACAGTTTCTCAACTCGTATCTTGGAAATATCATATGGCACCCCGAGGGAGGGTAAGATTGTCTCCATCTGCCTTTACGCTTACTTCTGCTGTCTGGGAACTTCTTATCATCCCCTTAAAACGACATATACACTACTCTGTAGACACTGCCTAGAAGTAGTTCTGGGTATGGTGTGCCACCCCTCCTGGGAGCATGGTATCTCCCAGTGCCCGTGTTCATGTCACGTGTCAGTGGCCATGTGACGGAATCAAAGTAATGAGCGGCCACCCACTCATCAGTCTTGGACCAACTGACTCCTGCCTGCTGTGTCGTTCTTGCCAGCGCCATGCTGGCGCTGCGTAGCTGGCCGAGGGGAGGGCCTGCCCTGCAGGGCCCTCCAACAGGATAGTGCCCCTGCTGGGCAACGCTGACCTCGATACTCCCCAAATCTAGCAGAGACCCTGCTGGGCAACTCTGCAGCGGTGCGCCGATGCTCCCTGCCGGCCAACTCCGGCTGTGGTGGCCTGGGTCAATATGTGTGACCACGGCTATGGTGTACATCCATGTGACCATGGATGCAAGTCCCCGGGCTGGCCTGTGTCCTGCAGGCCAACCCGTAACTGTGCAGGCTAATGTATGTGCTGGGTGCCCCTAGCGAGGGTTGGAGTGACCTGCGTGACCGCAGGTCCAGTCATACACTGGGCACACTGACCCAACAGCACACCTGTTTAGACCGAGCGCATGATGCAGTTGTAAGGACACATTTTCTTCCACCTAGAAGCTATCTGATTGGAGAAATGAATTTGTACTACTTTAATCGTGTTATCAAATGAATGGATTGATATTGTACTTGCTTTATAATGGCCAACCTTAAGAATGAGATCTACTGCCTGCCCAAGCAGTCCATTGCCACCCTTCCTTCTCTTCTCTGTGTCATCTCTCAACGTTTACACCCCCCACCCCTCTTCCGCCTCCCCGCCCTCCCCTCTTTTTCCCCCTCCTGGTTTTCACGATCTCGTTTGTTTTGTAGGATGTTGCAGGAGCCCTGCCCGTGGAAGAGATGACTGAGCTGCTCAGTCTACACAAGCTCTGCTGTGGTCGCAGCTGGTATATTCAGGGCTGCGATGCCAGGAGTGGCATGGGACTTTATGAAGGACTCGACTGGCTTTCCAGACAACTTGTGGCTGCAGGAGTACTAGATGTAGCTTAAATTCAGAATTATCTATCTAATCCACGTTCATGTGTAACAACTACTCGATGAAGCAGAATGTTTGGTGTTTGCTCTGAACAAATGACAGTCCATCAAGGCCTGTTTTCTGGCAACTACATACAGTTACTACCCCAGAGATAACTGAAAAAGTAATGCGACAGGTTATAACATCTATGTTTTACTGTTCATTTAGTATAGTCTTCGTTAGCAGTGCGGTGTGCTGGACGATATAAGCTTTCACATGAGGGAGCAATCTGTATGCGATTTAGCATGCTGGCATTTCCGTATGTCAGGTAGTACATGCAACTTGGGGAACGTTGAGGAGAGCCAAGTACCTATGATCCATTAAAAGTTGCATATTGCTGCACCTCGGGTTAATATTCTGGTTGCAGTCCAGGATGAAAACATTACCGGAAAAATGTGAACAAAACTGTCCATAGTGAGAAATGTAAACATTCTGTATATATTTTCCAATGTGCACTTTTAGGTAAACACACAGTAATGGCGTGGGGCCTCTACACCCTACCATACATCTAACATTGGTCCAATTGCAAAAGGCCTACCCTGGATTGGGAAGAGCGATTGCACACCCAGGTCTGTTAGTTTTCCCAGGTCACAGAATTCACTAATCTCTTTATTTTAGAGGTTTTTTTTAAACTTATTTTATTCTTTCTGTAGTTCCTGTTTGATTAGGTTTCGTTGGCTAGGTGTCATTGTTCAAATACTGCTACCCATTTGGCATATTAGCAGAGAAACTAAACCGGGAGAGATTCGCACGAGTCTCCCAGTTTATTCAGAAGGTCTTTATTGCAAAACTGTTTTTAGAGAAGCATAGGGTCTGTTGTTGGTTCATTCTTATTACACTAATTGCTCATCCATTAAAATCTTCAAAACCTACTTCTCTTTTAGAGGCCAACTTAACTAAGCTTAATTAATCTTAATTTCTGAGTCAACTAAATGGGTTATGTCAGACGATCAGTGGTAGTTTCACCAAGCTTTCCTTTGTTTTTCCTCCTTTATACGCCTATGCGGGTTGAGATGTTGGCTAGCTAAAAACTAGTTGGATTGACAATGAAACCTCAAATAGACTGAGACTTGCAGTAAGTCTGTCTGAGCAAGTCAAGGCTCCCATTAATATTGACTGATTTTCTTTGTCTATGAAACGTGAATGAGGGGTAATCGAAGTAGTGTTTATTTGTTTTAATAATTCATAGTGTTTGTATTGTTATTGATGAGTTTTGGTTAACACCTTATAGTTTGTATACAAGAGAATGAAAGTTGCTAGAATTCATATGTACTTGTGACTATTTTTGACAAGCCATTGTGAAAGGGTATATTGTATGCTATTTTGCCTGATGTTTTGAAAAGATCCTTTCTGAACGAACATGTTGGACACAGTTCTTAGCCATCATAGAAAAGGAAATGTGACGGCTGAACCAAGTTGTGCAAGCAAACTTCATTTTGCGCAGAGACACAGTAAATGAGAAGTAGTATATTCTGTCGGAGTTCCCAAGGTTGGTAAGCTTGGAAATTATGACTTCCCTAGTGGCAAGTTCTTTTTATTTCTTCAAACCACCCCCATGCCTCCATTCAAATAAATGACAGCCTAAGAAAATGTTGAGAAAACCAACAAAACAATAAATGATGTACAGGAACTGGAGTTCACATTTTTATTAGATGTATTTCGAGATTACTTTCTCTGTTTAAAGCCTTTTTGGCATGTCTATGGTATGGTTTTGTGGCCTTGTTTTGATGATGAACTTCTATCCTCAAAACCCCAAAACCCCAAAATGGCGGACTAACATGGAGTCTACTAAAATATCTTCACTGTGATCAAATGAAAGCAAAACATGTTCACAACATTCTAAGTGTACTGTCTTGTCTTCCTAGCATTTCCCGAGAAATAGCATATTAATTGTGTTTACATTTTAAGGTCATAGCATGATCTTTTAGTGGTCAGTGTTTTCCTAATCGAATGAACAGCCTCGGGCTACAGATACTTGTGTTTTAATCATAAAATGCTCAGTGCTAACTACCAACAATCCAATAAACCAGCTTGAATACTTGTGGCAGCAGTGGGGAGGTTTAGGAGTGGTACAAATCGTTTTTTTTTAAATCGCAGTTCGTTGGTGCTGCTAGGGGGAACTTATGACCAATGTTATTGCAGGATTAAGTGTGGTCTAAAACAAATGGGAAATATTGAAAGAAGTTCATTGCAACACTAAAAAATAAAAGGGAGGCAAATCCCTGCATTAAACTACAAACCGCAAGCTTGCCAGTGATGTGCTAAAAGCCCTTAGAAAGAAACCCCTTTCACAGGGCTGGTTCGAGGGGCGTTAGTGTCACCATGTGCTGTCGAGACAAATCCAATATTGAGATATTTATTTTTCAAGTGTTACTTTGGGTTGGCAGATAGTCACAATATTTCAGATCCTGTTTTTAATGTATGACGTTTAAATCCAAATGTGATTATTTCTTTCTTTATTTTTTTTTCCGTTTGGAGGACTCTCAAAGCACTTAAAAAAATAACTCCATATAACAGAAACCATTGCATGGATTTGATTGGAGCAATTAACAGACATCTCAATGTACTGCTATATTTATTGTAACAATGCATTAGTGGGTTATTAAATACTCCTTAAAAAAACATTAGAGAGGCTGTAACTACCTTAGAGTGAACAGCCTTAATGTGGCTGCATTTAAAGGAAGGTATTGGAAACAAGATTTGGAGCTGTTTATGGAAGGAAACTAGATCGCCCAAGACAGTACTTTTTTTTTCTGTGCTCATGCAGCAGGTAGAGGAGACCTTTATTTGCCCATCCTTGTGCCTCCCATTGCCCATTCAAGGGAGGGAGCATTCTTGTTTGAGTGTGCTGGATGCCTTAATGCAGTCAGCACGGTGTCACCCTGTGACAAACAAGTGTTGGAGTGGTCAGGTTAGGGCAAGGTCTAATGGAGTGCGCTATTCCCCTTCTCCCACACAGCATTTAGTTTAAGTCCCAGCTCCTTCAGCTAAGGTACGTAAGCATTTTGGATTGTGAAGATCCTGACCGGAAGTGTTGCGTTAGTGCTACTGTCAACTGTAGAAAAATAGTACATCACTTTTTAACAACTGTCGGCGTTTACTGTCAAATCTCACACATATTCTTAAACCTATGTTAACAGAGTGTCATTGTGGGCTTCTCTGTTTTAAAACCCATTTAGAATGTATTTGTGAATACGGGCTTAACAGAAAGAAGCACCAGATGTGTCTTTAGCTCTGATGAAAAGCAGGCTTTTTATGCTTTTTGTTCTTTTACTGCAAAATTAAAATGTGATGTATTGAGTGTTACTGCCTTGTTCTGTAAGCATGACTTATTGTGTAAATACCATTTACTCAGCACTGCGCTTTGGCGAAAAGTTAACTGTTTTGCGTGACTTGGTCTCCATATCACATTTTAACCATTAGATATTTTACTTTAGAAACGTTTTTCAAAAAATGTTAATTGTTTTTGTTTTGCCCTCTGCAAAAATAGTTCCTTTCAAATGTGTGCATGATGAATTTTGGAAAGAAGGTCTCATGTAAATAGGGTATAATTGTTTTTTCTTGAACAGTTGTAACAGTATGTTTTCATACAAGTAACATTGTCTCAACGTGGAAATCATTAAACATTTTACTGAGGTTACTGTGAAACTGGATCATATGTAGGTGCTTGTTTATCAGGTACTCATAGATTTTCGTTCTGTACCAAGTTAACAATCTCCTATACGCAACTGCTTCGATAGCAAATTAAAAAGCTTGATTCACATAAGACCGTCTTATTGGTATTTTTGGGGTTGGTCATGCGTTTTGCAGTACCACTATGTATAAACCACAGAGGACGTTGGAGAGCAGATACCATGTATTTTTGCAACAAACACCTGCTATGCAGAAAAGACAAAACCTAGTAAAGAGTGAAATGTCCGTCAATGAATGTGCTACAGTGCTTTATGGTGAAGGCCCCGTGGCCATGCTAGAAAAGGGATGCCGTAAACAGCACCCCTACTCACTATGTCACTTCCCAGCGTGATGTGTGACAGCGGTAGGGTGTAGGTAGCCAAAGGCGCCCAGACTGACTGGATGTTTTTGGTTCAGGTGTAGGGTACTAGCAGTCTTTGGGGAGACAACATTACTCACTGGTTAATGCCACAGTTTGATAGGCAGACATGTAAACCAGAGTGGAAAGAGAAAATATCGGTGAAAAGACTGCACGATCAGGACTGAAAACTTAAGAGGAATGTACATCACTAACTATATCTAAAGTACATTATTACTAACAGGGCTGTTTTTTGTTCATGCAAAGTGAAATAACAGAGCTCTGAAGTTTTCCAATGCCATGCTTGAAACTGTCGTCCAGTGCTGCTTTTTTCTTGTAATTCAAGGATTTGTAGTTTTTTATTCTATTTTAAATTTAGGCCTTCACATCCCACAATTCCAAGATAAAAAATAAGACGGGATAACTGTCTCACACATATAATTGGGAAACTTGAATGGTATGCAATAAGCCTTTTCAAACATTGAGCTGTATTCAGAAAAGTTTAATATTACACGTAAAGGACAATAAAGTGTGAACAACATTAAAAGAAATGTTATACAAAAGACCTCCAAAAACAAATCTGACTAAAGAGGATTAGCTTTACAGGTTCTGAATGGGGATCCAACAATATTTATTAAACTGTCCCACAAAGGCAACACGTGGTTGTCATTGACTGTGCAAAATATCAACCAGCAGCATTATGACCATTTTCTGAAGTGGAAACATATGACATTTGTGACACAGACCGTAAAACGTCAGTGCAGCATTGATTCAGTCTGTCATATGAGTGAGTTTTAGCACGTCATTCATTATATGTGAGAATAAAACTGCGGAATTGTTGTCTCGTCTCATCCAACAATGCTAGTATTGCATATGTTGCCAAGAATACACGAATCAATCAAAAATCTCCTTGGACATCCTATTGTATCACAAATAAATTGTGTATTTGAGGTCATTAACAAACTCAATGCTTCATTACCTCCTGGCAAAGCACTCACTGGATTAAATAATGGCTAATAGCACACTGACATGGCACCCCGGATGACCTGGGCATTTTTCTTGTCTTGAGAAACCGTGCACACAGAGTTTCTCATGTTTAAAAAATAATTATAAAGATAACCACCATGGAAATGTCATTGAGAGCACCCAGAGGATTTTTTCCATTTTCAGTGCAGTTTAGGAATGATGAGCAGGACTGGAAGCAGATCACGACAGGTAAGTTGTGCGAGGGAAGGGGCATAGGACTGTGGTGCAGAGAGCTGTGAATGAGCCACAAAGGTTCCTTTGAGGGGGGTGTGGAATGTGCACAGAGCCTATACAAGGGCATGGAATGCTGACCTTACCACTAGGTAAGGAGCACTTTCTCGAAGCTATTGCAACTTAATACCTGTGCACACTGGATGTGACCAGTTTCTAAATTAACATTTTATTAAATCAAGGAACTAGTGTTAACAACAGGAAAGAACATACATGGGAATCAGATATGTAAACAATTATATTCTGAATGTAGTGGATGGTGGATTTCTAGTTTTGGCACACATGTAAAATATAGTATGTGATAACTAATTGGTGCACAGGCTTGTTTTTAAATAGAAGCTTTCATTTTTGGCAAGCACAAATTCTTGGTTCTTTTGTAGTGTCACCCAAACATGAAAATCAAGCTTAATTTCTACAGGGCATTAGATGTCTGCTTAATGCAGAGTTCATTTTCTGCACAGTGTTGTTTACAAAAATGACATGAATTCATCGATCCCACCTAGTTACCCTATTTAATAGTTTTACTGATACTGGGGCTATATCACTTCTATGGGAGAATCCCTGTTATTACTCAATGGTAAGCCGGATAAAGAACCCACTCTTTGACTGGCAGGCATCCTCCCCGGTATAATCCAGATGGACCAAACAGGCTTTATCCGAGGCTGTCGGGCATTCAATAACGTTCGTAGGATCCTAAAAGTGATCGAATATGCAAGACGGCATGACCAGGAAGTGGCTGTGTTATCTATAGATGCGGAAAAAGCATTTGACCACATGTACTGGGCATATTGCTTTGAAGTGTTAGGCAGTTTTGGGTTTGGTCCTTAGTTTATTAAAAGAATACAGGCTAACTTTGCCCACTCGACTACACGCTTAAAGCTGAATGGAGCCTTGTCTGAGCAATTTGCCTTGTCTATAGGGACCAGTCATATAGTTCCATTATCACCTCTCCTATTTGCATTGTCAATGGAGCCCTTAGCAAGCAGGGTTCGACTGGTGGAAGTGACCTGTGAGATTGACATTGCTGGATACCAGCATATGGTCGCTCTTTATCCAGACGCCCTTGTTTTCTTTATGCATCGTCCTCAAACGACCCTATCCCACAAAGCCTACTAGAATCATTTTATCCAGTCCCCCACCCCTCATTTGACAGTATGAATGCAGTCTGAAACCCTAAACACTGGTTGCACATCGAGCAGTCCAGGATTCAGGTGCCCTTACATGATAGGTGCTGACGGTCACCTGGGATTCGGAGGGCGGAGCCTAGGCTATTGGGATAAAGAAGCCCATAAGTGCTCTGGAACTACGTTCCCCTCTCCTCTCACCCAGATTTGGAACACACCTAAATTTCCACCAGGCTGCCATCAGGGTAGATTTGGGAAATGGGTTGAAGGAGGCTTGGAATTATTGGGTCAAATATTTGAGTCTGAACAGCCTTTGACCTTCGATAGGTGCAAACAGGTCTTCATGGTGCAAGACATTGATAAATATACTTATTTATTTACATTTTTAAAGTGCTCACACAGCCCACAGGCATCGAGGCGCTGTTACAGGAATTGTTTGTTTTTTGGATGAGTAATTGTTTTTTTTTTGTCTTAGTTGCGTATTTATAACGCGCTTAAACACCCAGAGCTTTCTAAGCGAGCACCCGGGGATCGAACCTGTGTTGCTTCGTGTCGTCTTCCTTCCAAGGCGCGCACGTTATCGCTGAGCTATTATGTACAACTTTGCAATTCGGTATCCAGTGCAAATGTGTTCCGGCACACTAAGCGTGACACAAATCCATTTGAAGACACCTCTGTCGGGGACCCGCCGCCCCTTTCCATAAAAGTTTCATTGTACTATCGAGTTTTTAATACTTGTTGCTTTAAGCCCCCACATACCTACATGGTTAAATGGGAAGAACACTTGAATATTCCTATAGGAGACCTTACATGGTACATATAATCATCCAGGTGTGTGTTGTTGTAAAATAGCTACAAATTGTTATTCCGGCGCTACCTTACCCCTGTATGACTCCACAGGATGTATCCAGCTATTTCAGATAGTCGCTGGAGGTGTGCGCAAGTCCCGGGGACCTTATTTTACATATGGTGATCTTGTACGTTGATCCAATCTTACTGGATGAGATTTGAGATCAAATTAAGAAGATTAGCGGGATAGAACTCCTGATGGAACCTTTGGTGATTTTGCTTTGGGTGAAGACTTAGAGGAGCACTACCAACTATCCACTAAATATGCTAAGTTGCTCACACATTTCTTCGTTGCAGCCAGAGTAGTGCTAGCACGCAATTGGAAGTCCCCTTTTGTGCCTGACATTAGAGAATGCTGGGTCAAAATGTGGTTCGTTGTGGCTATGTGTAAGCCACCCTTAAGGGGGAAATTACTAAATTCCTCGCAGAATGGGAACCTTTTTAGTTTGTAGCCCAAAATGATAACCCCGGACTGCATTATAAACAGCGTGTCCTTTACATTACTGTGATATTCAGAGCTGCTTATGTTCGCCGTCGATGATTTTATCTGATGTCTGACCCTTAATGACACTTAACCTGTGCTATTCAACTGTTGATTTGTTGTTTACTGTTATTTTCCTGCGTTTATTTGTTCCGTACTGTAACAGACCGAATATTATTTTTGATGATGATTGTTTTTTTTTGTTTCTCTTTTGTCTTCAATAAAAATTGAATGGTAAAAAAAGAAAAAAATGACATGAGACATATAGATTTACATTAATTTCTTGAGGATAAAGTATATAAAACAACCTCTTTCCCACTTAACTTTCAGGCTTTATATCTTTACTCAAAATGGTTCTTTTTATGTAAACTATGGTTTCCACGGGGCAAGAAAATCAATACTATCCTGTAAATCTGTTAATATGATGTACATTATTGCAAAACTCCAGTCATACATCATCCCTGTGAAAACTCTAAAATGTACTTGGCTACTGTTAGAGAACAATATATGCATGCATTTTGCACTGTGTGGGAGCTCCTCTACTGAGAAAGAACATGGTCAAATACCCTGTTCTGTGGAACTTTTAACTCAGGAGGGTCGACAACCACGTTTTAGCTCACTGCACCCTTCACAAGAGTACCATCAGCAGCCCCAGGCACGTGTTCTGGCCTTGTTGGGCCTCCTTAGTGAGGTGAAGCTGAGCCTCTTTAAAGCACAATGAGCAAGGGGCCCATGACTGGATTACCCTGTGTCACCTAGGGTGAAACCCCACTTAGGAGGCCCAGCAAGGTACCCTTGTTCAGCGGAGAATTTCCTATCATTTTGGTGCTGGACTGCCCTTGTGGGTGGGACCAGACTGATATGCAAATGGATATTTCTCCTCTCTGAATGGTGCAGTGAGCTAAAACCTGGTTTTAGACCCTCCTGAGTGGATGAAATTCTATAGAACAGGATATTCGACACCTCCTTAATATGACTATTCACAATAGTGCCCCACGCATATCATAGGTAATACTTTAGATTGGGTTGCTTCCAGCAATCTATTTTTAACTCCTGGAATATTGCCCCTTGTATATAGTCTGACCATTTTTCCGTTACATTGCAGGTTAATTTTCCTGACAAACCTCTCCTGAGGCCGAAGGTCTCTAAACATAATCTAACTTGTTACCTAAAGAAAATCGACCGTGATGAGCTCTGCAACTGGCTAGGCAAGCTAATGGCTGACACTTCTGACTCCCCCACCCAGTTAGCTGACTCTTAGTACAACTACCTGAGCAGTTTTCTGGAGCTGTTGGCACCCCTGAAATCCATGGTTACCAGTGCCCCACGCCTAGTATTCCGCTCTTCTGGCTGACCAAAAGCAGGAGAAACGTTGTGCAGAAAGCGTATGGTTAAAGGACAAGACAGTGACAAACATATACTAAAGCACCTTGAAGCGTCTGTGTGCTAGATGGAATTACTGTTTAGATGGATTTCTGAACTCTGACCTGGGGGGCAGAGGTTCAGAAGGCCAGCATAGTGTTTTGGAAAAGCCCTACCAATCAAGGTAGTATTGCTGCAGTCAAGACTATGTCTCAGGAGGGGTGAGGGGGATCGAAAGCCCACAATGACCACACACACCGAGGAGACTACAAATTACTCTGGCAGGTCTATATCAAAATACATATACATTTATTAAATGCCTTTTAAATCAAACACAAGCAAGATCAAGAGTAATACTTAAACCAAAACCACACTGCTATAGAACATATGTACAGTTACAATGGCCTAAATGAATGGCACACAGTAAAGGTCCACAAGCTGTAAGGTAAAGGTGCAAACAGTGTGAATATACTTTAGGCAGTCCTTCACTTTATCAACCGTAACTGAAAGGCAGTCCAGTCCCTAAGAAGAGTGGATGCACGCAACCATGCAGTTGGGCAAAAATGGGGTCCCTTGCAGGGGCTGTAGCAGCTCACGAAGACGGGTGAGGCAGTGAAGAATAAGTTCCCACTATTCGAGGAGGGTCTACCCAAGAGGGTTAAAATAGACTTCAAGAATTGGGAATAGCTCGGTAGCACAGGTTACCTCGATAAAGGTGAATGGGCATCAGGGGACACTTGTGCGTAAAAAATGATGGATGCGCCAGGGGCCACCAGTAAGGGTTGCAAGTACTCACCAATCCAAGGCACACTCCGGACCAAACTGCACCAGTCAAGTCCACTTCGGTTGTGGGTACAAATGCTGCAAAAGTTTGGCTGTGTGGCTTTCAGCGGCTGAGTTCCAGGGATGATTCCGTGATGAGACTGTGGCTATTTCTCCTCTCTTGATGAAGGGATCAACTCAATTTCACTGCAGCTTGTATCGGGGCAGAGGGGGGCACAGCTGCAGTGCACCAACAAAGTTCATCACCACAGCTGGGCGGCACAGTGACCGCATATACTCTGGTTCAGAAGTACTCTCCTAATTCCAGACCTAGGGCGCCTAGTTGTATGAAATTCGGCGGGAGAGTGCCTTACTATTTCCGAAGTCTCTATAGTTAACTCGAGACGGCGGCGGTTCCAGAGCAAAGGTCCTGCGCAAGCTGGTCAGTTCACTGGTTGGCCGGAAACACTTCCGAAAAGGCTCATTTGCAGGTTAAGGTGGAAGTGCTGTGAATGGTCCCACTATTCAAATGGGCCGAATCGCCTTTGCAGACCTTCTAGTTTGATCAGAAGCAGAGGGATCCTGCCGGACAACAGTGGGCTCAGGGTGCCAAACCTTCCAGCGGGTCATCAGCAGTTCCTCCACTCAGCTTCTTAGTTTCAGGATGCTTGGATCCTATCCTAGGTTCAGTGAGAACTCTAGGGCGACCTGGCATGGGTGTTTGGGACCTTCTCTTATCCAAAGTCTCCTTTGCACCAAAACGAAGAGGACTCAGTGAGGGACCTGCTCACATAAAGCCATGCCAGACGTGGGTCAATCACGAACCACGGTGGTCCCAGTCATTCCCAGCACACCAGACTCTCTGGCACCCAGGATGTGTATTGGAACTAGACAGTCCAGCCCACATCCTGGAGGCACACACACAAGGCATGCAGAAGCACGCAAAAGCTTGGCGTTTCGCAGGAGAATGCATGAACAAATGAGGACTGACCTGGGTCTGCTCGACCTGGGGAAGGCTCAGGGACAAGATGGACAAAGGACAGAACAAAGGACGTTGTGGAATAGCCATTTTGGGGCCAAGCCACTTCAGGGCCAAACGCGGTAAATGCGAAATGGACCACAAGAAATGGTTAAAAATATGAGAATAATAACAGCGGCCATCAGCTCTGTTCAAGGCACATCTGTACTTCTACCAAAAAATCCTTTGGGGGTGCCTACGGCCTTTAGTAACGAAAGGAAGACCCCAGCGCACTATGCTGTAAAGTACTTTGTGCACTGGTAAAAATGTTGCAAAGAACTTGCAACAAAGTGAAACGCTAAGGTAAACAAAGCCTGCCAGTACTGTCTGTCTTTAAGAGCATGTCAGTTTTCCCATAACAAAGTGAGCGAAAGTGCAGCGGAGTTTAGCAGAAGGCTGTGCTCCACTGGCAAAAGTCAGGCTAGGATGGTCAAACAGAAAAAAGTTGGGGGATTCACAACTAGATGGAAAATTGCACATAAATGGAAATATTTCCTAACACTTGCCCCTCCAGGACCAAGGACAAAGGAAGCTAATCCGCCCTTGGGTGAGCTTCTTGTTCAGGTCGGTTAAACATTCTGGACAACCCATCAGCATTGCTATGTTGAACACCTGGCCTATGCTCAATAGTGAAGTCAAACCCTTGCAGGTTTAGGTACCACCTGAGCAACTTGGGAATCTCCCCCTTCATGTTCATCAGCCACTTGAAGGGCTTATGGTCAGTTTTCACAGTGAAGTTGGTCCCATAGAAGTAGGGCCTCAGCTTCCTTAGGGCCCACATTACAGAGAAACATTATTTCGAAGGGATTGTGTCCTCCGATGTATTCCTTATCTTTGATAATTCGTCTCCAGCTTGCTGGCCTCGGAAATTTTTTCAAGTAGAGGGTGCTGCGTGTCGACGTTCGCCGAGTCGATGTCCCTCGACGGCCACCATATCGGCGCCGACGTCACCATGCCCATAAATAGCCGCGCACGGCGTCCGTTGCTCAGTTCCGTTTTTCCGCGCTTCGTGGGGCCTCGGAACGTCGTTGCTCAGTTCAGTCAGAATAACCCTCTATATCTACTCGAATAAATACCAACTCGTTCTCGATGGCATCTTCATCGGAACCGACGACGCCGCGATCCGGCTTCAAGAAATGTCGAGACTGTGGTAAAAAAAATTCGATAACGGATCCACACAGGATCTGCTTGTGGTGCTTGGGAGCCGAGCAGCATTGTTCGGAGTGTGAGGACTGCATGTCCATGACGGCGATAGCCTTGAAGGAGCGCAAGGGGAAGCTCGAGAGAGGTAAGTCAGTCAAAACCTTCTCGAAGGTTTCTTCGGCTGAGTCGAGGCATTCGTCTCTTCTCGCCGTCAAAAACATTCCCATTCTAGATCTTGAAGTAGCTCCCACCATTCGTCGAGATCAAGACACTCAAAGAAGAGACGTTGAAGATCCCCTTCCTCGTCTTCTGTTTCCCCAGAAAGGGTCTCCTGTCCCACAAAACACAGGTCTCAGGCTGAGTGGAAGGAATTCAGAAAGAAAATGTTAAGCGTCTTCGAGAAAGCGGCCTCGACCCCCTCGAAGACAGCTGAGGGTGATACCCCGGGTGAAAAACTCAAAAAATCTAAACACTGCGAGTCGCTGCACCCGGCGAAACATTCCACCCGAGAGCGCCATGATTCCTTTGACGCATGGATCAGCGCCATAGACGCCGTTGTCGAAGGTTTCTTCGCATCGGTCAATCGACTCGACGCCATCGTCGACGCCGACATCGACGCCGATGAAAGAAAAGACCAAGGCTACTCCACAGCCAACTGTGATTCCAAGGGCCTCCGGCACAACGCCAAGACCGTCGTCGACATCCTTGAGTAGGATCCCGATCCTCTCGAGTTCTTCGAGACCTCTTCCAGTTTTCTCAACGCTGTTCTCGGCACCTTCGAAGCCTGTCACATCGGCGTCGACGACATCAACAGTTTCTCGGCCAATAATGGCGAGTTTGGCTCCTTCTGCCTTAGAGATGGGTTTTACACCATTTCAGAGGTCAGAGTACCCTGGACTATCTTCAATTTACGAAGAGGGGGAAGATTCTGACCAGGAAACCTTTGGGTTGCAGAGGACCACACTGCCTGTTTCAGAGGATTTCACCTCTGATGAAAGAAGGTTGAAGGACCTACAGGAGTCACTACATGAGGCAAGTGAGCTGGGCACTTCCCCAGAAGTGGAATTTGTTAAGCCAGACCCAGGGGAGCATGCCGAAACACCCTATAGAACCCTTATGGCAAGAATTATTGAATTTATGGGTTGGTCTGCGCCTTGGCCTGTTTTTCAACAGGATGACCTGGCAGACATATTAGACAAAGGTCCACAGGAGGATCCTGTGGTCCCCTTCCATGCAGCTTTACAAAGGAAAATTACATCTAATTGGGAAACTCCTGAAGTTATCCCTGCGGTCAATAAAAGATTGTCAGCCAAGTATAGGGTAGCGGCTGCTGACCCTGAATACTTATCAAAACACCCGACTCCAGAGAGCCTGGTGGTCCAAGCAGCAACTTCATCTAGCAGTAGGACCGCTTACCCTACTGTCCCACAGGATAGAGATGACAAGAGGTACGATTCTATGGCGAAGAAAGTCTTCTCTGCTTGTAGTATGGCGTTGAAGTCCATCAACGCCACCTGTACGCTCGGCAGGTTCAGTCACACACTGTGGGAGTGTGCTTCATCAGCGGCTGACTGCATACCCGAAGGAGAGGAAAAGGAAGCCTTCCTTAACATTATTAAAGATGGCAAAGATGCCATGTGCGAGTCACTTCAAACTGGCATCGATTCAGCTGACAGTATCAGCAGGGCCATGGCGGCAAGTACAACAATCCGCAGGCATGCGTGGTTGCGAAAGTCTGGCTTTGCTCCAGATGTACAGGCCAGACATTTGAATTTATTTTTTATTTTTAAATCTGTTTATTGGCATTTGTTATTTGTTACAAGCACAGAAAAATTGTCAAATCTGTTATCAAGCAGTAAATCAGATTGCGGCTCAGGTTATTAACATTTATAACTTAACAACTTAACATAGAAACTTTAACTATCTCCAGGTGTCTGCTTCTTGAGGGGTCGGTACCAGGTGGGGCTCAGGGGGGGTCAGGACTTACAGGAGGTGAGGGGACTTCCTTTAGGAGGGTTCACATGAAGGTATGGCTGGGCTTTCTCGAGGACTCTGCTCCTGTCCTCGGGGCCTTCTACTGCTTGCTTGTGGTGATTCATGGGGGCTTATCATCAGAGGGGTAAAACAGGGGGTCTGTAAGCCCTCTCCAGGCATCTAGGGTCATACTCGATGCATCCGTGGATCTGGCTACACTTTCTTCCCAAACTTTCGTTTCAGCTCGCACCCATCGTTTCAGTTCTCTGTGCCAGATTTTTGGTTGTGGTCCCGATGGTTTCTTCCAGGACATTGCAATTGTCCTCTTAGCCAGAATGCTCATAATGTCCATTAATCTAATGAGGTGTTTTAGTTTTGCTGGTCTGGGGTATGTGCCGAGTAGGCACTCCTCAGGAATCCATTCATATCTGGTCAGCCCCAGAGTTTCGCTTGTCTGCTGTATGAAGGACCACAGTGATTGTGTCTTGGCACACCGCCAGAACATGTGGAACAGGTCCGCATTGTCCATTTCGCACCAGGGGCATCTGGGGCTCTGAGTATTATGGAGCTTGGCAAGCCTGAATGGGGTTAGGTATGTACGATGTAGAAGGTTCAATTGTATTTGCCTAAATCTATGGTTTCTGGATACTGTTTTAGGAAATATGAGGGCCCTTTCCCATTCGGAGTCTGTTAACTCTCGACCTATGTCTGCTTCCCATTTGGATTTTAGCCCAGCACTGCGTGGATTGGGGGTGTCGTTTAGGTGGCTGTAGATCTGTGACACTGGTCTCCCTCCCTCTCCTAGTTCGTATAGCAATGTGATCAGGGGGTTCGTGTCCGGTTCCTCCGGCCATGTCGACCATCTGGCGCGTGCCGTGGATCTAAGTTTCTGGTACCATAGAAACTGGCCAGTGTGGACATCATTTTGTTCTTGAAGTGTTTCGAATTCCATGAATTCCCCCTCCATGTACAAGTCCCCCCATGAGTAAATCCCCTTCTGTTCCCAGTGCCTGAGGTGTTGCAGATCTGCAGGAGAATTGCATAGGTCTGAGATAAGCGGTATGTTTGGGGAGTACTGGTGTCTGACGTGTGCGAGGGATTCTGCCCTATGCCAGATTTTGCGTCCAAGCGAGACCAATAGGGGGGTATTTCTTATCAAATGGGTGGGGGCCCAGGGAAGTTCTTTCAAGTATAACGGGGAGACCAGCTGCTGCAGGAGTGGCGTCTCCGATGTGGCATCGTCTGCTAGCCACTTGGTGACAAAGCTAAGCTGCGCTGCTAGGAAGTACTTTTCGAAGTTTGGAAGTTGGATTCCCCCTTGAGTGTACGGTAGTGACAACGTGGCAAGCGCTATCTTTCGTCTTCCCTTCCCCCACAAGAAGTCTCTCAGGATAGTTTCCAATAGGCGAAAGAAGGGCGCTTTGATGTAGAAGTGTACGTTTTGAAATCCGTACAGGAATCTGGGGAGGACAATCATTTTAGTTATGGAGGCCCTGCCCATCATGGATAGGGGAAGTTTCGCCCAGAAGGCCATGGATTTCCTCAGGGCCGGGAGAGCAGCTTTAGTGTTGCGCTCATGCATTTGTTCCGGGGAATGCATTATGTGTATGCCCAAGTATTTGAACGAGGTGTGTTCCCACCTTATTCCCACCAAAGGAAGCTCCGATGGTTCTTTTCCCTTAAGACTTGCCAGGGGGAAGAGGCAGGATTTGGCTCTGCTGAATTTTATTCCAGAGACCTTCGCAAAATTATCTAGGACCTCCAGCATCGTGGGCACATTATAATATGGGTCCTTGACAAATAATAGGACATCATCCGCATAGAGAGAAATGATGTGGTCAGTGTCTCCCAGTCGGATCCCAGCATCAAAAAATTGCTTTCGAAAATAGATTGCAATGGGTTCCAGGCCCAGTACGTAGAGCATGGGGGAAAGGGGGCAACCCTGTCTGGTCCCTCTGCATATGTTCCAGACCTCCGATACATGCTTCCCAGTTTTTACTCTGGCTCTAGGCTTCGTGTAGAGTATCTTGATCCACCTAATGAACCTAGGGCCAAAACCAAACCCCTCCAGAACCGCCAATAACCATTCCCAAAAGATCGAATCGAACGCCTTGATGGCGTCCAGGGATAATAATGCGAACGCTTCTGTGCCATCCCCAGTTTGGGCGATGACATGTTGCACTCGGCGCAAATTCATGGTTGTGTTTCGGGCAGGTATGAATCCGCATTGGTCCTCATGTACCAATTCCCCTATAATTCTGGCCAGTCTATTTGCTAATACTGTTGTCAGAATTTTCGCGTCGTAATTAAGCATTGCTATCGGGCGATAAGAGTCGCATCTATCGGGGGGTTTATTAGGCTTGATAATCGGGATCAGGAGGGTCTCTCTCATGCTATCTGGTAGTATCCCTGTCTCATATGCTTCGAGAAAGACCTCATGTAGCAGGGGCGTTAGTGTGAGCTCATACGTCTTGTAAAACTCCGTGGGTAGGCCATCGCTCCCAGGGGTCTTGCAAGTGGCTAGTGATCTAATAGCGTCCGTGATTTCCTCAGTTGTGATTTCTGTGTCTAGGGCCTCTGATTGCTCTGGGGGCATCCTGGGGAGTCCTATCTCTTCAAGGGTGTCCGTGATTTTTTCTAGGGGGACCTGGTCATCATGTGAGTAAAGGTGTTCATAGAAGCCCTTGAACGTTTCGTTAATAGCTTGTTGTGTTTGTACTACCTCCCCCTCTTCGGTGTGTAATCCTGTAATAGTGTGCCTGGGGTGTTCTTTTTTGCAGAGCCAGGCTAGCATTCTGCCTGGTTTGTCAGCCTCCGTGTGTATACGATTGGTTTTGGTGGCATAATCAAATTTGGCGAGCCTATTCCATGCCGAGGTGGAATTAGTTCTAAGTGCTCTGAGGTTGTCTTCCCTGTGTTCCGTGTCGACCGGGGCTGCTTCCAGTTGTTCTATTTCCCGCTCCCAGTGGGCCAGTTCACCCCTAAGTTGTCTCCTGATGCCCCCTGCTTTTGCTATTATTTCTCCTCTCGTCACTACTTTCAGGGCGCCCCACATTGTGCTTAGGCGGTCTACGCTCCCAGTGTTTCTTTCTATGAAGTTTTCTATGAATTCATGTAGGTCCTCCCTAAATGCCGGGTCTCTGAGTCGGCATTCTCCACATTGGGATTGGAGGTCTGGGGCCAGTGTGATTCCAGCCCACCAGGAGGGGTGAGTGGTCCGAAATGGTTCTGCCCAGATATTGGGCTTCTTCTATCTGTGGAAGGTGCTCATCGCTTATAAAAACATAGTCCAGTCTGGTGTAGAGGCCATGTGGAGTGGAGAAATATGAGTACTCCCGAGCGTCGGGATGGCACTCCCTCCAGGTATCTGCCAAGTGTAACCTATTGACTAGTAGGGAGAGGGCTGTGGTAGCTGCTGAGGGCCCTTTCGGGTGTGGGAGGGACCTATCTAGTATCGGATCATGGACGCAGTTGAAATCTCCCCCCCAAAACAGGATTTCATGCCTGTTTAGTGCAATCTTAGTGTACATGGAGTTTAAGTGTGATGGGATGTTAGTATTGGGGAGATAAGAGTTCACTATGCAAATATCCGATTGTTCTAGCCTGCCCCATATTATTACAAATCTTCCCTCTGGGTCGGACTCGGTCTTAGTTATCCGGAAAGGGAGTTGTGGGTGAATCCAAGTATATACCCCTCTTGCATACTTGGAGTACGAAGATCCGGCCCCCTGGCCTCCCCAGTGTTCGCTTAGTTTCGCTAAGGATTCAGCCGTGCAATGTGTCTCTTGGAGTAACGCTATCTGTACTTTCTTTCTATTTAAA
Organism: Ambystoma mexicanum; assembly: GCF_040938575.1. Classification (NCBI taxonomy): domain Eukaryota; kingdom Metazoa; phylum Chordata; class Amphibia; order Caudata; family Ambystomatidae; genus Ambystoma; species Ambystoma mexicanum. The sequence continues at coordinate 550,459,536 of NC_090935.1, read as the reverse complement.
TAGGACTTGACCCTATTCCGGCGTAGATATGATCCCAAACCTCTCACATTCCAGGTCAATAACTTTATATTCATCTTAGCCGCCATTACAGGGTAATTGAGTCACACTCACAGTTGTCAGACCCCTGTTACCTTCATATGTCCTGCCACACCGTCCTGGTCTTCTCCTCGCCCGCCCTCTCGCTCCGGCCCCAGGTCTTTCGCTGGTTGGAGATTTTTTAACTTGTGTAAATCCCATTGTGGTGAGCGGGAGGAAAACTCAACTAAACTTTCCAAACTGACCCTAGCAGCCGCTTTTAACTTGCAGCGCTCAGGGGCTCCTGAGCCTTCCAGGCCACTCCTGGCCTTCCGGATCAGGTTGTGTGTGAGCAAACTGCTTACACCTTTGTTGGTGGGGTGGGTTGTTTGTCCGCCGCTCGTGTGCTCCTTGGGTCTCGCGTCCGATGTAGCGGGTTTAATGATAGAACTTTCATGATGGTTCGTTTAACTACGATTCGTGTTGCTTCCCTTTCAATTGCTGCAGGGATTGCCGTCGCTCACATTCATCCGGGGGTAGGTGGTCATCCCCGATCTGAGTTCGGTGGGTCTTCCTTGTCGTCCGCCAGGTTGTTATGCTCAAGCCACATATTGGCTGCGGCTGGGGTCTCCAGGAACGTTGCTTTTCCTTTATATAGAACCTTGAGTCGTGACGGGTATAAGAGCATATATTTTAAGTTGAGCTTTCTCAGCCGGGCTTTTATCGGAATGTAAGAGTTCCTGGCTCGCTGTACTGCAGGGGTGTAGTCCGGGTATATGACTATTGTGAAGCCATTTCTTTTAATCTCCCCGCCTTCTCTGGAGAACCGGAGTATGATTTCGCGGTCTCTGAAGTTTAGGATCTTAGCTATGATTGGGCGTGGATGTGATCCAGGTGGGGGACGTCTCTGGAGAGACCTGTGAGCCCTTTCAACGGAGAACCCCTGGGAGAGTTTTGCCGCCCCTATTTCCTGCTGTAGGAGCGTTTCGATGAAGGTTGTCGGGTCCGGGCCTTCCAAATCTTCAGGGACCCCCAGTATACGAATGTTATTACGGCGCGCCCGACCTTCTGCGTCCTCAGAGCGGGCTTCTAGCCTTGCTACCTTCTGTTCCAAGTATCTAACCGTCATCTCCAAATCTCGGGTGTTCTCAACATTTTCCTGCAGGGCTGTCTCAGTCACCGTGACTCTTTCCGTTAGATTGCGGGCGTCCTGCCGCATCAGTTGCATGTCAGATTTCACTTCTTCAAGCCGTCCCTCGAGTGATGAGCGGAGGGCCGCTATCGCCTGGAGGACTTGCGTGTGTTTAAGGTCTTCCTCTTGTTGGGGCGGGTCCTCAGGGGTTTCTTGGTCTTGTTGTGTTGACTGTCGTTGGGGCCTGACTGTCGTGAAGGAATCCATCGTGACTAGTTTCGGCTTGGACCTGGGGGGAGACATCCTCTAATTAATGATCTGTAAGTGCTGCCCCCGGCAGGGTGAAGATCCGTCGGCGATCCCTGTGTTGAAGTTTTCGTGTGGGATACTAGGGAACTTGGTCCAAAGGATCCTACCTCGGGTACTCGGTTGCTTCTGGTTGCCGGTGTTTCCCGCCGTTTGGTTCAGAGAGTATGGAGGGCCCTGCTCAGGGAGTGGTTAGGCCCAGGGCCACAGGTTGCGTCCGGTATTTCGGCTTCCTGCCGGTTTCTCCAACGGGATACCGGCCTGTAGGTGTCAGGCTATTGGCCACCCGTGGTGTGAGCGGGTTCTGCCCGCTGGGGTCTTCGTCTCGCGGGTTTACCCGCGTATCAGGCAGCCTCTAGAGCAAACGGGCCAGTCCTCTTCACAGGAGTCAGTATTGGGCCCCAGGCCCCGCTCCCCCAGGCTGCTGGGACTGCGTGAGGTAAATTGCGGGTGTTCCCGCTGGGGAGTGTTGTAAAGGGGACCCAATCTCACTTCAAGCGTTTTCTCACCGCCGGAACTGCTCCGTGTTCCCCACTCCAGCGACCGCGGCAAATGCGACCTCCTCCCGGCTGTGCCCGCGCCGCGATTTCATCCACCTCCGCAGCCGACACTGGCAATCGCTGGCGCCGGCCTCCCGCTCTCAGATGTCCGCCGGCAGGCTCCTCCGCAGCAGCCGCCCCCTTCTGCAACAGTTCGTGGTGGGACCCAGGGGGCCGAGGCTAGCCTTTTCCTACTATGCGGCGGGCGCCGCCATCTTGGAATCCCAGGGGGGCTCGAGTTCGGACTTCCCGTTCTCCGCCGTTCGGTCTCCGATTCCACCCAAAGTTGTTGTCGGGTGCTGGCGATCGGTTCCCCCACACTATTCTGGCCTTAGTAAGTCTCGCAGACCCGGTTTCAGCGTAAGTTGTGCGATAGTTTCAGGATCGCGGACGGAGCTCCGTGGAGGTCTGACTTTACGGCATGCGCGCTGGCCCCAGACATTTGAATATGCCCTTTGACGGCTCTTCATTATTCGGAAAGAAGGCTGATGACAGTCAGTTGCAAACATCTAAAGCAGCAGCAAAATCGTTAGGATCTGCAATCCGCCAAACTCCTTTTCGCACCTCAGGAACCTCTGGAAGAGGAAAGTCCTTACGCTATTATTCCGCATTGGGGAAAGGCAGAGGACAGCCGGCTCAAAGAGGCCAAAGGAGATCCACCCGAGGTGGACGGGTCAAAAGTACTAAGGCCGCAGCAGCAGCAGGTGCCTCTTTACCCTCGGCATCTGCATCAGCCGCCCCCAAACCACTCTGAGGTCTTTCCACACAAAACACCTGTAGGGGGCAGGTTAACTCACCATCTGATGGAATGGCAGGCTATAACGTCAGATGCTTGGGCATTGGAGACAGTTGCCCAGGGTTACTGCCTACCCTTTCTACACGTCCCTCAGAGTCATCCACCGGGGCAGAGCTCTCTAAAAGTTCCAAATCCGCTCCTCTTGCAGGAAATTATAGACCTGCTAGAGAAAGGTGCCATAGAACCGGTACCTGTAGCGGACAGGAACAAGGGCTGGTACTCCCCCCTACTTTCTCATACCAAAGAAGGACGGAGGACTGAGACCCATCCTGGACTTACGAGAATTGAACAAGTTCCTCAGGAAGGACAAGTTCAAGATGGTAACTCTCTCTCAGATCCTTCAGGCCCTCCAGCTCCAGGACTGGCTGGTATCCCTGGACCTTCAGGATGCTTATTTCCATGTGCCTATCCATCTCAAACACAGGAAATACCTGAGGTTCGCAATAGGCGACTCTCATTATCAATTTCGAGTTCTGCCATTTGGGCTGACCTCCGCCCGAGGGTCTTCACCAAGCTAATGTCGGTAGTGGCTGAGAGTCTAAGGAGGGAAGGGATCCACGTCTACTCCTACCTGGACGATTGGCTGATCAGGGCTGGATCTTCAGAACAAGCTCAGATCCAGCTAGATTACGTCTGCCACTTCCTTCACAAACTGGGCTTCTCCCTCACTTTAAAGAAGTCACAGATGATACCATCACAGAGACTCCAGTTCATTGGAGCGGTCCTGGACACTTCCCTGGGAAAAGCCTCGCCACCAGAGGTGAGGGCTCAAGATATTCTGCAGATGGTTAACAAGTTTCAAAATGCCCAACGTCTCCCAGCCTTCGACATTTTGAGGTTGCTAGGCCTCATGGCATCCTGCATCTTCCTTGTGCCAGAGGCTCACCTGAGAATGAGATCCCTTCAGTGGGCACTGAGAACTCAGTGGTCGCAATTCTCAGGGAGAATGACAGATCTCCTCCGGATTCCAGACAAGGTAGCCCGCGACCTTCAATGGTGGGCCTATCCAGAGAACATCTTGAAAGGAGAACTGTTTTGGCAACCATGGCCGGAGATAACAGTAGTCACAGACGCCTCACTCACGGGGTGGGGAGCCCATGCCAACAACTTGACCATCAGCTGTCGTTGGTCTCCATCGGAGTCCAGACTACACATCAACCTATTGGAGCTGAGAGCGATCAGACTAGCGCTGAAAGCTTTCCTGCCATCAGTACAGGGAAAAAATGTCCTGATAATGACGGACAACACGGTGGCCATGCACTACCTCAACAAAAGAGGAGGCGTAGGAGCACTGCCACTGTGCAGAGAGGCAATGCAGCTCTGGTTTTGGGCAATTCAGGAAAGAATCTCTCTATCGGCAGTCCACTTAGCCAGAGAGAAGAACTTGACAGCAGACGCTCTGAGCAGGCAGAGCACAGTCTCCCACGAGTGGGAGCTAGCTCAGGAAGTCCTTCAAGAGATCTTCGCCCTTTGGGGAACCCTTCAGGTGGATCTGTTCACCACAAGGACCAACAGGAAGTGCGATCTGTTCTGTTCAAGGGAATTTCCCCCGAGAGGAGCTCTAGGAGACGCGTTCGTAGTGGACTGGGAGTTTCCACTCCTCTACGTGTTTCCACCAGTCCCTGTTATTCCTCAAATGATCAGGAGGTTGAGAAGATTCCGGAAAACCATGATCCTAATTGCCCCGGACTGGGCCAGGAGAACATGGTACCCGGACCTTCTAGATATGTCCATCTGCCCTCCAATCCGTCTTCCACTCAAAGAGAATCTTCTCTCGCAGAAGGGAGGTCAGGTTCTCCATCCAGACATCAGAACCCTCAACCTTCACGCTTGGCTTCTGAAAGGGTGAGGTACAAGGATTGGGACCTCCCTGATGACGTCATGGAGGTGTTGCTTTCGACCAGAAGGCCAGCAACAAAATCTTTATACCGCTGCCGTTGGAACACATTTTGCAGCTGGTGTAGAGAAGAGAATATCGACCCTTTTTCATATGGTACACCAACGGTGTTATCGTTTCTACTTTACTTGGCAAACTCAGGCCTTCAAGTTGGCACTGTAAAAGGCTATCTCGCAGCGCTTTCAATCTTCAAGCGCACTGCGGAGGAACCATCCTATTTCAAACTACCTCTAGTGTTACAATTTCTCAAGGGATTGACTAATGTTTATCTTCCAAAACCATTCCAGGTTCCCTTATGGGATTTAAATTTAGTCTTAAACTTCCTAATGGGCACTCCTTTCAAACCACTTCACTCTTGTTCGCTGAGATTTCTCACACTTAAAACTGTCCTATTGGTAGCGCTAACATCTGCTAGGAGGGTGAGCGAGCTACAAGCTCTCTCCTGTAAACCCCCACATATAATTCTCCACAAGGACAAAGTTGTCCTACAGGTGAAGCCTAATTTCCTCCCAAAGGTGGTTTCTGAATTTCATATTACTCAGAAATTACCTTACCTTCGTTCTACCCTCCTCCCCATCTGGGGAAAGAGGAAGAAAGACTACATAGGCTGGACCCAAGGCAGGCTCTAAGCTTTTACATCAGCAGAATGGCTAGGATAAGACAAGCAGACCAACTGTTTGTAGGATATTCAGGTCACAAGTTGGGATTACCCATAACAAAACAAACCATTTCCAGGTGGATTATCTTGGCCATTCTGGAATGTTACAAACTGGCAGGGAAAGAGCCACCCCAAAATCTTAGGGCTCATTCAACCCGGGGTATCGCAGCCTCTTCGGCCCTCCAAAGAGGGGTACCGGTTAGAGGCATATGTGCGGCTGCCACATGGTCGTCCTCACATACATTCACAACATTTTACAACCTGGATTCCTCCACTAGTGAAGAGACCAGATTTGGCAAAGCCGTATTACATTCGGTTCATCCCTAAGGGGTGCATGACATTCTTACTCCCACCTCCAATTACATGCCACTGCTATGGGAGTCTATCAAAGATAAAGAATACGTCGGAGGACACAATCCCTTCGAAGAACAAGTTACTTCTCGTAACTTTCTTTTGATGGGATGTTCCTCCGACTTATTCCTTATCGCCCCTCCCATCCATCCATCCCCGCAGTAATACTTCCCTTGTGGTTGCATCTTACGCTCCTTCAAGGTCAATAACCAATTCAGGCATGACTTTTCTTATACTACAAAACGGAACTGAGCAACGGACGCCGCGCGCGGCTATTTATGGGCATGGTGACATCAGCGCCGATATGGTGGCCGTCGATGGACATCGACATGGCGGACGTCGACGCGCGGCGCCCTCTACTGGAAAAAATTTGAGGTCAGCAAGCTGGAGATGAATTATCAAAGATAAGGAATACGTCGGAGGAACATCCCATCGAAAGAACGTTACAAGGTAAGAAGTAACTTGTTCTTCTCTACTGTGGGCCATCGGAGCTCTCTGTCCTTAAGCTGGCGACGGATAAAACCAATAGGGTGTTCCTTATCCTTCCCATCTACTTGTGAAAGCGCATCTCCTATTCCAGTGTCAGGGGCATCTGTCTGCACAATAGAAGGTCTTTGGTAATCAGGGGCCATGAGAACAGGGGCCTGGCACAAGGAGTCTTTTAAGTCAGTGAAGGCCTTCTCACAATCCTCAGACCAAGAAACCACCTTGGGTTTTTTGGAGTTGTGAGAGCAGTCTGAGGGGCTGCTATGGTGCCATAGTCTGCCATAAAGTTTCTGTAATACCCTGTGAATCCTAAAAAGGCTCTCGCCTGGGTTTGTGTAGTGGGGGGAGGCCAGTATTGTACTGCTTGTACTTTACTGGGTAGAGGCTGTATTCTCCCTCCACCTACTTCATATCCAAGGTAGACCACTGAACCTTGACCGATCTGGCACTTACTGGCCTTTATAGTCAAGTGGGCCTTCTGGAGAGCATGCAGCACAATTCTGAGGTGTTTCACATGGTCCTCCCAGGTGGCACTGAAAACTGCTATATCATCCAGATATGCTAGACAGAATTCATCCAACCCATTAATGACATGATTCACAAGCCTCTGAAAAGTGGCAGGTGCATTCTTCAACCCAAAAGGCATTTCCCTGAACTGGTAAAGACCCTCTGGTGTTGAGAAAGCTGTCTTCCCTTTGGCATGTTCTGCTAGGGCTATTTGTCAGTATCCTGCAGTGAGGTTAAATGTGCTGAGGTACTTGGAGGCACCCAAAGTATCCACCAGCTCCTCAGTTCTAGGCAAGGGGTGTGCATCTGTCTTAGTGACAGCATTCAGATGCCTCTAATCCACACAGAACCACAGCTCAGAGGTACCTGCCTTTAGAACCAAAACCACAGGGCTGGACCAAATACTACCTGAGGGTTCAATCACCCCAAGATCTAACACCTTTTGACCTCTTTCTTGATGTAAGATCTCACCTTGTCCGACTTTCTGTATCCCCTACTTTTAGTAGGTACACTTTCTCCGGTGTCAATGTCATGTTTGCACCGAGGTGTAAAACCAGGAGCTTGTGAAAACAAGAGGGGAGAACTGCCTCAAAAAACCTCTCACCTCATCTTGTTGAACAGAAGTCAGATTAGGGGCCACATGGACACCCTCAATGGAGATGTCTGAAGGACTGCCCTGGAACAGATCAGGAAGAGGTTCTGACTCTTCCTCCTCTACATCTGAAGCCAACAGCAGGTCAGCTATTTCAACTCTTGGGATGAAAGCCTTCAGCCTATTTACATGGAACACTTTTGGAGCCTGTCCAGCCCTTCCAAGGTCAACTAAATAGTTAACCTCGCCCAGTGACTCCACTACTGTATAAGGGCCTCACCATTTGTCCTGCAAAGCTCTAGGATTCAAGATTAGGACTTGCTGACCAGGTGTAAAGTTTATGAGGGGAAGCCTTCTGGTCATACCAAGGTTTCACCAGAGCTTGCCCAGCCTTTAACTTCTCACTAGCCAGAACCTTCAGGAGTACCATTCTTTTTCGGAGTCCTAGCACATGGTCCACTACGTTGGTAGTGATCGGGGAAGTAGGCATCTCCCACCCATCCTTGACTATTGCTAATGGTTCCCTTGCAGGGTGACCAAATAGAAGCTCAAAGGGACTGAAGCCAACACTCTTGAGGCACCTCTCTGTAGGCAAACTACAAGCATGGTAATAGAAGATCCCATTTTCTTCTTTTGGGCTCTTGCAGAGTCCCTATCATGCTTTTGAGAGTTATAATAAACCCCTCAACTAGACCATTGGTCTGGAGGTGATATGCTGAGGAGAATGTGTAAGTAACCCCACACTCCTTCCACATGGCCTGCCTATACTTTGACATAAAGTTGCTGCCCCTATCGGACAGAACGTCTTTAGGGAGATCAACCCTAGTAAAGATTTTGCAACTGACTTTGCAGTCACAGTTTTCAATGGGATGGCCTCAGATTACCTGGTGGCATGGTCGACCAGCACCAGGATAAACCTATTGCCTGAGGATGTTTGTTGGTCAAGGGGACCAACAATGACAATCCCTACCCTTTCAAATGGTACTCCCACAACTGGGAGTGGTACCAAAGGAGCTTGGATTATTGTGCCACTTTTCCCATATAACTGGCATGTGGCACAACTCCTGCGGTGACTTTCTACTTGCACCCCCATATTGGGCCAGTAGAAGGGCATGGGTAACCTTTGCTTGGTTCTCTTGATGCCAAGGTGACGAGCAAGGGGGACTTCATGTGCCAACTGCAAGAGGAAGGGTCTTGCAGCAAGGGGAACCACCAGCCTCCTTTGGTCTCATTCTGTAGACTCTGTGGTCTTACTGTAGAGGAGCCCACCTTCCCAATAAATCCTGTGCTTCCCAGGAGATTCACCCTCAAGCTGGGAGCAGGCCTGTCTCCTTACGCCTTCCAAAGATGGGCACTCACATTGGCCCTTACTGAACTCAACCCTATCAGGACCACCTTCCTCCAACAAACACTGTAGTTCAGGGTGGTCGTGGGGATTGAGGATTTCAGGCAACACCTCTTCCTCGTCAGGTTCAGGTGTTTGACCAACTACCTCCACCTCAGTGAGTTAGGGGGAATATTCTCTTTCCCTTTTGTCTTTTTTTTACTCCTTTAGCCTTGGGTTTCCCCTTTTGCTTGGGCTTAGCTTTGGTCTTGGCCAATGCAGCCCTTTGTGACCTTGTGCGTGGTCTCTCTGCTGTATCACCCACAAGACCTAAGTCTCTGAGATCATTCCCCAGCAGGACCTTACCTGGGACTTGCTTTTGAATGATCACTGGAATCCTGTGAGTCTCTGTGTTAGCATTCGCTCATCTAGTCTCAAGAGAGCTTTTCCTGCCACGGGTGAATGCATAGTTCGAGGTTTTCATGAGCAAGTTCCAAAATCGTTTTATTCTATATGTTAGGGGTTTATCTTTTCCTAGGACAATGTATGCCCATTTCCCGATGCCATTTAATTGTGTGGTACATTGTGGTAGCATATTTGCAAATACTAGCTGTTTGTCGTTGACTGCCACACATTCCATGATGATGTGAAAAGGCGTTTGTCTGATCTCGTTATTTATAAAATCTGTAATATGCTTCCTCTCAAGTTATTTGTTTGGTGTTATTCAAGTATTCCCTCGTCGGAAGGACGTTCAGTCTAAGTCTTAAGAAGTTGTCCCTCATCTGTTTATCTGGGAAGCATACTAGATATGGTGGCAACTGGTTCATAGCTCTTACTTCAAACTTTGAGTGAATATCCATATGGTATTCCATTGTTTTCTTCAGCATGCTTATCCAATCGTTTCGTTGGATTTTCATCTTTGCTTTGGCGGGGCGATTCATTAGCATCTCAGTTGTTATTTCTGCCTCCTCCATTAGTTGTTGGCATGTTTTTTTCCATATTGTTTATAGTAAGATTTACAGGCTGCCTGGAACTTGAGAGGGGGACCATCAGCTAACTTGGTGTGCATCAGAGGAGCGCTGGCAAGTTCCTCTGGGTCTACCAAGGTAGACTCCACCACTGTTCTGCTGGCCCCACTATCCCTAAGGGCGGGAGTGTCAACTCCATTGATCAGCACACTGTCCTTAAAGTAGTGCTTGGTGTTACCTGGAATGCTAGCATAAGCTTCTGAGACTTGGCTCCCAGGAAACTAGGACTACTCAGATTCTATCCCACTGGGGAAAGGAGTCTGAGGAGAAGGATGCCCCTGTGATCTCTTCCTCCTCATAGGAGGGGGAAGGCCAGACTCAGAGTGGACCCCCAAGGGTTTGACCTTACATCTGGGGTCCCCATTCACATGGTCGTTTTCTCCACAAGCCACACACGATCCACTGGCTCTTGGGACATACGTAGGCTTATTATAACCAGAGTTTTGCTTGGAAGGATAACTTGCAATACCCTGAACATTCTCTTGGGACTTACCCTTACATTTCTTTTGTGGCTCTTATGGTAGGAAGTTTTATCAGATCTCCCACTCTCTTTGTTTAGACTTTTTCCCCTCCTCCTGCTTACCAGTAATAGTCTTGTCCTTATGGGACACTCTGTGTGACACCCATAAATCCGCTGCAATGGCCAACTTCTTAGGATCTAAGTCCTTTTAATCAGCCAAATACTGCTTAAGCTCAGGGGAACAAGATGCAAAAATACGTTCAAGCATGACTAAGGAAATCATACCCTCAAAGGTGGCGACCTCATAGCCTTCAACCCAGCCAGTCAAGTTCTTTAAGGAATCAGTAACATAGGACACCCAAATGTTACCTTCTTTCTTTTTGTACTCTCTAAACCTCTTCAAGTATTGGGCAGGAGTCTTCACAAACTTTAAGATGAGTCTGCTTCAATTTTGCAAAGTCTACTCTTTCAGCCTTTGACATTTCCATAATAGCACTCCAGCCAGATTGGGGTAGTCGACTGAGCAACCATGCAATCTTGTCAGTATCCACAATCTCTTGAACTTCACATGCATACTCAAATGCAGTCAACCAGTACGTAATGTTATTCTTCTCATCATACACACTGAGCAGATCTTTAGGAAACCTTGGATGAGAGGAGGACCCAGACCCATGCCCTGATCCCTTTGATGTGCCATTTGAAACTTGAAGCTTGGCCAGTTCCAGCTGGTGATCCCCCTCTCCTTCTGTTTTTCTGCCTGCTTCACCTTCAGCTTAGCCATGTGGAATTCAAGCAGCTCCTTCTGCTTACACAGCTCTTGCTTCTTGAATTCCAGCATGGCATCGGCATCAGAGCTGGCAGAGGAAACTTGGGACATTACATCATCTCTGTCATCATGGGCACCGTGGACAAGTGCAGCGACAAGAGCTGTCAGTTTTGTCAGTGAGAGCAGCTCCACCACCTTCTGCACTGTCATCTGATGTAATGGCATTGAGTTGCAACTCTTGCCAGTCAATGATCCTTTGGATCATTTCAGTCTTGGTACCTTGAGCAGGCAAGCCTCTCTCAGTACACCGCATTCTCAATGTTTCTGATCCAGAAGCCTTTAAGGTTATGTTTGTAACTGTTTCCATATTATTACATAGGACATTAAGCTTTTACAGTACTGTACTACTAAGGTCACTCTGTGTCCTGGCTCAGTGTAATCTGAGTACCTTCACTAGTGTGCAACACTGGGTACCTTCAATCCTATCCCACCGCTGTACACCAATTTGTTAAGATGGATTTCTGAACTCTGACCTGGGGGGCAGAGCTTCAGAAGGCCAGTCTAGTTTTTTGGAACAGATAACCTTCTGGACAAGCCAGACCAATCAGGATTGCATTGGCGGCAGACAAGACTAGGTCTCAGGAGGGGAGAGGATGATCGAAAGCCCACAAGGAGCACACACAGCAAGGACACTACAAATTACTCTATCAGGAGGTGTATATCAAAAATACATATACATTTATTAAAGGCTGTTTAAATCAAACACAAGCAAGATCAACAGTAATACTTAAACCAAAACCACACTACTATAGAACATATATACAGTTAGAATGGCCTAAAGGAATGGCACACACACACACTAAGGGTCCACAATCTGTAAGGGAAATGAGAAAACGGTGTGAATATACTTTAGGCAGTCCATCACTTATCAACCCTAACTGAAAGGCAGTCCAGTCCCTAAGAAGAATGGAGCCTTATGCTCAAATGTACTTTCGGATGCAGATGCACGCGAGTGTGCGGTTGGGCAAAAACGGGGTCCCTTGCAGGGGCTGTAGCAGCTCAGGAAGGCAGGTGAGGCAGTGAAGAATACATTCCCACTATTCGAGGAGGATCTCCCCAAGAGGGCATAAGACTCCAAGAATTGGGAATGGCTCGGTAGCACAGGCTACCATCGATAAAGGCGAGTGGCCCTCAGTGGACACTCGTGCGTAAAACTGATTGGATGCGCCAGGGGGCACCGGTAAGGGCTGCAAGTACTCACCGACTCAAGGCGCACTCCGGACCAAACTTCGCCAGTCAAGTCCACTTTGTTTGTGGGTTCAAATGCTGCAAAAGTGAGGCTTTCAGTGGCTGAGTTCCAGGGATGATTCTGTGGCGGGACAGTGGTGATTTCTCCCTCCTGGTGAAGGGATCAACTCGATTTCACTGCGGGTCGTCTCAGGGCAGACGGGGGCACAGCAGCAGTGCACTCACGAAGTTCATCACCACAGTTTGGCGACGCAGTGACCGCATATTATCTGGTTCAGGAGTACTCTCCTAATTCCAGTCCTAGGGCGCTTAAGTGTACGAAACTCGGCAGGAGAGTGCCTTCGACCCAGTACTTATGATCTCCAAAGTCTCAAGAGTTAACTGGAGTTGGCGGCTCCGGAGCAAAGGTCCTGCGCAAGCTGGTCAGTTCACTGGTTGGCCCAGGAACACCTCAAAAAGGCTCACTTGCAGGTTAAGGTGCAGGTGCCGTGAATAGTTCCCACTATTCAAATGGGGCGAAGCGCCTTTGCAGACCTTTTAATTCAATTAGAAGCAGGGGAGTCCTGCGGGACACAAGCGGGGTCAGGGTGCCAAACCTTCCAGCGGGTCACCAGCGGTTCCTCGACTTTGCTTTGTAGAACCAGAATGCTTGGATCCTATCCTAGGTTCTGTAAGAACTCAAGAGATCAACCTGGTATGGGTGTTTGGGCCCTCCTCTTATCCAGAATCTCCTTCAGGCCAAAACGAAGAGGACTCAATGAGAGACCTGCTCACATACAGCCATGCCAAATGCAGACCAATCACGGACCACAGTGGTCCCAGTCATTCCCAGCACACCAGACTCTCTGGCACCCAGGATGTGTATTGTAACTAGACAGGCCAGTCCACATGCTGGAAGCACCACTCACAAGGCATGCAGAAGCCCGCGAACGCTTGGCGTTTCATGGGAGACTGCATGACCAAATAAATAAAAACCTGGGGAAGGCAAAGGGACAAGATGGCCAAAGGACAGAACAAAGAACCTTGTGGAATGGCCATTTTGAGGCCAAGCCACTGTCCAGGGCCAAACACGGTAAACGCGAAATGCACCACAAGAAAGCTGTCATGATCTCTGCTTCCAAAAGGTCAGGGTTTTCCCAACTCCCTTGGAAGCAGATCCATAACCCAGGTTCCGAGTGCCAACCAGTCCCAATTGGGACCTTTTGGAGCCAGTCCTGGCGCCAGTGGCACCAGGCTCATAAATATGCCCAGTCCCAGCGCTGGAAGCGCCGGGCTCATAATGCTTGGGTGGACTTACCTGCAGCAGACCATGCTGCTTACTTGCCTGCCAGTTGAGCCTCTTATCCTCTTCTGTTTGGAACTACTTTTCCTGTTGGGTGGGGCTGGAGCCACTCCCTAGATTTAGAACACTGGAACTCTTCTGGAAGGCAGGAACTCTTTTCTTACCAGGAACTCTTTTCTTACTTAGGCGTGGCTGTGGAAGGAGACACCTAAGCACTACAGGAGGCTATTTAAACCACACCCGGTGGATGAATCTTGCTTTGCGTTATTCTGCACCCTCTGCAGCAGGACGCTCATCGTGTCTTCTGCATCCAGTCCTGGGCCTAAGGAAAAAGGCTTACCATCCTGAATCCAGTCTTCAGCAACACCTTTAAAGACAAGAAAGAACAGGTTAGCATTCCGGCATCTGAAAGGCAAAGGCTTACCTACTCTTCGTGCGCTCCGGAGGTCTTCACACTGCATTCCGGCATCTGAAAGACAAAAGCTTACCAACTCTTCGCACGCTCCGGAGGCCTTCGGCGCTGCATCCGCATCTGAAAGACAAAACAAGGTGCGTTTAAAGACATTGGGGAACTTTAATACTCACGTGCCATTACTCCTTTCTACATCTAATCCAGTGGGTATTCCGGCACCCTGCAGCCGCTCCGAACTCGTACCTGCAAAATAAAAAGACAGTTAGAGCGCATCGTGAAGCAGGCAACAAGCGCTTACTCACGTGCTTCCAGGCGCTTCTATTCATCACACGGGCTCCATCTTCAACTCACTTCAGCCCGTCATCCGCCATCGCCGGAACCCTGCAAAACAAGAGAAATCATTACTAAAGACTTTAAAAAGACATTTGAATGACTCGAAACTTACCGTTCGTGCAGTAAGCGACGGACAGCAGTCCTCTGAAGTCAAGAGGCCTGCGCTACCTATCCAGTGAAGAAACTGGCTACAGCACCCTGCCCCGAGGCAGATGGAGAGCTCGGCATTCACTTACCTAAGACATCTTACTCTACACGTCAGGCATACAGTGCACAGAGGTCCAGCCCAAAGAGCCATCACCTTTGAAGATACGGTAGCCGCCCAGTCAAGACCGGCACCTCTGCGAGAATCAGGTGAGCGTTACAGAACGCAAAGCCTACCGCAAAACTCTCGCCCAGGCGCTATGGAAACCTCGGATACTGACCCCCTAGCCCGGTTACTTGGGGAACTAAGGGCAGAAGTGCATGCAACCCGTCAGGAAACGAATGCTCTAAGAAGGGAACTAATTATTTCCAAGGAGAGAACAGACAATCTTGCTAGACAAGTGCTACAGTCACAAGCCGGACAGACCCCGTTACCCGCATCAGGGGAAAATCTTCCTTCAACATCCTCTATGAATCCAGTGCAGATCAACCTACCTGGGAATGTACCTCTGGCTCCGCCCGAGCGATTTTCTGGTGACCCAAAGAGGTTTGCAGTATTTATCAATCAGTGCCGGTTGCACTTCTTATGCCGGCCAGCAGCCTTTCCAACTGATCAAGCTAAAGTAGCTTTTGTACTTTCGTACCTTAGTGGCAATGCGGCAGACTGGTCGATCCCTCTAGTTCATCAAGATCATCCGGTTCTCCATGATTTTCAAGCCTTTCAGCTTAGTATGGAAAAACTGTTCGCAAGACATTCACAGGGGCAGGCCTTGGACAATGAGCTTCTTTCGTTGCGACAGGGTAATCAAGACCTTTTGGCTTATATTGCATCTTTCAATAGACTAATAGTGGAAACTCAATGGCCTGAGGACAAAAGGATTACGCTGTTTTATAGAGGTCTACGTGGAGAGCTCAAAGACGTTTTAGCCCAAGTAGTGAATCCCCCACAAGACTGTTAGGATTACATAGACTTGGTCGTTCAAATAGATCACAGGCTGCAGAACAGGAAGGCCGATCGTTCCAAGTTTGATGCTCGAGTATTTTCCAAACCGCCAACTCCTTCCAAAGGAGTAGACTCCGGGAAACCCATGCAAATAGGGGGTCTGAAAGGTCCTCTAACACAACGGGAGCGGGAAAGGAGGAAACAGTTGCAATTATGCCTATATTGCGGAAACTCAGGGCACTTTCTTCGAGACTGTCCGGTGAAACCTGCCAAGAAGGCAGTAGGAGCTGCAGTTACCAAAGTTACAAACTCTGAGCAGGGAAACGACCTCGCCCGACAAGAATAGAGGTCCTCTTGCCGAGCGTAAAAACCAGTTCTGTGACCTCGCATTTCGTGATACCTATGGTCCTCATTAGCCCTGATAATCCGGATCGATTACATGCAATTGAAGCTTACGTCGATAGTGGTGCCATCGGCAATTATGTGGATCATGAAATGGTTTTGAGGATGAATCTAACTCTTTGTCCCAAGGCTGTAAAGGACGTCATTACTACGGTGGATGGTACGGAGATAGCCTCCGGGCCAGTAACGCATACCACTCAAGAAGTGACGCTAGTAAGTCAAGATGGACACCATGAGAAGATCGTGTTCGATGTGATACAGGCCCCTCAGTTTCAGATTATTCTAGGAATACCTTGGTTAGAGAAACACAATCCTCTGATCGATTGGCGAGCAAGAACGGTCCAGTTTCCAGAATGTGTCTCTACTTGTCACCCTCCACCTGGTGTTGCACTGGCCGCAATTTCTTCAGAGACTCCCCAGTTACCTCCCGAATACCTAGAATACCAAGATGTCTTCCGGAAGGATCAGGCTAACTCTCTACCTCCTCATAGGTTTTATGACTGCCAGATAGACCTGATACCTGGATCTACTCCTCCTTGTAGTAGAATGTATGCCCTCACCGAGCCTGAGAACCTTCACCTTCGACAATACCTGGATCAATACCTGGCAAATGGGTTTATTCGTCCTTCCAAGTCCCCTGCTTCTTCAGCTTTGTTCTTCGTTCCAAAAAAGGAAGGAGACCTTAGAACTTGTATCGATTATCGCTCCCTGAACCAGATCACCGTTAAGAATAGATATCCGTTACCTTTGATCCCTGAACTCCTGGACCAAGTCAGAAAAGCATGCATATATACAAAGCTGGATTTTAGAGGAGCTTACCACTTGGTACGAGTAAAAGAGGGCGATGAATGGAAGACGGCCTTCCGCACCAAGTATGGGCTATTTGAATATCAGGTCATGCCCTTCGGACTTTGCAATGCCCCGGCCGCCTTTCAATATTTTATGAACGATGTCCTCAGAGAGCTCATAGATGTATGTGTTGTTGTTTACATTGACGACATCCTCGTTTATTCTTCATCGGAATCTGAACATCGGAAACACGTGAAAATGGTCCTCGAAAGATTGCGTCAACACAAACTTTTCGCTAAGTTGGAAAAATGTGTTTTCAACGTGACTGAAGTTGAATTCTTGGGATTCATATTATCACCTGGCGGAGTGCGTATGGATTCAAAGAAGGTCGATGCAGTTCTCAAATGGCCATCACCATCCTCCGTAAAAGGTGTGCAAAGCATGTTAGGCTTCGCTAACTTTTACCGCAGGTTTATCCCCGAGTTCTCTCGAATAGTCCAGCCCATCACTGCCTTGTTAAAGAAAAACAAACGTTTTGAATGGTCTACCGAGGCGGAACAAGCTTTCCAGGATTTGAAGACTAAATTTATCTCTGCACCAATCTTAAAACACCCTCGCCCCGAACTCCCCTACATCGTGGAAACTGATGCTTCAAGCCTTGCCATGGGGGCAGTTCTATCACAAAAGGACCCGGTAACCAATCAGTTGCATCCCGTGGCATTTTGGTCCCGCAAATTCTCGCCTCCTGAAGTCAATTACACGATTACTGACAAGGAACTTCTGGCTATCAAGTCTGCCTTTAAGGCTTGGCGGCATTATCTGCTGGGGGCCCGACACACCGTTACTGTGATTACGGATCACCGAAACCTGCAATATTTGAAAACCGCAAAAGCCCAATCCTCTAGACAACTCCGTTGGGCATTATTCTTTGCCGAGTTTGACTTCATAATTACCTATCGACCTGGTACAAAGAACGGTAAAGCCGATGCCCTTTCTCGGATGGGAGTGGAAGAACACTTGATCAACCCTAAACCTGTACCAATCATTCCTGAACAAAGAATTCTGGGTGAAATCGCCACAGAATCCATAGAGGAAGTTAAGGATAAAGCCAGGCAACTTGTAACTCCAGCAGATATACAGAATTGGCATCTGCAGGGAAAGGACTTTGCAGTAAAGGACAACTTATTGTATTTCCAAGAACGATTATACCTACCCAGCACAGATTTACAGAAAAAAGTAATCTCTTGTTATCACGACTCTTTAATGGAAGGTCATCCCGGTATAGCCAAGACCTCAGAAAAGATCAAGCGCTACTTCTGGTGGCCGTCTTGGAAAAAAGATATCAGAGACTTTATAATGTCCTGTGGAGTATGCGCCCAAAACAAGAGTCAAAAGGAAAGACCAGCAGGCCTCTTACGCCCTATTGACATCCCACCTCGCCCTTGGCATACGCTTTCTATGGACTTCATCACCGATCTACCTCCATGCTCCGGATACAATACGATTCTAGTAATCGTGGACTTATTCTCCAAGATGGCGCATTTCATTCCGCTCAAAGGCTTGCCAACAGCAGCAACTCTGGCCCGAGAATTTCTCAAACATCGTCCGACTGCACGGTTTCCCTTCGGTTCTAATTTCGGATCGAGGTAGTCAATTTATTTCTCATTTTTGGCGAAGTTGCTGTCGGTCGGCTCAAATTGATGTGAGACTATCGACCAGTCACCACCCTCAGACCGACGGACAAACCGAGAGGACCAATCAAACTCTGGAACAGTATTTACGCTGCATGCTACAACAAACTGAAAAAACTTGGAAAGATATCCTTTGGATAGCCGAGTATGCCTACAATAACTCTGTCCATTCGGGAAATGGGAAAACCCCGTTTTTTCTTTTGTACGGCAGTCACCCTCGAACCTCGGAGTTGGATCCCCTCCAAGATCTTGAAACACCAGCAGTAGACTACCTGCATTCTACAATCACCCAAGCCTTTAAGGAAGCTGTTTCTCACCTTCAAAGGGCTAAAGAACAATACAAGAAAGGAGCAGATCAACATCGGAAGGAAGCCCCTCACTATCAAGTAGGGGATCAAGTCTGGTTATCCACCAAATATCTATCTCTAAAAGGGCCACGCACATTCAACCCAAGATACCTTGGTCCCTATTCCATCACTACCATAGTAAACCCAGTAGCGGTCAAGTTGGACTTGCCCCCGCACATGAAGATACATCCGGTCTTCCACGTCTCTCTATTAAAACCCGTGCAACCTCAAACCCGACTAACCAAATCTCCAAAACCTATCCTAGTGGATGGAGAACTCGAGTTTGAAGTCAAAAGCATTCTGGACTCCAAGATCTCCAAATCTTAACTATTCTACCTAATTGACTGGAAAGGCTATGGCCCCCAAGAGAGATCCTGGGAACCTGCTGAATATGTCCACGCTCCTCGCCTAATCAAAAGATTTCACCGAACATTTCCTGACAAGCCAAAACCCCCGGAGAAGCCCGGTTTGGGAGGGGCCTTGAGGGGGGGTACTGTCATGATCTCTGCTTCCAAAAGGTCAGGGTTTTCCCAACTCCCTTGGAAGCAGATCCATAACCCAGGTTCCGAGTGCCAACCAGTCCCAATTGGGACCTTTTGGACCCAGTCCTGGCGCCAGTGGCACCAGGCTCATAAATATGCCCAGTCCCAGCGCTGGAAGCGCCGGGCTCATAATGCTTGGGTGGACTTACCTGCAGCAGACCATGCTGCTTACTTGCCTGCCAGTTGAGCCTCTGATCCTCTTCTGTTTGGAACTACTTTTCCTGTTGGGTGGGGCTGGAGCCACTCCCTAGATTTAGAACACTGGAACTCTTCTGGAAGGCAGGAACCTTTTCTTACCAGGAACTCTTTTCTTACTTAGGCGTGGCTGTGGAAGGAGACACCTAAGCACTACAGGAGGCTATTTAAACCACACCCGGTGGATGAATCTTGCTTTGCGTTATTCTGCACCCTCTGCAGCAGGACGCTCCTCGTGTCTTCTGCATCCAGTCCTGGGCCTAAGGAAAAAGGCTTACCATCCTGAATCCAGTCTTCAGCAACACCTATAAAGACAAGAAAGAACAGGTTAGCATTCCGGCATCTGAAAGGCAAAGGCTTACCTACTCTTCGTGCGCTCCGGAGGTCTTCATACTGCATTCCGGCATCTGAAAGACAAAAGCTTAGCAACTCTTCGCACGCTCCGGAGGCCTTCGGCGCTGCATCCGCATCTGAAAGACAAAACAAGGTGCGTTTAAAGACATTGGGGAACTTTAATACTCACGTGCCATTACTCCTTTCCACATCTAATCCAGTGGGTATTCCGGCACCCTGCAGCCGCTCCGAACTCGTACCTGCAAAATAAAAAGACAGTTAGAGCGCATCGTGAAGCAGGCAACAAGCGCTTACTCACGTGCTTCCAGGCGCTTCTATTCATCACACGGGCTCCATCTTCAACTCACTTCAGCCCGTCATCCGCCATCGCCGGAACCCTGCAAAACAAGAGACATCATTACTAAAGACTTTAAAAAGACATTTGAATGACTCGAAACTTACTGTTCGTGCAGTAAGCGACGGACAGCAGTCCTCTGAAGTCAAGAGGCCTGCGCTACCTATCCAGTGAAGAAACTGGCTACAGCACCCTGCCCCGAGGCAGATGGAGAGCTCGGCATTCACTTACCTAAGACATCTTACTCTACACGTCAGGCATACAGTGCACAGAGGTCCAGCCCAAAGAGCCAACCGGGTGCTACACATCACCTTTGAAGATACGGTAGCCGCCCAGTCAAGACCGGCGCCTCTGCGAGAATCAAGTGAGCGTTACAAAAGCGTTACAAATATGAGAAAAATAACAGCTGCCACCAGCTCTGTCCAAGGCACATCTGTACTTCTACCGAAAAATCCTTTGGGGGGTGTCTAGGGCCTTTAGAAACGAAAGGAACACCCCAGCACACTATACTGTAAGGTACTTTGTGCACTGGTAAAAATGTTGCAAAGAACTTGCAACAAAGTGAAAGGCTAAGGGAAACAAAGTCTCCCAGACTGACTGTCGTTAAGGGCATGTCAGTTTCTGTCATGATGCCTACCTCCAAGGAGCCAGGCCGGGCCCAGCAACTCCAGAGGCAGACATCATTTTCCCCAGGGAAGTCTCAGCGGGCCCAAGTCGGGGCCCTTTGGACTCAGTCCTGGCGCCTTAGGCGCCAGGCTCATAGCGGACCCCAGTCCTGGCGCCTTAGGCGCCAGGCTCATAGAAGAGGATATGTGTTTAAGTGCTTGGGTGCACACTTACCTGATGCAGACCTTGCTGCTTCATCCAGGCCCTCTTGAGGCCTGAATGGGACTACTTTACCTGTAGGACTACTTCACCACCCGGGTGTGGTCGGGGAAGGATACATACTTGATTGGTGGAAGGATACATACCAGGAACTTCTTCCAAGGCTATTTAAACCCCACCCGAACAGCTACACGTGCTTCGCGTTGTTCTGCACCTAGCAGCTGGACGCTCACCGTGTCAGCTCCTGCATCCTGACTTCAGCCACGCCTGCCAGCACCCTGGAACACCTGCAAGGGGAGAAAGGAAGAGAATAGGAGAAGAAAAGCCCTTACCTGCTAAATCTGCATCCCGGAGTCATTTCTCCAACGGCCCTGAAAAGGAAGACATCATTTTAAAGGCATTTTGTTTCGATCGCTGCAGCGCTGCATTTTACTCACCTTTGCAAGGCGCTTCCATCTTCAGCAGCGATCTTCCGGATTCAGCTACGCCCCGGCGCCTAGAGGAAAAAAGACAAGAACAAAGGTGAGAGGGAGAAAAGGAATAAGGAAAGCTCAGTTTCCTTTTAAGTCTTACCTGTTGGATTATTCCCACTGCATTTCGGGTCCTGCCGCTTCCTGGCATCTCCGGACCCCGGCCCCTATGGGGAAAAAAGACAAAGACATTGAATGAGCGAATGCAAAGACATTACCTGAGCGCTCATCCAGAACTGTTTCACTTCGGGTCGGCGCCATATCTCCGGCACTCCGAACCCCGGCCCCTAAGGGGAAAAAGACATAAGCATTAGCACTTGCTGCAATTAGACAACGAACATTATTATTAAGCTTGAACTTTTGAACAGAACTTTTACAGCGCCTTACCTGAACTGTCAAGCTTACCTGAACTCCCATCAATCATCAATC
This sequence comes from Ambystoma mexicanum, assembly GCF_040938575.1. Taxonomy (NCBI): domain Eukaryota; kingdom Metazoa; phylum Chordata; class Amphibia; order Caudata; family Ambystomatidae; genus Ambystoma; species Ambystoma mexicanum. The sequence goes on along the minus strand of NC_090935.1, from coordinate 550,437,939 downwards.
CAGTGAAGTAACTGGGTTTCAACGCGCCCCTGCATCAGAAGCAGGATGGAGAGCTCATCCTTCCAAACCCTAAGGTGAGGCTTCACGGGGAATCGTGGAGGCGGTATCGTGGAGGGTTGGAAGGGAGTGGGAGGCTTGAGCATTGTTCCACAGTTGGTAATACTCCCTTTTCACGCACAGGAGGGTATCCAACGAGCCAGGGAAGCCAGAATAGAGGGGCCCTTCCTGTCCATCTTCAGAGTTCTGCGCCTTCGACGCCGCGCCTCCGTGGGAACCAGGTGAGCGTTACAGAACGCGAAGCCTTACCACAATTTCCCACCTGGGCGCTATGGAGACTTCCGAGACAGATCAGCTGGCCCATCTTTTAGGGGAATTACGGGCAGAAGTGCACTCAGCCCGCCAGGAGACTAATGCTCTCAGAAAGGAACTAATCCTATCCAAGGAAAGAACTGATGATCTGGCCAAAAGGTTATTGCAGGGCCAGGCAGAGCACACTCCTTTACCTGTTTCCGGAGATATTTCTACAACAATGGGTTCGAATAACCCGGTACAAATCAATCTACCTGGACACATGCCTTTGGCCCCGCCGGAACGTTTTGCGGGGGATCCCAAGAAATATGCCGTTTTTATGAACCAATGCCGTTTACACTTTTTATGCAGGCCCGGGGCCTTCCCCAACGACCAGACCAAAGTAGCCTTTGTACTATCTTACCTCAGTGGCTGTGCTGCCGATTGGTCTATTCCATTGGTAAATCAGGATGATCCCATTCTCCGGGATTTCCAGGGCTTCCAGGCCAGCATGGAAAGATTGTTCGCTCGACACTCGCAGGGACAGGCCCTTGACAACAAACTGCTATCCTTACGACAAGGTAATCAGGATCATTTGTCCTATATCGCCACCTTTAATAGACTAGTTGTGGAAACCGGATGGCCTGAAAATAAAAGGATCACATTGTTTCATCGAGGCCTGCGCAGAGAGCTTAAAGATGTTATAGCTCAGATAGTAGATCCACCCCAGGCCTGCGCAGACTACATAGACTTAGTGGTTCAACTTGATCACAGACTTCAAATTAGAAAAGCAGATCGGCTCAAGTATGAAACCAGAGTACCTATCAAGACCCACGTTAACTCCAAGAGTACTGACGTTTCCGAACCTATGCAAATTGGCAGTGTTAAAGGACCATTAACGCAGAAGGAACGAGAGAGAAGGCGACAAATGCAACTTTGTCTGTATTGCGGAACTTCCGGTCACTTTCTTCAAAGTTGTCCAGTTAAACCACCCAAGAAGGTGGTTGGAGCCACTGATAACGAGTTATTGACACCTGGTTCGGGAAACGACCTAGCCCGACAAGCGTAGGGGTCCGCTTGCCGAGCTTGAAAACAAACTCTTTGACCTCGCATTTTGTCATGCCAATGGTGCTTGTGAACCCAAAACAGCCTCAGCAGTTGCATGCTATAAAAGCATACATAGACAGTGGAGCTATTGGAAATTACATAGACCGTGAATTGGCTTCCAGGATTAAGCTTCCTCTCCGCCCGAAAGTAACCCAAGATGTAATTACTACAGTTGATGGAACCGAAATAGCCTCAGGGCCTGTAACGCATTCCACAGTTGAAATCACTCTGGTGGGTCAGGATGGACATCGGGAAGCAATCGTGTTTGATGTGATCAAGGCCCCACAATTTCAAGTACTTCTTGGTATCCCTTGGTTAGAAACACATAATCCGAGAATAGACTGGCGAGCAAAGAAGATAACTTTTCCTGATCGTGAACCAACCTGTTACCCAAGGAATCCAGCTATGGGTCTAGCCTCTGTAACTTCCACCCCTGTACAGTTACCATCTGAATACCAAGAATTCCAAGACGTTTTTCAGAAAGAGCAGGCTAACACCTTACCTCCCCATCGATCTTACGATTGCCAAATCGACTTGGTACCCAATGCACAACTACCTTGTAGTAGGATTTATGCTCTTACTGAACCTGAGAACCTGCATTTGCGCCAGTATTTGGATCAATACCTGGCCAATGGCTTCATTCGCCCATCAAAGTCACCAGTCTCTTCTGCTTTGTTCTTCGTACCTAAAAAGGAAGGAGACCTTAGGGCCTGTATTGACTACCGCGCCCTAAATCAGATAACGATTAAGAATCGTTACCATTTGCCCCTGATACCTGAGCTTATCGACCAAGTAAAAGATGCTCGTGTGTACACCAAGCTAGATCTCCGAGGAGCTTACCACCTGGTACGTATAAAAGAGGGCGACGAGTGGAAGACTGCATTCCGCACCAAATTTGGGCTCTTCGAATATCAAGTAATGCCCTTCGGTTTGTGCAACGCACCTGCCGCCTTTCAGTACTTCATGAATGATGTTCTTCGGGAACTTATCGATGTTTGTGTCATCGTTTATATTGACGACATCCTGGTGTATTCCTCCTCAGAATCTGATCACAGAAACCATGATAGGGCAGTTCTTGAGAAATTGCGCCAGCACAAATTATTTGCCAAGCTCGAAAAATGCGTTTTTCATACCACAGAAGTGGAGTTTCTCGGATTCATCCTGACACCTCAAGGAATCCGAATGGACTCGCGGAAAAGTGGACGCCATTCTCAAATGGCCATCTCCTAGCTCTGTGAAGGGAGTGCAAAGCATGCTTGGCTTTGCCAATTTCTATCGAAGGTTCATCCCGGAATTTTCTCGAACTGTTCAACCCATCACAGCTCTCCTAAAGAAAAATAAACGCTTTGAATGGACTCTTGAGGCTGAACAAGCCTTTCAGGACCTGAAAACCAAATTCACCTCTGCACCTGTATTGAAGCACCCGCGCCCAGATCTCCCTTACATCGTGGAAACCGATGCATCCAGTTCGGCCATGGGAGCTGTCCTGTCGCAAAGAGACCCAGAAACTAACCAACTACACCCTGTAGCCTTTTGGTCCAGAAAATTCTCTCCACCTGAACTCAATTACGCAATTACCGACAAAGAACTACTGGCTATTAAATCAGCTTTCAAGGCTTGGCGTCACTATCTTCTCGGTGCAAGACACACCATCACCGTAATTACGGACCACAGAAATTTGCAGTATTTAAAGATGGCCAAAGCTCAATCTTCGCGACAACTCCGATGGGCTTTATTCTTTGCGGAATTTGATTTTGTAATTACCTATCGCCCTGGCTGCAAGAATGGTAAGGCAGATGCCTTATCCCGGATAGGCATGGAAGAACCCAATTCGAGTTTAGAACCTGTGCCAATCATACCGGAACAAAGAATTCTGGGCTTGACTTCATTGCAAACCATTGAGGACATCCAAGCTCAAGTAAAACAGCTTTTTGACTCTTCTGCCTTACTGGAATGGAGTCAAAAGGGTCCTCACTACACCGTTAAGGATGATTTACCCTACTTCCAAGAGCGGTTATTTCTGCCAAGTAAAGAATTGCAGGAACTTGTCATTACCCGTCATCATGAATCATTAATGGAAGGACACCCCGGTATCGCGAAAACAGAAGAAAAGATCAAACGCCACTTCTGGTGGCCTTCTTGGAGAAAAGACATAAAGTCATTTGTGTTGTCTTGCGGAATCTGTGCCCAAAATAAGAGTCAAAAGAAAAGGCCAGCCGGCCTACTTCAACCTTTGGACATTCCACCAGCACCTTGGCACACCTTGTCAATGGACTTTATAACTGACCTGCCTCCTTGTGGTGGTTACAACACGATTCTCGTAATAGTGGATCTATTCTCCAAAATGGCCCATTTTATCCCTTTAAAAGGATTGCCGTCAGCTTCCACCTTGGCCAAGGAATTTATGGAAAATATAGTGCGGTTACATGGTTTCCCTTCCATATTAGTCTCAGACCGTGGAAGTCAATTTATCTCCCACTTTTGGAAGAAATGTTGCCAACTAGCACAAATAGACGTGCGGTTATCCACCAGCCACCACCCCCAGACCGACGGACAAACCGAGAGAACCAATCAGACTCTCGAGCAATATCTGCGGTGCATGTTACACCAATCCGAGTTAAATTGGAAAGACATCCTTTGGATTGCAGAATATGCATACAACAATTCAGTGCATTCTGGAACCGGACAGACTCCTTTTTATACCCTGTATGGTCACCATCCTCGGACCTCTGACCTAGATCCACCTCTGACCCTGGAGATGCCTGCAGTAAATCACCTACATTCCACAATAACCCAAGCCTTCAAAGAAGCTACAACCCACTTACAGCGAGCCAAGAAAAAGTATAAAGAAAACGCTGATTTGCACCGAAGTAAAACTCCTCCTTACCAAGTAGGAGATCAGGTATGGCTAGCAACTAAACATCTACCCCTCAAGCGTCAGCGAACTTTTAATCCCAGATTCATTGGGCCTTACCCCATCAAAGCTATTATCAACCCAGTGGCCTTTAAACTCGATTTACCATCCAACATGCGGATTCATCCCGTTTTTCACGCATCTCTTCTAAAACCAGTACAACCTGGAACCAGACTGTCTGAGCCCCCAGGCCCTGTCCAAATTGATGGAGAATTAGAATTCGAAGTGAAAGACATTTTAGATTCCAAGATAGTTAAGTCGAAACTCTTCTATCTTGTTGATTGGAAAGGATATGGGTCTCAGGAAAGATCTTGGGAACCCAGTAACTATGTTCACGCACCACGATTAATTCAACGATTCCATCGAAGATTCCCGCACAAACCAAAACCCCCGGAGGAAAAGACCTTGGGAGGGGCCTTGAGGGGGGGTACTGTCATGATGCCTACCTCCAAGGAGCCAGGCCGGGCCCAGCAACCCCAGAGGCAGACATCATTTTCCCCAGGGAAGTCTCAGCGGGTCCAAGTCGGGGCCCTTTGGACTCAGTCCTGGCGCCTTAGGCGCCAGGCTCATAGCGGACCCCAGTGTCAGAAAGCACCACAGTATTAACCGAAAAGGATACGGTACTCAAAAGGATACAGATGGTAGGGTCTTCCGGATCCCTGTTCAAGCGTTTTGATAGTTGTGAAGTCAAGTTAAGACCTTCCAAATGATACAACTCTCTGACCGGTAAAACAGGCAGAGCGATGGATCACTGGAAAGGGCGTGGGTAAGGTATAGGAAGTCAGCCTAGAACAAAATAAAGTATCATGAATAACTGCCCCAACCTGGATATGATGGAATAGAAAATGTCATGAATGCACACACTGACCTTGAGTCTAGGGCGGACGAATCCAGCAGAGTTTCTTGAGGAATCCAAGGTAGAACAAACGACAAGGAAGGGAAGATTAGTAGGGGAGACTTATCCCGAACGGAACGAGGCTCACGCTAGATACCGGGTTGACGCACCACAGGATAGCGTCCAAAGTACTGTTCACTGTCACCTTCCAATTATCCTTGAAAAGCTTCCTTCCCACGTAGAGTAAAGTATAGAAATGAATCAATCCCCCTGTTAATATCACAGGTGCAGGAGTTGGAAATAACGCTCCTTTTAAGGTATAAACAAAGTTCACGCGGTTCTGTACAGCCGCAAAGAAAAGCGCGTGTGCGTGTGGATTTACACGCGATTAGGATTCACGCAGTCCAGGCCAGCAGCGTTCGAAGACAAGATATGCGTGTGGATTTACACGCGAGCAGGATTCACGCAGTCCAGACCAACAGCGCTTGAAGATAGCGTGCGCGTGTGGATTTACACGCGAGCAGGATTCACGCAGTCCAGGCCAGCAGCGCTTGAAGATAGCGTGCGCGTGTGGATTTACACGCGAACAGGATTCATGCAGTCCAGACCAGCAGCGCTTGAAGATAGCGTGCGCGTGTGGATTTACACGCGAGCAGGATTCACGCAGTCCAGGCCAGCAGCGCTTGAAGATAGCGTGCGCGTGTGGATTTACACGCGAGCAGGATTCACGCAGTCCAGGCCAGCAGCGCTTGAAGATAGCGTGCGCGTGTGGATTTACACGCGAACAGGATTCATGCAGTCCAGACCAGCAGCGCTTGAAGATAGCGTGCGCGTGTGGATTTACACGCGAGCAGGATTCACGCAGTCCAGGCCAGCAACGCTTGAAGATAGCGTGCGCGTGTGGATTTACACGCGAACAGGATTCACGCAGTCCAGGCCAGCAGCGCTTGAAGATAGCGTGCGCGTGTGGATTTACACGCGAACAGGATTCATGCAGTCCAGACCAGCAGCGCTTGAAGATAGCGTGCGTGTGTGGATTTACACGCGAGCAGGATTCACGCAGTCCAGGCCAGCAGCGCTTGAAGATAGCGTGCGCGTGTGGATTTACACGCGAACAGGATTCACGCAGTCCAGGCCAGCAGCGCTTGAAGATAGCGTGCGCGTGTGGATTTACACGCGAGCAGGATTCACGCAGTCCAGACCAGCAGCGCTTGAAGATAGCGTGCGCGTGTGGATTTACACACGACCAAACAGCTCCAGGAATCAGCGTGTGACGGAAAACACGCTATAGAAGGCCCAAAAAGTAGCTGTAGTAACCTGCAAGGAAGCAGACCGGAGGTTCAGCTACACAACGCCAAATGAATCGATCAGAAGCAGCGAGTGAAGTTTCCACGCTGCTTAAATACGTAATGCCGTAGTTCACGTGACGAAGCAGAATACACGTGAAGTTAGCGACGTGAAAAGTGCAAACGTCGTTTTCCCGGCAACGTATCGAACAACCGCCATTTGGAATAGAACGGTCTAGCTGTTCTACGAGAGTAGGAGGTAGGACCACATCCAGCATGCATGACACCCAGTCCTGGCGCCTTAGGCGCCAGGCTCATAGAAGAGGATATGTGTTTAAGTGCTTGGGTGCACACTTACCTGATGCAGACCTTGCTGCTTCATCCAGGCCCTCTTGAGGCCTGAATGGGACTACTTTACCTGTAGGACTACTTCACCACCCGGGTGTGGTCGGGGAAGGATACATACCTGATTGGTGGAAGGATACATACCAGGAACTTCTTCCAAGGCTATTTAAACCCCACCCGAACAGCCACACGTGCTTCGCGTTGTTCTGCACCTAGCAGCTGGACGCTCACCGTGTCAGCTCCTGCATCCTGACTTCAGCCACACCTGCCAGCACCCTGGAACACCTGCAAGGGGAGAAAGGAAGAGAATAGGAGAAGAAAAGCCCTTACCTGCTAAATCTGCATCCCGGAGTCATTTCTCCAACGGCCCTGAAAAGGAAGACATCATTTTAAAGGCATTTTGTTTCGATCGCTGCATCGCTGCATTTTACTCACCTTTGCAAGGCGCTTCCATCTTCAGCAGCGATCTTCCGGATTCAGCTACGCCCCGGCGCCTAGAGGAAAAAAGACCAGAACAAAGGTGAGAGGGAGAAAAGGAATAAGGAAAGCTCAGTTTCCTTTTAAGTCTTACCTGTTGGATTATTCCCACTGCATTTCGGGTCCTGCCGCTTCCTGGCATCTCCGGACCCCGGCCCCTATGGGGAAAAAAGACAAAGACATTGAATGAGCGAATGCAAAGACATTACCTGAGCGCTCATCCAGAACTGTTTCACTTTGGGTCTGCGCCATATCTCCGGCACTCCGAACCCCGGCCCCTAAGGGGAAAAAGACATAAGCATTAGCGCTTGCTGCAATTAGACAACGAACATTATTATTAAGCTTGAACTTTTGAACAGAACTTTTACAGCGCCTTACCTGAACTGTCAATCTTACCTGAACTCCCATCAATCCTCAATCCAGTGAAGTAACTGGGTTTCAACACGCCCCTGCATCAGAAGCAGGATGGAGAGCTCATCCTTCCAAACCCTAAGGTGAGGCTTCACGGGGAATCGTGGAGGAGGTATCGTGGAGGGTTGGAAGGGAGTGGGAGGCTTGAGCATTGTTCCACAGTTGGTAATACTCCCTTTTCACGCACAGGAGGGTATCCAACGAGCCAGGGAAGCCAGAATAGAGGGGCCCTTCCTGTCCATCTTCAGAGTTCTGCGCCTTCGACGCCGCGCCTCCGTGGGAACCAGGTGAGCGTTACAGTTTCCCCATAACAAAGTGAGCGAAAACCCAGTGGAAGGCTCTGCTTCACTGGCAAAAGTCAGGCTAGGATGATCAGACAACAGCAAAAAGTTGAGAGGTTTACAAGTGGAGGGAAAATTGCACATAAAAGGAAATCTTGCTTAACAATTACAAATAAAATATCTCAGACCAAATAACCGGACAAACTCAAAGGAGATGGTAAAATACTGCTTTAATCTCAAAGAAGTAAAGCAGGGCGAATAAACGCTCCTCAAATCGATTAATGCAAGATCACATTATCTTTTCGATTATACTCAGTTTATATAATGCTAGATGCGTCATCTATGACATCATCCTACGTGGCAAACTGTAAAACCTATCAAGGAGTGGGATTGGATTAGATGAACATGTCTACATATAGATAATACGCATGCTAATTCCTCATTGGTGGTCTCTTGTCCTGAGACACACACCCAGAGCTACTTCTATAGACGTGGTGTAATTTACTCGTCATAGCAGAGAATATGGCAGTGGAATAATACTTTGCAACATTGTATGTAAAATTGCATGGCAAGCTTTTCTGATTGGTTGGCAACCCAAATCCAACCTTGTACATTTGGCCTGCTCAATGCTGCCCATTGCATAGAAACGAAACCTAGGTGCTTGGAGATACGTCTGCTCTCCTCTTGTTTTCCCAATTAGTCTACACTCTCATCGGTAGGCCTCATGTCAGTGTCTTCCTTCTGTTTGAAGGCTGACCTTGCCAGTCTGCACTGTAGGCACACCATTATCTTAGCTTCAGAGTTAATGAATAGCCCTTGTTTGTGAGCTCTTCGTCACATGTTACAAGACCATGAATTTGTCCATATTGACAGTGCTTTTAACACCATTTGATTCAATTATACTGGGTGCAGTTGCTCCTCTTGGCCTTTAGAGGGACTCTGTCCCATATAAACTTCATGCCCTTTTAACTGTCCAATATTTGGCATCAGTACATGTTCTTGTTCCTTCTAATCTTTGGGAAATATGTCCTTGCACATAGTCTGCTCCTTAGACTCCTTTTGTGCTTTTCCTCCATCTCTCGAAATAGCATCTTTGGTTCCAAGCCAATGTACTCCTCTATGTTGCAAGGGAAAACAACTTCATCATCGTTCCACTTTAAGATCCTAGGCTTGTATTTTGAGGTAGCTGGGTTGATTGACATAAGCCGTCGTCCGTCTTCTAATGGTCGTCCTAAACGTTGAATGTATACCTCTCATGAGCAAGCTTCTATGTATTCTTTCTACCTTGCGTTTCAGCGTACTTAGTTATTGACTAGTGAGTCACTTCATTCTTTTCTGTTTTCGTGAGTATTGCATCATGGAGTGCATGTTTCTCTTAGTGCTTCCGTTACATCGTCATTCTTGAGTATTTTCATATCGTTTCAGCATATGTTCTTATATTCTCATCCAAGCCCTGCGGCATCTAACAACTCGGCCGAACTCTTTCAAATCTGCAAGGAACTGGCTAATCCTTCTGCAGTCTCTACCTCTCATGTCCCTTCCCAGGCCCTCTGCACGGGTCTGGCTTCTCATTTCACCTCTAAAACTCAGGACATCCTGTCCTCTTTCTTCCTCTCCCCCTCCGCCCTCTACTCCCTGCTCTTCCTCTGGCCCTTCTTTGGCCACCTCTCCTCCCTCCTTCTCTGCCTTTCTCCTGTTCTCCCCAGACGAGGTTTCTAGACAAGTATGATCAATGAAAGTCTCATCAAAACAGGTTCATCCCTGTTCCTCCAAACCCATCAAGGACCACATTGACTCCCTGGCTCCTGCTCTGGCCGACTTCTGCAACCACGCCTTTGCCACTGGAGTCTTCCCATCCCCCCTGAAGCACTCCCTTGTGCACCCTCTTCTTAAACCCTCTGCCGACCCGTCCTAAGTATCGTCCAATCTCCATCACTCCCTTCCTGGGCAAACTCCTGGAAAAGCTGGCCATTTCCCAGCTAAATCCTCACACTGAATCTGCTGATTGTCTTCATGACCATCAGTCTAGCTTCAGAGCTGTCAGCACAGAAACTGCTCTACTGAACACCAGTGAAGACCTGCTCTCAAACCTTGATTCCAACACCCCCCTGTGTCCTCATCTCACTTGATCTCTCTTCTGCCTTTGACACAGTCAACCATGCCATCCTGCTCAACCGTCTCCGTGATCACCTCGGTATCACTGGTCAGGCCCTGGCGTGGCTGACTTCTTTCCTCTCTGATCGACCCTCCCAGGTCCAACTTGGGTCCTTCCTCTCCTCTATCTCTACCTGTGGTGTCCCCCAGGGGTCTAACCTTTCTCCCTGGCCCTTCTTGCCCACCGCATTGCTGCTCTCTGCCCCAAATGTCAGTGCTATGTGGAGGACACTCGGCTCATTTTCAGGCTACTTTCAGCCACCTCTTCTCTGTCTCTCATCTCTGACTGTCTGCTATCCAGGAGTGGTGTGCCGCCAATGATCTCTGCCTTAATGCCAGTAAGACTGAGATTCTCCTCATCGGCACACCCGCTCCCTCCTTTCCTGTCACTCTCTGGCCGGCCTCTCTTGGCCCTCCTCCCACCTGCCAGATTATAAAACCTTGGAGTCATCTTCGACTCCACACTCTCCTTCTCTCCTCACATCTCTGATGTCTAAAAAGTCACACTACCAGCTGCACCTTCTCTGAGGTATTCTTCCTTTCCTCTCCTTCCCCCAGAAGCTCACTGTCTCCAGAGCTCTGGTTCTCTCTAGGCTGAACTATTGCAACAGCCTCTTTCTAAATCTGCCTGCTTCTACTCTCTGCAACTCATCCAGGACAGGACTGGAAGACGTGTCCTTGGCCTCAAGCCCAGGGATCGTATCTCTCCAAGACTGAAATCTCTGCACTGACTTCCAGTGGCTGCAAGGATTACGTTCAAAAACCTCTGCATTGTCCACAAGGCCTTCTGGGACCTGGGGCCTCAATACCTTCAACTCTCTCTTCCTAAATATCTTCTTTCTCGAGCACTTTGCTCATCCGCCTCCAACTCCTACAGGGTTAGTTGCTTCTCCAAGCAATGAGTTGGTGGTAGATCTCTTACTTCGGCTGGGGCCTCCTTGAAACTTGAAGAGAACCATCTCTGGTTCCGGAAGCACCTCAAGACCTTCCTCTTTGCGTCTGCTTTCTCTCCTCCTCTCACCGGCTAAAACTGTACTGGTTACCCGTCCACCCTCTGATCTCAGGCCCACTTGCCCTCCCTGCCAGTTACAAACCTGCATTGCCACCCTGGCAACCCCTGCACTTGGGGACTGTTTTCTCTATCCCTACAAGTCCCCCCACCAGCACTTGACAACTGATGTCTGCACTTAACCTTGCACTTGCCACCTGCTGGCCCTACTTCTCTTATTTGTTTATTTATTCTATTACCCCATGTACTGCACTGTCCCCACCCCATCCCACTCCGCACTTTTCTTCTTCCCCTGCACATGCGCGATCTGAATGACACTTCGCCTAGTAGGATCGCTGTCTCTGTCTTCCCTCAGTTCCCCCTCCCTTGCCGTGTCGTGCCTTGAAACACTTGTGTAAAGGTGCGTTATAAATGCCATATCATATATCTCATTCATGACAATCGTTTGCTGTCAACAGACTTTGTCTTAACGCACATCCATTATGTTCATGGCTGCATTTTGACAGCTCGGCAAAGTACATCTTTCTTGGTAACTTTCCTCCACTATGTCAGCTTGCGGGTACTCTCTGAAGGGTTGTCTAAGTGCATATCGTCTCTCATATACTCAATGTGGTACAAGAATATTGTGAGGATTCAGGCATGGGTTCCCATCATGGCTCTTCGTCTGTCATCCCAATATGATGATGGCAAGGGGGCGGGGACTAGGGAAAAGACGGATACCTCCTCCTCTACATACTCCTACGTCCCGTTCCCTTTCCTCCATATTGCATGGGCATCCCTCGCCAGGGACGGGAGACTAGACCTTTTTCACCAGAGAAATGATCTTCTCCTTTAAATTTAGATGCGTGCTGGTGCATGGCCCTGAGAGAATGCGCTCCCCTCACTCCGCCCACCGGCACCACTCCCCAGTCCTATTTTCCACGTTAACAGGAACAGACCGCTTTCACCAGCGCTCCTGGGTTAGGCCTCCAGCCTAGTCATTCCACGCGCTCTTCCCCGGAGAAGCACTTTTGTCTCATGTCGACGTCAGCGGGCTTCAGCAGGTGTCCAGCCTGCGAGGGGCTCTTCCCTACGTCCGACCCCCATGCTCTCTGCCTCAGCTGCCTTGGCCCCAACCACGGCTGGGAGGGCTGCACCGCATGCAATGCGCTGACAGTACATGATCTGAAGAACAGACTTGCCAGGTGGAGGGAGCTTTTCGGAAGGTCGCCTCCAGAGGAGGTTCGTCAAGCACAAGACCAGGCCCAAGGTAGGGGCACTGCTTTCATCTGCACCCCGCAAGGGCAACTTCTTCCCCAGGAAGTAGACGAGCAGGAGGGGTTCCATGTAATAATGTTGCCACAAAAATATTGCCATACAAAAATATCACCGAAAAATGGTCGTTTTTTGTGGCGACATTATTGCATGGAACATGCGGGGGACATTTTTTTTTGGGGTTTTTTTTGCCCCTATCGCCACATATATGGTCACCCAAATAATATTGCCACGACATTTTCCCGGCAATATTATTTACGGCGACCATATATGTGGAGATATTAATACCTGATACCGCGGGAGGGACCTATCAGATCCCAGTACCAGGGCAGGCACCAAGGCTGCTTCAGCTACCGGCCACCAGGCCGAGGGGTCACAAGACCCTACCAGTGACTATGCTGAGGGACCGCAAGGTTCAACTACCGGGTTTCAACCCGAGGGGCTATGCCCTAATACCAGACAGATGTCTGAGGGGTGCCTGTTCGCAGCACTACCAGTGCCACAGCCGAGGGTACTCCGCCTACCAGGCCCCATCCTGATGTGCAGGGTAGGCCTCAACCTCCACCGCCAAGAGTCCTGGAGGAGGCCAGGCCCAGCGCGGCAAGCGCCACGACACAGGCACGTGGCATGCATCCTGATAAAATGGCCCCCGGGCCAGACAGAATGGCGGCTCGCCCGACACCATCCCTCTTTGTGGATCAGGTAGGGGAACGAGTTTCCAGGTGGGACTGGTCATCGCCTGGCACGTGGCCCATGGCATATCCTTCAGCATCACAGGACAGATACACCCTGCATACAGCAAGACAGAGGGTGCCCAGGTCTCAGCAACTTCACAGACTGACGCCCTTGCCCGCTCCACCAAGCGTTCCACTGGCCTGTCAAGACAGGTTTTCTGAAAAATTCCTGACTCTCATGAGGTCTCCGCAGATGGGAATCATCCTCAAGGATGTTATCAGGGACATGCTCTCGGTACTGCCGCTATCACCCACTGTCACCCCACCCTTGGTTCCAGCGCTTCCGGGTCCAATGCAGCCCCAGCTGCCTGCGCCAGTCCCCATTACACCAGCTCCCATGCCTCCGCCTATCACAGCAGCCGTGTATCCGCTGCCACGCAGCCTCCGGTCCCTGTCAGTACACTGCAGCCACCCCTAACCCAGCAATCCTCCAGCTGCACCGGACAAAAAAGAGACATTGGTGGACACGGATGAGGAGGACCCAGACACGCCCTCATCGGCCCAGGCCTTTAATGAACAGCTCGCGGGCCTGGCCGAGTATTTGGGGCTTCCTCAGCCTGAGGTTGAACAACCAGGGCAGGGCTACTGGCAGAAGTCCTCACCCTACGCCCCACGGCTAGAACAGGGATTCCAATACAAAAGGACGTGTTTGCACTTGCCAAAAAAGGATGGCTCACACCACACTCTACACAGCCTACCAATAGGTGCCTCAACACCAAGTCTAGGCAACTGGAGTGCATCCCCCTTTTGCTGTCGGCGCACCCTCAGCCACACTCGTCGGTGATTGCCGTGGCTTCACTCTATTCCACGCCACAATCGTCATCAGCTACAACAGCCTCTGCACTCCTGGGTAAGAAGATATTGGAAGCATATGGAAAGAAAATCTATTCCAACGCTTCTCCCCATCTGCGCCAGTCCAATGCTGACACCATGCTGGCTGCTGTCAATTAAAGGAACTGGTGAGAGATCGCGGATTTCCTTCTTGAGCTCACTGGGCAGAGCCAAGCGTGCTTCAAGGCTGGGCTGGCTGAAGCCAAAATAGTAGCATAGATAATGGAATCCACGGTGGCTCACATTGACCCCTCAGGCTGTGCCATATGATTTGCTACCGACATGAGAAGGACTGCCTGGCTACGGGCTATGGGGGACCAAGTTCAACCCTGCTGTCCAGGAGCATATACTGGACCTTCCTTTCGAGGGTGGCGATCTGTTGCATCCTACCACAGATGAGGAACTCGATAAGAAGGAGAATAGTTCGCAGACTGCCAAATCCTTATCGACCCTCACAAAGTCCACCCCGAAAGCATATAGTAGGACACACCAGTGCTCAGACAAGGGTCGGTCTTTCAGGGGCTTCCAGGAGAGACAGTCCAGACAACCGGACAGATCACTGATCTAGCACAGGCGCAAGCAGCATAAGGCGGCTCACAAGGGCTTTTTTTCCAGTCCCCCTCCTCAGCCCTAGCCTCAGAGGGAAAAAAGCATGACACATGCATCCAGATCCACGAGTTTCCGGTGGGAGGCAGGCTTGCCCTTCACTCTCAACGCTGGCAGACAAGGTTCACAGACCCATGGATCCTCTCAGTAGTATCCACAGGCTTCCGGCTCCCTATCCCCTCTTCTCCTCCCCTCCGCTCCCACAGATTGGGACAGCAACTCTGTTGGCAGAAATTCGCTCGCTTGTAGTGAGTCAGGCAGTAGAGGAAGTCCCAGCCTTCCAGCGGGACCTGGGCTTCTATCCAGAGATTTTCACCATACACTAGAAGAACCAGGCTTGACTGAGAGTTGTGTTGGACCTTTCCACCTTGAACCTTTCCCTCCCTCTTGAAAAGTTCAAGATGGTTACGCCAGAGGTTATAGCGTAGACATTGTGCGAGGGAGACTGGGTGTGCTCCCTGTTTCTGAAGGATGCTTACCTGCACTTCCCGATCTGACAGCCTCATCGTTCCTTTCTGAGGTTCAGGATCATGTGGTTTCATTTCCAATACATGGTTCTACCCGTTGGCCTCAATTCGTCCCCCAGGGTCTTCACAAGACTGATGAACGCGGTGGCAGCCCTACTCGGGGCCCAGGACCACCGTGTCTACCCATACCTAGACGACTGGATCTTCAGGGCAAGGTCTCAGGAGGAAGTGCGCCACACCGCCTCCGGCCTCATGAACACACTGCATGAGCTGGGATTTTCCATCAATCTCAAGAAGTCACAGCTGGAGCCCACACAGAGTCCAATGTTCCTGGGCCTCATCTGGAATACGAGCTCAGAGAGAATTTCCCCCTTAGAGGATAAGATCACAGCCATCAAGAAGGCCACTGGGCAGTTTCTCAGCAGAGCAGTTTTCTCGGCACAGTGGTACCAACAAATCCTGGGCGTCATGGCAGCATGTCTCCTCGCAGTGCTGCATACGAGACTCTGGATGAGGCACATGCAGCTACACTTCGCAGCCTATTGGGCCCAGGAGAAGGGTTCCCAGGCAGAGATGGTGAGCATCCCACTGCATCTCCACCATGACCTTTTCTGGCGGAGCAGGGACAGCAACTTGCGGATAGGCAGGCCCTTCCGTGAACCAGCGCCTCAGGTCACCATCACCACAGACTCGTCCCCAGAGGGCCGGGGAGCTACTTTGGGCAGCCACAACGTCCACAGGGTCTGGTCCCATCAGGAGCAGGCGTCTCACATCAACTTGCTCAAGTTGATGGCCACCTGGCTTGCTCTCAAAGCCCCTTCCTCCCTATGATCAGCACATCCTTATTCAGGCCGACAGCTCCACCAGCATGTATTACATCATCAAGCAGGGTGGTACCAGGTCTCCTCCCCTATGCACTCTAGCAGTCGACACTTGGGAGTGGGCACTGGTAAACGACATGCACCTGTCAGCAATACACCTCCCAGGGGACTCCAACCTGCAGGCAGACAGGTTCAGCAGGCTGGGTGTGGACAACTATGAATGGCAGTTGATTGAACAGGTCATTCAGGGCATCTTCGAGAGGTGGGGATCATCCTCAGGTGGACCTCTTCATCACCTGGTACGACAGGAGAGTTCCCCAGTTTGCGTCCTGCCAGGAACAGGGCAGGGGCTCCCTGGGCGACATAATGCAGATCCAGTGGAACAACAACATTAATGCATATGCCTTCCCTCCGACCCCCCTGGTTGACAGGGTAATCTGCAAGATCCGGGAGTACCGGCACCTCCGTATCATCCTGATAGCTCTGTGGTGGCCAGCAAGACCATGGTTCTCGGAACTACTCAGCCTGTTGGATCAGGCCTTGATTCACCGTCTGCTGGGTCCAGCACACCTACTCTCTCAACAGGGAGGCACGGTCATCCACCCCGCCCCCCTAGAAATGAGCCCTCGCAACGCGGTTCCTGAACAAGTCACACTGAGGCATCTGCACCTGTCTCAAGCCAACCTAGACATCATACAAGGGGCTAGAAGTGGTGCTACGAGGAGCCAATACAAAAGCAAGTGGACCAGGTTTTGTCACTGGGCAGAATCAAATGAGGTTGAACCCTTGGCCTGCACGTTGGACAATGTACTATCCCTCTCGGCGCACCTCGCACACTCAGGGGTGCATGTAGACATGTGCCACACCTATCTGGCGGCTATTGTAGCCTACAGGAACTCAGAGGAGGAGGTGTTTTCATCCTCCAAACCGGTGGTTAAAAGACACTTGGCGGGCCTCACCAGGCTTTACCCACCCATCAAGAAACCACACCCTGTGTGGGACCTCAACGTGGTCTTAGGTGCCACGCCAGATCAGTGAAATCCAGGTGTTGGTGGCATCAGAGCCTTATACTACTTTTCATAAGGACAGGTTGGTGCTTAAAACCCACCCCGCATTCTTACATAAGCTAGTCTAATCTTTCCATCTTAATGAAGAGAAAGTGCTAGCAATTCTCTTCACGGACCCTAAGGATGATGCTCAGAGGGTGCTGCACTGTCTAGATGTCAGGCGCGCTCTAAAATTCTACCTTGACAGGACTACGAGCTTCTGAAAATCAGACACTCTTTGTCACCTTCGGTGGGTCAAAGCCGGGCTGTCAGGCCTTCAAGGCTTCCATAGCTAGGTGGATGGTTTTGGCCATCAAGGAGGCGTATGAGGGGCAGCACAAACCTCTGCCAGTGAAAATGCACACGCATTGCAATCAGAGCGAAGGCCACAGCTGTCGCATACCAAAGGCACGTGCCGTGGCAGGTTTTCAGCAAAGTGGCTACATGGGCTACGCTCTCGGCCTTCTGCAAGCACTACTGCTTGGATGCCGGCTCCAGGTCGGATGCAGCATTTGGTCAGGCAGTCTTAAGGAACCTTTTTTCTTAAGAGGGGCAACTCTCCACCCTGGGGCTACATTCAGTTGTAATCGCCCATGCAGTATGGAGGGAAAGGGACGGGACAGGACGTAGGAGTAATTATAAGTTACTCACTGTAGTGATTAACATACTCCTAGTCCATAGTCCCCTTTCCTCCATGCGTCCCACCATCCTCCCCCCTAATAAAACTGGTGTCATTAGGCAATGTTAATATTGTCGACACATCAAAGGGCGGAGTCAGGAGAACGCATTCTCCCAGGGCCGCGCCCCCATGCGTATCTAAATTTAAAGGGGAAGATGAGGTTTCTGGTGAAAAAGGTTCTGTCTCCCGTTCCTACCGAAGGACACCCATGCAGTATGGAGGACAGGGGACAATGGACTAGGAGTACGTTAGTCACTACGCTGAGTAACTTATTTCCCGCCTCTGGTTGAGTTCGCAATCAAACTCTTGGCTTCTTCTTCTGCCACTCCTGCTATGTCTTATTCTACCATTTCATCATATTTTCTTTTCTTCGGAACCCATATCTACATCACCCCCCTCAGGTTACCAGCATTTTTCATATATTCAACCACACTCCAGGTCATGAATCCGCAATCTCCTGTTGGTGAACAGAATATCCATCATCACACATACTTCTTCCAATCCTTAGGATAATGATACTTAGTTCCTGGCGGTGCAAGGGTACTTTTCTTTATATGCTCTCGGCTGCTGTCTTCAGTTTGCTCAATTGTTCCAGCATCAATATCAACCATTATCTTCATTCCAATAGCTTTCTTGGCTGTCTCCCAGCATTGTCCCGCAATGATACTTATGAGACAGAATCCTAGCATACGAACACTATTATTGCCCCAAACATTTTGAAAGCATTTGCTAGCCAAGTGGAAACCATGAAAACCGAAATGTAAACCAATCATCAACTTCAATTTCGTCTACTTCCTCCACCATCTTTGTGTGCAGGTTCATTAATGTAGTTTTTGCTTAAGTTAAGTTTCCATTTTCGGCATCATGAGAAGGTATGTATGTACAACAAGAAGGCCCGACCTTGGCGCAAACACCCCTCCTTCAATTGCTGTATCCAAATCCAGGACATACCGATTCTGTAGAGTTATCAGCCGAATGGCTCTCAAATCTTCTCTTATTGCATTGAATCCTTTTATTTTTGAGCTGATCGTCTGCACCAGCTCCCATCTAGTAATCTGGAGCCATTTAGCATTTACTGCAGCTTATACATTTCATTATCATTGCCTTCTTGCTGAACGGTTTATGCTCATCTGCAATAAGACTCTGTTGATTTTGCTGAGAAATAATTGCTTCTCCCTAATTGGCAAAATTCAGGTGATTCCCCTCTTTCTTAAATGGTCATCCATTTTTGGAAACTCGTGAATATGGAAATCTTTTTCGTTTTACTGTGTTTTAAAAAAGAAAACTTTGGATTCCAAGATGGCCGCCGGGGTGAGGAGTCGCAGCTAAACCGCGCTCCACCCGGGCCGCCGAAAATAGCACGACCAAAGCCGTGACGGACCGTCCTTCGCCAAGCTGCCCAAGCTGCCCCCGATACACCCCTCCCCTCCCCCAGCGAGGAAGCAGGCGCTGTGGGAAAGCGTGCGCTGCCGAAAACACGAGGAGCGAGACAGACCGCCCCCTCCCCCATCGGGGCCGAAGGAGTCTCTACCGCGCCGCTGGGGGCCGTCCAGCGCGGCGTCGGGCGACTGGGAGGCACCGGCCAGTGAGAGAGCAGGATCGGGGACACTGCGGAACCCGAAGAACAGAACCGTCTTCACACCGCCCCACGCCGCCCCGAGGTGAGGAGAGAGCGGCGTGTAGCGGAGCGGCTGCGGCGCCGGGAGAAAACAGCGCGAGCAGGGCGGACCGCAGGAGAGGAGCCGCGGGGGCCGCCCTGCACGGAGCGCACAAGAGGACATACCGTTAAAGGTGAGCCGGCCCAGGGGGAGGTCCAGAAATAAGGCGCCCACCTGTGCGCACATACCCCGGGGGGGGGGACTCATAAAAAAAAAAAAAAAATTAAAAAAAAAAAAAGGAACCTTTCTCCAGCACCAACTAGATTTCCCCTGGGACTCAAGGAGTCACCTCGCAAGACCCCCCACCCACCCACGCAGGCTGGATCCAAGGCCCACAAGACAGATGTGAGGAAAGGGGGGAAACTCAGGAAGGAGAAACACATATCCGCAGAACCCCCAACAATTAAGAACATCTCGGAGGACAAGAAAGCGAGGAGGCCCCATCGGAGGGCTACAGGAGGGCGCAGGAGCCACATAGACTATCTGACGGAGCGCCCTATCATGTCTAGAGCAAAAGGAAAGGGGAACCCCATCCAGCAGACTCCCCAAACAGCGAAACAAGGGGCCGATATTCTACAAATGTGGTCAACAGAGGGGACACCACAACCGAGAGGGAGAAACCAGGGAGACTCCACGGGGGAGGCAGAACCACTACCCCAACAACAGCAACCACTGACCAGGGAGGACATGCAAACCTGGTTCATGGACCTGCAGGAAAAGTTCATGTCCACAGTCCAGGAACAATTTACATCCATGAAGAACGAAATGAAACAAGCGGTACAAGACATGAGAATGGACATAAACAACCTAGAAGAAAGAACAGATATAGTGGAAAAAACGGTGCAAAGTCTTGAAGAAGACACGAGACAAACAAGCGAAACGCAAGAACACCTGGTGACACTCACTCACAACTTGGAACTACAATGTGAGGATTTAGAGAACCGCTCTAGACGCTCCAACATCTGAATCAAGAACATGGCGGAATCAGTGCTAGACAAAGATCTGAAGGAAGCGGTGAAGGAGGTGTTCAGAGACATTCTGGGAACACAAGATATCGAGGATATCGGAGTCGACAGAATCCACAGGGTGGGACCGAAAAGAGCGGGGGCCCCAGGGGAAAGACCACGCGATGTCCTGGTGGCGCTATCCTCCTACCCGCAGAAAGAACAGATCCTCAGGAGAGCCAGGGAATTGGAACATATTAAAATGAATGGGCAAGACATCCAACTGTATCAGGACTTGGCACTAATAACTCTCCAAAAAAGAAGAGCAATGGCCCCACTGGTGAAAGTGCTAATAGAAAAACAAATCCGCTACAAATGGACCTTCCCATTTGGGTTACTGTTTACATGGGAAGGAAAACAGAAAAGAGTGACCACGCTGGAAGAAGGCCTCAGCACGATGGGACTACAAGATGAAGGGATGGAGCAGATGGAGCAGGGGGAGGCCACATACAGGAGAGAATGAACGAGAAAACCTATGGGCTGGGAATCCAGCAAGCAGAAAGAAGGCAAATCCAGGGAGAGACACCCGGAGAAAGGTACCATGAGGAACACAAGAAAAACATATGCCAGGGGGACAGACACGGAAATGCTGCCACAGAGACCCAGTCGGGGGGGGGTATGGGAACGGAGCGGAACGGACAATTCACGGAGGGCGGTCTGGTCGAGACCCAACGGTCTGGAACCAGGTAAAGACAAATGGTTCAGTGGGGTTTAGGAATCCCCATAACATACCCCCCGAGGGTATGGAGGGCAGGGAGCGAAGGGCGCAACGCCCAAGCGTCAATAGGAACCCTCGCCCTACTCGGGGGACAGTTTGGTTGGTTTAAAGTTCAAAGTTGGGGGGGAAGGGAAGTTCAAGGGAGGGGAAGGGATCGGAAGAATCAAAGAGTTGAATCGAGAACAGAAGGGGACCGGATGCAATGGCATACAAACAAAATAGAATGGGGATGATACGCTTTATGACCTACAATATTAGGGGCATGAACCACCCAATAAAAAGAGTGAAACTGGAGAAACAATTCAAAAGGGGGAAGGCGGATGTACTACTCCTCCAGGAAACCCATATCAAAACTAAGGATAAGCACAAAATGCGGATAAAAGGATACAAAATATGGGCACAGGCAACGACAACAGAGAAAAAAGCAGGAGTCCTGATGGCGATAAAAGAAGGAAAGGACATAAAACCACTGGACACTATAACTGATAAGGAAGGGAGATACGCCTTTGCCAATGTAGAAATCGAAGGATGTCGCATAACACTCGCCTCAATATATGCACCCAATCAGGGACAGGATGGCTTTCTCAGGAGCGCATTATCGAAACTGGAAGATTTCGCTAGAGGGGAAGTGATATTGGGGGGGGATTTTAACTTGGCGTGGAACCCAAAGCTAGATAGGAGCACAGGAAACACACATGGACAGGGGGCGCCATCAAAACATCTGAAACAGCAAATGGACCACATGGCTCTGAATGATGTTTGGAGGGAACTGAAAGGTGAACAGAGGGGGTACACATATTTCTCACATGTTCACAACACTATGTCCAGGATCGACTATCTCTGGGTGTCAGTGGGACTTCTGGGGAAGATACAAGGGCTAGATAAGGGCTCGATAACCCTCTCGGACCATGCCCCTCTATGGTTGGACGTGACTCTCCCAGGGAGGAAGAGCTGGCTATGGAAATGGAGGCTACCGCAGGAGCTGATCCATGACCCAGTCGCAGGGGAGGCCATAAGGGAAATAATAGAGGAATACTTCATACAAAATGACACAGGGGAGGTCGCAATGAGCACAGTCTGGGATGCGTTTAAAGCAGTCTTGAGTGGGAAGATGATAGCGATGAAAATCCCGAGAGATAAACAAAGGGATCGGTGGGAAAAAGAGCTGGAAAAAACAATCGAGGAGATCCAAGAGAAATTGACGATTCAACCCACAAAGATATTAAGAAAATCACTGAAACATACACAAGGCCAACTAGAGATGTTACGTGCGAAGGGCGCAGAAAGGAATCTACTCTATCTGAAACAGAGATATTACATAAGGGCGAACAAAGCAGACAGACTCCTGGCGCGACAATTAAGGGCGAAACAAAAAGAAACAACGATTAAGGCCATATGCGATGCGAAAGGGGTCATTCAAACCTCTACGCACGACATGGGGGAAACACTGAGGCAATATCATCAAACACTCTACTCCACAGAGCACCCCGATATAAACGCCCAAACTTCATACTTAGAGGCCCTAAAGATCCCGAAAATCTCAGAAGAAGACAAACAGTCACTAGAGACCCCAATCAGTGAAGAGGAAGTCAATAAAGCCATAAAAGGACTCCCAAGTAACAAAGCTCCAGGCCCGGATGGGTTCACGGCCCCATTTTATAAAAAATATGCAGACATATTGACTCTGATCCTAACAAAACTCCTAAACTCATTCAAGGACACCGGTAACGTGACCCCCACAATGAATGAAGCGAAGGTGCTGGTG
Organism: Ambystoma mexicanum; assembly: GCF_040938575.1. Taxonomy (NCBI): domain Eukaryota; kingdom Metazoa; phylum Chordata; class Amphibia; order Caudata; family Ambystomatidae; genus Ambystoma; species Ambystoma mexicanum. Next base: position 550,415,249 of record NC_090935.1, on the reverse strand, counting down.
TTTCACAAACCAGGTAAAGATCCAATTAACCCTGCATCATACAGACCAATCTCCCTAATCAATCTAGATGCAAAAATATATACGAAAATCCTGGCAACAAGGTTATCCCCGCTCCTCCCTAAACTGATAAGTGAGGATCAATCAGGCTTTATTCCCGGCAGGCAAACCCACGATAACACTAGGAGGCTAGCCCACCTGGTCGAAAAAATAGGTATAACCCACACCCCAGCGATACTACTGTCAGTAGACGCCAAGAAGGCTTTTGATAGAGTGGAGTGGTCAATACTGTTTAGGGTTCTGGAATCCATGGGGTTTGGGGAACAATATATCGCGAGTATTAGAGCAAACTACAATTCCCCATCTAGTAGAATAGCCATTAATGGAGAGCTTACTGGTAAGGTAACGATAACGAGAGGAACGAAACGGGGTTGCCCCCTATCACCATTATTGTACGCTCTCTTCTTAGAACCCCTCCTAATTAAAATTCGGGAGTCAATATACATTAAAGGGATAGAAATGGCGGGTCAGCAACACAAAGTAATTGCGTATGCGGACGATATGCTAATAACCATAGAGGACCCTGAATCCACTTTATCGGCTACAGTTAGAGAACTAGAAAACTATGGGACCATCTCTGGCCTAAAAATAAATAGAAAAAAATCAGAGATCCTCATCCTGGCAGGGGATAGAACGAACATAGAAAGGGAGGCAAAAATACTGGACCTCAAGATAGTACAGAAAGGTATTAAATATCTGGGAATAAATGTACCCCCAAAAATAGAACAATTCTACGGGGAAAACTACCCGTCGCTAATTACAAACATCCGAAGGGAATTAAATAGATGGAACCCACTACAGATATCCTGGTGGGGTAGAATACAAACAATCAAGATGACCATCCTCCCAAAGGCACTGTATTATTTTCAGGCTCTCCCGGTGGGGGTCCCAGACACGTTCTTCAAAACCTTAACAAAACTGGTATCGTCCTTCATATGGAAAGGGAAAACACAGAGAATTGCCAGGATGGTCCTCACGGCCCCAACCAGAGAAGGAGGAATGGCGCTCCCCCATTTTAGAAAATATTATCAGGCAGCACAGCTTAAAGTTCTGAGGGAGTGGGTGGGGGAGGATCCGCAACAGATATGGGCCAAACAAGACAGAGCAGTAGCAAGGACCCCACTGGTAGAACTTCTCTGGAAACAGAGGCAGCACAGGCACGAAAATCTAAGGCTAAGCGAAATTATGAAAACCACGCTGGAAGCATGGGATAGCCAAACAAAAAAAGGCATAATGACCACGGCGATTGGACCCTTTACACCCATCTGTAGAAACCCACTATTTCCACCGGGGATGGAACAAGGGGCATATGACACCTGGGAGAAGGCGGGCATTACTAAAATAGGCGAGATGTTTGTGGACAAGGAAATCATCTCCCTGGAGTCGTGCTTGGCAGGCACGAGAATCCCTAAAAGCGATAGATATAGATATGAACAGCTAAAGCACTGGCTAAACTCTCCGATAATCACAGAGGCAGCAACCGGGGACCTTACAGGGTTCGAAACATACATCATATCCAACACGGGGGAAAGAAAGTGGGTATCAACTTTATACAAATACATAAACTCACAAGGGGAAAGCATTAAATGGTCATACAGAATAAAATGGGGCAGAACATTGGGGGTGGAACCAACGGATAAACAATGGGAAGACCTATGGGAACAGATCCCCAGGATGACCCGTTCGGCACAAACTAGGGAGATGTGGGTCAAAGTTATGACACAGTGGCACTACACTCCAGAGAGGCTCCACTCAATGTACCCCAACACTTCCAACCACTGCTGGAGAGGATGTGACGAAGTGGGAACATGGAGACACATATGGCAGGACTGTAAAGGCATTAGACCCTTTTGGGAAGAAGTGAAAAACGAGATGGGCAAAATATTCCCGGATGTGGGGTCGATGGGGGAGGAGGTGTGGCTCTGTGGAATCAGAGACGATACAGCAAGGCAATACAGCAAAACGCAATGGAGATCTTTCATGGGACTACTCATAGCAGCTTGGACCACCATTGCACAGAACTGGAAAAATAGAAATACCCCACTGACCTACACCTGGCTACAGAAAGTATGGGCCCATATAACAATGGAGAAAATTACTCACAAACTTCAAGGAACAGGAGACAAATTTGTAAAAGAATGGGAAGGGACCCTGCAATACCTCCAGTCAGACTTTATGGAACAATGGTGCCCCCATAACATAAAAATCTCAGACATATTCAACGCATAACAGGATCCCTGGACAGGATGACTCCATCCGACCCGTGGGGAGGGAGGGGGAAGGGAATGTTATAAGATTCAATGTTATCCTTTTCATGTAATATCTATGTAAACCTAATAAATACAAGTTTTAAAAAAAAAAAAAGAAAACTTTACAAGATACAGTCAACACCATCCTGCAAAGTCTGTTGTCCTTCGGAGGCCCACTTCAGATCACTCAGTGGCCACACTGACTTCCTTTTCAAGGACCTTAGTCAGGAAGTTCACCACTGATATAACCCACAATGCCTTTTCTCCGTTCATCAGAGCGGTCCACCAGGCTTCTGGGCTCAATAATGGAAACACTTTGATCATGGTGTCAAAATGGAGGGTTCTCATTTCAGTAAGCCCTGTACAAGATAACAGTAGGTGTTTTAGGGTCTCTACTTGGTGTGACAATGAGCATAATCGACACAGGCTTGATGTTTTTGCATCAGGACGGGAACGTACAGCCATTATTTCCTTGGTTAGGAGAAGGTTTAATCTAATCCATAGAAAACGATTTCTGTAATGTCTATTCAGGAATTTCTCTAGGTATTTTGGGAGAGTGCCCAGCTTCCTTGTCTCATGTCCTAACATTTGTAGGCTGCATCTTTGTCCAGTGTTTTAATCCAGTCCTGATAGTATAGCTTCTTTTTCACGTCTTGGGTTGATAGTAAATCCTCGCTAGTACATCCAATATTCTTTAGATTTTCCTCATTAGTGGATTTCCAGTTTGTCACAGTTTGATTGAGACCTTAGGCTATTTCTTTTTTTAGAAGCTGCAAAATCTCTGGACAGTCAATTTTTACACATTTGCCATATAAGGACAATCTTTTCCATTCCACTAACGCCTGTAGGGAGGACAAACCAAGTTATTTTTTGAGAATGTGCATTGGTACGGATTTAGGCACTATCAGCACTTTTTTTCTCCATAAAAGACCTTCTAGATGGAGGCATGTTTCTCCAGCATGGGGTCTGGCATGGATTCACATGCTCATGAATATTCCCCGTCGTCAGGCTAGGAATCCTCGGTAAAGAAAAAAATCAGTATCAGTTTCGTTTCTGATCTGTCTTTCTTAGTAGTAACCAATCACTAGTCTCTGGGTCATACTGCCCCCAGCCAATGACTGCCCTCTCCCTAAGCCTCGCCCCTGGCAGCCATCCTCAGATTTTTACCGCACTTTCAAGTGTTGGGAGTCCTCGTGCTATAGCTCTCGAGCTTTTACTGCATTTTGCGCTTTTTCAAGGAATTTAATCTCATTTTTTTGGTCAACCGAGCCTCAAGCTCCACCGTTTCTACTTCCGATCAACGGGGACCCGTTCCGGAATTTTCAACGCCCCTCAAGGGCGAAGTTTTCGTCGAGTTATGCTTCTTGGAGGATTCCAGAAGATCTGAGGCCTACCTCGTGGACATGGCCCAGGACAAGGGAAGCTCGACACCCGGATCCAAGCTGTTCAGGAACTGCCCTGGATGCGGATTGCAGAATGTTTTCAAGGAGGATGAGCATTCGAGATGTCTCTACGGCCTTCACGAAGACAAGACGCACGTGGACAATTACTGTGCGTTTTGCAAGAACCTGTCGGATTGGACTATGAGGGATCGTCGGACCCGCCTCGCCAGCTGGCTGGAGAAGGAGGAGCTGGTTGAAGTCGTGAAGGGCCTCAACAAGAGGTTCGAGGAGGTCCGGTCCCATGGGGGGAACCCCAAGGAGGCAGACAAAGAGAGCGACGGTGGCGCCGACGAGACTCCCGTGGAGGAGCAACCCTTGCGCCCGTCGCAGCTAGTGCCCGAGCCTCAGGACAACTCGGTGGCCATTTTGATGGCAATCCAGACCTTATGCACAGAAATAAGGACAAGATTGCCCCTCACCCCAACGGACGACCCAGCAGAACCGGGCCCATCGGGAAGCCCTCCAAACAAGCAGAGGAGAGTTCATTCCCCCCTGCCTTTCCAGCCCTCACGGCCCACTCAGCCTTCATCCCCTTCCCCTGATCCTAGGGATGACACAGGAACGGATATGACCACGACGGGGACAGATCACGACGGTGGTGACGACAGGATGGGCCTTCCATCACCACTCCCTCGGGCCTCCCCGCCCGACGAAAATGGCTCCTTCCACGCCATGATTGCAAGGGCATCAGAGATTTTTCAGCTCTCCCCTGAGGAACAGAAGGAAGGAAGGTTTCCTCTATCAAGGGCGCAAGGCCAAGAGGAAGACGGTCCTCGCGGTACCATTGATTGACGATATCTGGGAGAAGGGACTTGCTCTCCTTAAGAACCTGTCCATGGCGCCTGCCAAGAGGGATCGGTACGAGAAGAAGTACCGGGTCCCCGATTCCGTCCCTTTGTGCCTTAGGGCACAGCCGACCCCGGATTCGGTTGTCTCGTCGGCAGCCAAGAAGAAGGCAGTGGGGGCATCATCCTCAACTTCGACCTCCCCACCTAACGGCGAGGGAAAGAAGCTGGACGCCATGGGACGAGTCATCTCGTCTGCGGCGATGACAATTAAGGCAGCCAACGCCCTATCGATTGTGGCCCGCTGTGACAGGGAGCTGTGGTACAAGATCGCTCCCCTGCTGGACTTTCTACCGGGTGAGAAGAGGTTGGAGGCCCTGGAGATCCTAGAGGAAGGTGAAGTGGCGTCGGACCACACCATAACGGTGGCCACGGATATCGCTGACACCAGATTCCGCCAGTTGGGCAACAGTGTATGCCTTTGGCGGCGGGGATGGCTTAAGGCAATTGATTTCCGCCAGGACGTGCAAGACAGAGTTTTGGACATGCCCTTCGACGGGAACAACCTGTTTGGAAAAACAGTGGATGAGTCACTTCAGGCAATCAAGACAAACACGGAGACGGCTCGGGCCTTGGGAGTGCTGCAGCAACGACGGCCGCCCTTTCGGAATGCCAGAGACAGACAGGGTGCCTCCAAGGGATCCGGCGGCGGCTCCTCGACGTACCACCAGGCGGCCCGCTCCTCGTTGCAGGAGGCCTACAAAGGACACGGCAAGTCAGGAGGATCTCATCGTCGCCAAGGAGGCAAGGCTGCCTCCAAGCAGGACTAAACCGGTCGTTGCGTCAGGCCCCCACCGGAGCACCCCGGTGGGATGCCGGCTGGCGAAGTTCGTCAGCGTGTGGGAGTCCATCTCCACCGACTGTTGGGTGCTGGATGCCCTGGCCCACGGGCACACTCTCGAATTTCAATGAAAGTGCCCCCGCATTCCTCCCGTGGCCAGGAAGGAAAATCACGTCCCTCAACTGCTGTTAGAAGTAAGGGCAATGCTCAAGAAGGGTGCCATCGAGCTCGTCCCGAAGAGGCTCCGGGGCCCCAGAGTATACTAAAGGTACTTCCTCATCAGAAAGAAGACAGGCGGTTGGCGCCCCATCCTGGACCTGCGGCGGCTAAACAAATACATCAATGCACAAAAGTTCAGGATGGTCACCCTCCAGCACGTGCTGGGACAGCTGGAGGAGGGCGACTTCCTATCGTCGCTGGACTTGGAGGATGCTTACTTACACATCCTCATTCTAAAAGGACACCGAAAGTTTGTCAGATTCGTAGTCCAAAGACGGCACTACCAATTCAAGGCCCTGCCATTCGGGCTGAAGTCGGCACTCAGGGTGTTTACCAAGTGCCTCGCACCAGTGGCGGCGCGGCTGCACCTGCAGGTGATCCCTATCTACCCCTACCTGGATGATTGGCTCATCTGTGCAAGGACAAGAGAACTCGCCGTCAAGCACACAGCGGAGACTGTCCAACTTCTCACAGATCTGGGCTTCTCCATCAACTACTCGAAATTCCACCTGATCCCGTTGCAGGTTGCACTGCTTCTGGGAGCCAAGCTCAATACAGTGGCGCGGTTGGCCTCGCAGTCGGAGGAGAGGACGAAGGCCATCTTGGGCAAGGTACAGCGCCTGCTGGCCATGGGGCGTGGCCAGGGTGAGATCCATCAAGTCCCTACTCGGAATGATGTCCTCATGCATCTACCTGGTGCACCTGTGCAGGCTACGGATGCGTCCTGTACAAGAGTTCCTTGAAGCCCATTGGATACAAGCGACGGGCAGCTTCGAAGACAGGATCCCGCTCAACGAGGTTTTCTGCCAAGCGATTCGATGGTGGGGCACACGCGCGCATCTCGCGGCGGGCAGGGACTTTCAGACCCCGGTACATCAGGAGACTGTGACGACGGACGCCTCCCTGGAGGGATGGGGAGCGCACACCGGAGATCTGCACGCGAGAGGCCTTTGGCTCCCGGAGGAGAGGTCACTCCACATCAACATCTGGAACTCAGAGCGGTTTTCTGGGCCCTCAGGTAATTTCTTCCGTCCCTCAAGGGCAAGGTGGTGAGGATCTTCACCGACAACACCACCATGATGTTCTACATCCGGAAGCAGGGAGGCACCAGATCCCCAGCCCTGTCCAAGGAGGCCCAGGATCTGTGGCACTGGGCCGTCGCCCAGGGGATGTTTCTGGTGCCCTTCCATCTAGCAGGAATGAAGAACGTCATCGCCGACTCACTCAGCAGGCTGCACTCGTGCTATGTGTGGGAGCTGCGTTAGGATCAAGTGGATCAACTTTTCCAACGATGGGGCAAACCCCAGATCGACCTGTGTGCGACAGCGACAAACTCCAAGTGCCAGAGGTTCGCCAGCAGGTTTCCCCAGCCGAGGAGCATGGGCGATGCTTTCTCGTTCCCCTGGGACGGCCTGTTTCTGTATGCGTTCCCTCCGTTGCCGTTGCTGCTCCAACTCATCAACCAACTCAAGAAGTCCCGGTGCAGGATGGCCGAGACAGATCTGGTTCCCGGACCTTCTGGACTTGTCAGCGTCCCCCCCAGTCAGACTGTCGACGACGCAGATCTTCTCTCCAGAGAAGGAGGCGCCATCCTCCATCACGACCCGGAGTCGCTGAACTTGCAGGCCTGGCTCCTGCAGTATTAGAGTTTGGAGGATATGATATCCCGGCGGATTGCAAGGAGGTGCTTGCAAGGGCCAGCGCGTCCTCAACTCTAAAGTGCTATGGACACAAGTGGAAGAGGTTCTCTGTCTGGTACCGCGCACAGAAGATTAACCCTCTGCGAATTACTGCCCCTCAAGTGCTGCCATACCTGCTATCGCTGGCCAAGGCGGGACTAGCTCACACTTCCATCAAGATCCATCTTGCAGCGATTTTCCGTTACACCAGAGCTTCGGGACGGTCATCCCTGGGGTCTCATCGCCTGGTGAAGGAATTTATGAAGGGACTCTTCCGATCGGTTCCGCCGGTGAAGGCTCCGGCCCTGGCGTGGGAGCTCAACATGGTGGTGACCAGGCTCATGGGGCCGCCATTCGAGCCTCTGCATTCGGCACCGTTGAAATTTCTGTCGTGGAAAACAGCGTTCCTTGTTGCCATCACCTCCACACGACGAGTGGCAGAGATCCAGGCCCTACCCTGCAAGCCTCTATACTTGACTTGCCACGAGACGAGGGTGGTGCTGAGGACGCAGCCCTCCTTCATGCCCAAGGTGCCGTCAGACTTCCACCTCAACGAGCCCTTGGTGTTACCAGTTTTCTTCCCGTCGCCTTCATCGCCGGCCGAGAGGACTTTGCACTTGCTGGATGTAGCTAAAGCGCTAAAGTTCTACGTGGACCGCACGAAGAGTTTTCGGAAGACATCACAGCTTTTTGTGAACTTTGGACCTGTGAATCAAGGGAAGGCCCTCTCAAAGGCTTCCATTTCCAGATGGATCTCCGGCTGTATCATGCACTGTCATCGGTTGGCAAAGCCGTCCGAGAGCCCATTCGACCAGAGCGATTGCTGCTACTACGGCGTTCTTGTCTGGTGTGCCCCTGCTGGACATCTGCAAGGCTGCTACGTGGAGGTCGACGCACACCTTCACGAAATTCGACTGCGTCGACCGGGATTCCAGGGAGGAGTCCAGAGTCGGTCAAGCAGTGCTGCGCAACCTGTTCGCCTGAAGGTGGGCCTGGTGAGGAGGTAAGAGTTGTTTAATGTTGAGTTTATGTAATGCTTAATGTTGAGCCTTGCCACCTCCCGTGGTTGTGCATGTGTATACTGCTATGTATTCTTGTATTCATGAGCATGTGAATCCATGCCAGACCCCATGCTGGAGAAGGAACAAGTTACTTACCTGTAACTGTTGTTCTCCAGCATGGGTCTGGCATGGATTCACATGCGAACCCTCCCTCCTACCGCTCTGCGGCTCTTCACTTGGTCATACTGCCACTTTACGTTCAACCAAATCTGAGGATGGCTGCCAGGGACGGGGCTTAGGGAGAGGGCAGTCATTGGCTGGGGCCAGTATGACCCAGATACCAGTGATTGGTTACTACTAAGAAAGACAGATCAGAAACGAAACTGATACTGATTTTTTTCTTTACCGAGGATTCCCAGCCTAACGACGGGGAATATTCATGAGCATGTGAATCCATGCCAGACCCATGCTGGAGAACAACAGTTACAGGTAAGTAACTTGTTCCTTTAGCTTCGATTTTAAAAAAATTGCCTATAAACAATAGGTGAGACTGGGGATAACTTTCATTCTGTAAAAGTCCTCAAACTTGGCCCAGAATAACCGGCTTTAGCTATCAGCTTATCCATATCTCCCGCCTGCTTTCTGTTTGTGCGTCTTGTCACTGTTTTTTTGTGTGCTCTGAGGCCTGCGGGCATGTGACGCTTTATAAAAATTTAAATAAACTGGTTTCATTGAAAAACATCCGTATTTTGTGTTTATTTTACAGGCTTGGGTTGCCAGTGTTTTTGCTTTATTGTGCATGCAATTTAGCGTTGGGGGCCTCCAAGGGGCTGATGTTAACCCATGTTGCCAAGTATTTGAATGATGTTATCTCTTCAATTCTTGGTTGTCCCAGGTGCCATGCATAAGCCTTGGTTTTGTTGTGTTTTTTACGGGTCTTTTCAAAAACAAAGATTTTAGTTATGTGCAGCATATACAGCTGTACATAACCCACCGGGCTTATATGACAACCCAAAGTATAGCCAAATTTAGTAATCTGGAAAGGCAAATATGCCCCAAATGTGGCAAAGAAAACGCTGGGATGGTGCATATGTTCTGGGTGTGCCTGGAAATTGAGAAATTCTGGGGAGAAATAACCCACAGATTGGAAGAAAAGGGGATTAAGATAACTGTAGGTATAGCGCAGGCGTGTCTGCTTGGGGCTTTCCGCAGAACCCGTAAACTCAAACATGTAAGCAAACTGAAAGACTTGGCGTATATACTGGCAAAGCGGAGGATCGCTATGGGATGGAAAACGTGTCACAGACCCAGGATCGAAATATGGTGGAAAGACCTCCAGAAATGGGCAGAAGCAGAAACTGTAGTATGGCAGGAGGCTAGTAATGTGGGAGGGGAGGAAGAAGTAGAAACCTTGATGAGCTGCAAACACTTAATAACTATACTATTTGGGTCCACACAAGAGTGGTCAGGAGACCAGGACCCGACCCGGAGGAGAGTATGAGTAGAGGAACCCCTCTGCAAACTGTAGAAGGTGATCGTGAAAAGACATAGGCTTGGGGGGGGGCGCGCCAGGAGGGTTAGGAAAAAGCAGTCAACCAGGATTGTGGTGTTAAAAGTATGATATATTATAAGACGTACTGCAAGTTTGGTTGTTGTTTGTTGGTTGTTTTGTTGATATAAAACTAATAAAATACATTTTTTTTAAAAAGGATTTTAGTTTTGTCCGTGTTAATCTGTAGGGCGTTCTCGGAAACATATCTTCACATTTGTTCGAACTGCCGCTGGAGGCCCACTGCGGTCTGGTCTCTCAACACAAGATCATCAGTGTATAAGAGTCTACTCAGGTGGGTCTCCCCAAATCTATGCGGAAAAGATCTTGCCATATCAAGTGTCAAACAGATATCGGGCAGGAAAAAAATGAAGACCTCCCGAGCCAGTCGCAACCCTGTGTTAGCCCTCTACAAGTTTGTATTTCTGCAGACAGAAGACCCGACTGGTTTAGTCTGGTTCTCATTGAGGTTCTCATGTGAAGTGCCTTCAGAGGGGCAAGGATGGACTCGGGGCACTTCCTTTATTCCAGTTTGTCCCACAGACTGGTCCGCCCCACCTGGTCAAAAGCCTGGACGAAATCCACGAATGCCAAGTATATCTTTGTGTTACTTTCCCAGGCCTTGGTCTTCAAGGAACTTAGGATCGAAATGTTAGCGCCTGTTTCAATCCCCCTTCTGAACCCTGTTTGGAGTGTGTCATAAAAGCCATGTAGCTTCAGCCAGGTTGATAGTTTGCAAAGGAGTAGGGTGTCAAAGATTTTACCAATCGCATCAAGAAGGGCGATGGGGTGATAATTCCCATGGTAAATCGTGTCGCCCTACTTGAAGATCAGGACCACGATTGCCTTCTTCCAAGAATCTGGAATTCTCTGAGTCTTAACAACACATTAAACAAAAGGTTAATAAACCTTGCCCAGTCCTCTGGATGTTCTTTCAGTGTTGCGTTGCTCAGGCCATCAGGGCCTGGGGCACAGGAAGCTGACAGGGTCTTTATTTTGGTTATGATGGTCTCTGTATCATATGGGATGTCCCAATAAGCTGTTATCGCAGTCGTCGCAACAGGAGTTGGGTTTTCAGTCTCTTTATACAATTACTGAAATGGGAGATCCAAGCTTCCTCCGGCACGTTGTTTGCTTGAGAGGGCACTGTGTTCCCTACCAACGAGTTTGAGTGTTCAAAAGTCTCTTGCACATCTCTCACATACTGTTTTTAGCATGGACTCAGAGTCTTGTTGATAAAGTTTGTGCCTGTGGTCACAGAGCCATCTTTTCTAAACCTTTAGAGCAATTTTTGCCACAAGGGCGTCTCCTGTCTTTTTTGTTCGCGCTGATCCCTCCTCATTAGCTTACTTTGTGCCATGATCTTTACATAAAAGAATGAGTTGTTGATAGTTGGTTTATAGGCCACTCTCTGGTTGAGTGGACGAGGTACGTCAATAAAGGATAGTAGTGAACTGATGTAGACGTGTCCGGTGCTTCCGTCTCCTTTGGTAGGTCGTGAAATCTTTTTGTGAGGAGCTAGATTGCCTTTTGTGTCAACTTTAGTCTTGCTCTATTACAGACTTCTACTGGTTGGGCCCAGATGAGGCCAGGGTCAAAGGCTTCTGTTTCCCATGCCATTTCTAGCAAGTCATGGTCACTATTGGCCGTCTGGACAACTCTGAATGATTGTACCATCATGAGGTGAGTTCCAGGGATGAAAATATAGTCCAGGACTGCCTTCTTTCACTTGTTTGTCCAAGTTATACGAGGGGGGGATGTCCTATGCCATGTTGCCATTTAACAGATGCATGTCTTTGTCATTAAAGCATTCCATAACTTGCCTCTTACGGCTGGAGATGTTTGGTTGAAATCCTCCTCCACAGTTTCTGACTTTGTTATACAGGTTGCGTTCAGGTCTGCGCACACGATGATACTTGAGGCTTCTTGTCCGATGTATGCGTCATCAATGAGTGATACCACCAGGTCCAGAAAAGTCTTGTTCGAGATTGCCGCTGGATTCCAGTAGACATTTATGATTGCCAATCTTGATGGCACGGGTGTATTTTTCTTGCCCTTTATGAATGACCATTCAATGATGATTTCTTGAGCAAAGAGATTTGAAGGCACCAATTTGGCACCTCTCAATTCACCCCCTGATATTGATTGCAGTCAGGGGTCCTGATGACTGTCTTCCCTTTGCGCCCCTGGATGCAGGGCACAGAAATACTTAAAATCTGTCCAGGTATGGTGTTTGGCAGCGCCAAGTCTCTTGGAGACATAAGAGATCATATTCTCCTAAATTCACGTCACTCTTTGTTGTGAGGTGTTTGTAGCTTCTTGTGTTCCACAAGGCCAGCTTTAACTCTCTTTGAGACTCAACTTTAGCCTGGATAGTGATAGTAAAGTGTTACGCTCACCTGGCTCCCACAGGGGCGTCGGTCGGACCCGGACAGCTGTGGTCTCCACCCACGTGATGCGTAGTGCAGCGATGACTGACTGGATCTGCCCTCCTAATCTTGTCTGCTTAACTCGTAGAAATATTCTCCTGCAAGTGGAGAGATGGATTTAGACATTTGTGGATTCAAGTGATGGCACCCCACAGTCCTCCCCAACTAATCACCTCCGAAATGCCCTCACAGCAATCTCACCTTATATTCTTAAAAGATGAGCTCTCCATCCTGCGTGGATTTGCAGGGGAGCGTCGATTCCAGTTACTTCACTGGTTTGAAGGCTCGGGAGAGTTCCGGAGAGTATTGACTCTGAGGTTGCTGGTGAGGACCAGTAAGTATTAAGTTCATAGAGTTCAATATGTCCGATGTTCACTCTTGTTCCCCCCTTCCTTTCTTGTCCTGCAGCTGGCTTGTGAAAAGATGCTCTTGTGGCAGCTGGTGGCGCTCAGGTAAGAGTCTGTATTACCCGGCGCTGTCCGGTAAATGTTGCATGTGGAAAACGTGTTGTTTTGTCTCTCTTTACAGATGCGGCACGTGAAAATATGGAGAGTCACAAAAGGATGCCTCTGGTGGTAAATCAGGCAAGTCTATGGTGGTAAGAATTATATTTGTTGGTTCCCTCGGCTCACCTTGTGGTTTTCTTTTGTCTCCTAGGTGCCGAAGTTCGGCGAAGAAATGATGGAGGCAGCGCCGACCCGAAGGATGCTGTGAAGACTGGTGAGTATGGCGGGGCGCTGCAGCTGGAGGTGCGGCGTGTACAGAAATGATGTTCTTTACAAGTCCGGAGACGAGATGGATCCAGAATCAGGTGTGGAATAGAAATAAGTTTGTTTTCTAACCTTGTCCCTTTCTTTCCTCTTTGTTTTAGGAACTCCGGATTCGAGGCGGGCGTGGCAGAAGACTGGATGCAGGCTGCAGGCACGGTGAGCGTTACGCTGCTGGATGCAGAATAACGCGAAGCGTGTGTTGCTGGTCGGGCGTGGTTAAATAGCCTCAAAAGTAGTCCCAGGTAAGAAGTCCCTAGAACCACACCCGAGTAAAAAAATAGTCCCTGTAGAAAAATAGTCCCTTTCAGGCTTCATGTTGGATTGGAGTCATTTGCAGCATGGTCTGCCTGAGGTAAGTAATGACTGAGCCTGTCGCCTTAGGCGCCAGGACTGATTTCTATTATAAGCCTGGTGCCTAAGGCGCAAGGACAGAATCCAAACAGCCCCCAGCCGGGGCTGCTGAGGTTTTACTAAATGTCTAGATGCCTGCTCCCGGGGCTGATGGGCTTGGTCCGGATGCCTGGGGGTAGGCATCATGACATAAAGTTTGTCATTGCTGTGGCCTGATGGTCTATACCAGAGTATACTGAAAAATTGTCCAGAGGACGTTATTTCTTAATAGCATCAAAATGTATTTAGCATGATACATAATTTATAGAAAATGAATCACTCATATATTAGTCAACACTTCGAATTTAATTTGCGTTGCAGGAGAACTACATAAAAGCCTTACCATTTACTCCATTCACTCATTCATCCACATTCAGTGCCAAACAAACCGCTAAAACAAATACCAAAATAGTGGGACATTGTGTAGTGGAACATTCTAATTGTCACCACAAGCAACCCTATTTCATATACATTCAATGTTTAAGATCACAATGATTGAGCAACATGTGATCTACTGATGGGGTGGATCGAATCAATGTAGTCCAAATGATCACATCCCCAACTTTTCTTTGAATGGTTTTGACGTATAGAGATGATTAAGTCAACGTCTTTATCAGGAAAACCATGAAATGTACTTGCATCTATGGTCATATGCCTCTATGACAAGAAAGAGTTAGACACACTGGCTACAACCAGGATAGCGTCAATGCCTCATTAATAAGAAGAGATCAGGATTGACGCATGAATGTACACCAATAGTGCACCGTTACCGGTCTGTGCACCCACCCGTCCCTCATGGTTCCTCGCGCTAGGGAGACTGACTGCGTGAAAAGAGGAAGAACTCGGTTGACATAAATGCCCAATTTAAAATGAAATGTATGAACAGGCTTTTTCTGTATGAACACGGAGTGAGGGAAATGCACAGAGGCTGCAGTGAAGCAAGACATGCCTTAACCACTGTGGCCAAACCTTTATTCGCAGCAGAACAAGGGGTGTTACGTGCCTGTAATCAGAGGGAAGAAATTCGTGGAGCAGCAGAATTACCAATTGATCGGATTGTGTGGACACTTCTACTTAATCATGTATGGACCCACCAAGTCAAAGATTTGACGGACCCTATTGATGCAGGTGCACTATTGGTGTACATTAATGCACCAATCCTGATCTCTTCTTAGTAATGAGGCATTGACGCTATCCTGGTTGTAGCCAGTGTGTCTAACTGTTTCTTGCCATGGAGGCATCTGACCATAGATGCAAGTACATTTCACATTTCATGGTTTTCCTGATGACGATGTTGACTTAATCATTTCTATACGTCGAAACCATCCAAAGAAAAGTTGGGGATGTGATCATTTGGACTACATTGATTCGATCCACCCCATCAGTAGATCACATGTTGCATAATCATCTACACAATGTCCCACTATTTTGGTATTTGTTTTAGCGGTTTGTGGATGAGTGTTTGGCACTGAATGTGGATGAATGAGTGAATGGTTCACTCTGAATGGAGTAAGATGGTAAGTCTTTTATGGCTTTTATGTATTTCTATGTTCTCCTGCAATGCAAATGAAATTCGAAGTGTTGACTAATATATAATTGATTAATTTTCTATAAATTATGTATCATGCTAAATAAATTGTGATACTCTATTAAGAAATAACGTCCTCTGCACAATTTATCAGTATACTCTGGTACTGTAATACCCTGAGTGTAGGGTTTTCCTGCGCCTTTCAGTTACTCTGATGGTCTATACACCTCGGTTTGGCCCGCTGAATGCTAGCCCTTTAGGTAGAGGGTGTCCAGCAGGCGAGTCTGTGTCCAGGACGCTTTCACAGGATTGTTTTAGTACATCAAGTCGTTTACTCATTTCAACCCCCCGAGTGTGGGGACATCTCGGTTGAATTCCTCCAAGCTAGTACCCTGCTCTTCCTGTTATACCAGGCAGTTTTTGATTTTGACATGGTGTCTTCCTTCGTGCCAAGTTCTACCCTACTAATATCAAACCCCAACATTAAGAAACTTTCTGCTGCACCCAGAAGCATGCTCTTAACTACTGGGGAGAGAATATGAAGGTAGAAAGCATCAGTTTGTGTCTCATCAGGGAATTCTATGATCTTCAAGTCAGTAGAAAGAACTTGGCAAAGGTTCGGAATACAGCACAGGAGGTCCATCACACTCGCTCTGTTCAATATTAACGCTTCATCGTGATCCACAATTCTTTCTAGTTTCACTGAGCGAGTACGTTTGGACCCATTCAAAGCTGTTAGAGCGTAAGAGGCCCATCCCCTTTATTTCCCTTGCCCCCCTTCTGGTTTAGCCAGTGGTAGACTGGGGGGGGGGAGGCCATTTACAGGGTTACGTGATCGACCCCCTGCTCATACGCTCTCGTTTCGTCTGTCAACCCGCGCCAAATGCTGTGAAGTCATGGCCGGTTTGTTTATGGAAGTATTAAAAGGTCTTAAATAGTCATCTCGTACTTCAGTTCGGCCATTTGCAGTGACTAGACTACGTCCCGAGTTGTTGTTCTCTGCCTGCGAAGTAGCATGCTGGCATTTCAGGGAGATGTTCTTCCTTTTTTCCTCCAGGGTAAGGAATTGCTGGAGGCTCGAATATACATCCACGTTTACCCTCGCTTTAGGAGGAGATGTTTGGAGGGGTGTACCAGGGTTTCCGCATGGATGCTGAGAGTTCTGATCAGCCCATCCTTCTTCCAACGAGTATACATACAGGTTCATGTGGTCATCACCTGATGACGACTTCAGCATCCATCTGATCCGCGGCCACAGCAGTGTCAGCTCGACCGATGACCAACAGTGGCTGGCTCTGTGCCAGGAGGTGTGACGTATCAGTTCTGCCCTCACCCTGAAGATCCTTGGTGGCCGAGTCCTCTGAGAATCTCGGGGCAACTCTTTGTATTTTCAACCTCTTGGTATGGGGTAACGGTTTTGGTGGGTGCTTCGGGCGGGACTGTTGGATGACTTTGTCTTCTTTTTTTGCTCAAAAATCCCAAATTCTCTATTTTTGGTGTCACCCAGTTTTTTGCCCTTGCTGGTAGAGTGATCAGGTCGGGTTGAAGCGATTCCTCTTCATCCGGCATCTATATAGGCAGGTTATCCACCAGTGTATTTTTTGAGAGTGTGGGTATGATAGCCTTTAACACTTCCTCCTGCCCTAGTTTATTTACTATGTCCGGTGAGCCCAAGCCTGACCCCAGGGGCCTGCCTAGTGCTGGCCCTTCCAGGGGGTCTACAGGTTGCACAGGTTGATTGGTATCAGGCATTGAGGTTTCCACCACAGTCATGTTCTGTGTCTGCAGACCTGTTACAAAGCCTTCTACAAATGTCAATTTGATGTGAAGCATTGCCAGCATGGTGGTGTGGTCCTTCAAGGTGTCGTTGAGCGACTCGTACAGTTTAGTGGATGGGGCTAATGCAATGGTTATAGATGACATTATTGTTAATAGGTCTGGCTTTCTAAATTGTGGTCACTGGTGGGTCGTAGATGTTCTTGAATACATCTCCCTCCATCATCTTGCTGCTGTTTCTAGTGCAGACTCAGAGGAAGTTGATGTGTTCGGTGAGTTCCTTGAGCGTGCAGAGCCTGGCATGTCCGCTTGTGTGCTGGCAGTTAGGAACTCTCTACAGGACCCCTGGTCCAAATCTGAGTCCTCACCGTCCATTGTCACCAAATTTTCGTTTGAGGTTTGGTCCGGCCATTCCTTACAGCCAGGACTTTGGGTTGTAAGCCCCAGAGTTCGTGTTGGACCCTGTGTCTTGACTTTTGAGCACTTAGATAGTAACCAGCTGGAGTTTTGCATGCCTGGGGGCAGAGGCGTCCCGTATGGAGTTTAGGGGCTCTGCTCGCCAGTTTTGGTTCCAAGCGCCCCCCACTGTTGGGGCATCAAGGAGGTACCAGGCTCTTAATACTGGGTTGCCAATATGGCAGGGGAAAAGTTCAGCTCCCCACTTCACGATCACAGACGGTTTGAGCTGTTACCCTGGAGGTCAGTCATGAGCCAAAATTTCAGCATCTGATAATTCCCCTGTGACCTCCAGAAAATGGTTCCTCGTTGTCAACTTTGACCTTGGTTGAAAGAATGTTGTTAATTTTGAGGTCAGAGGAGGTCCACTCCACACTACTAGGTTTAGTTAATCTTTGAGGCGTGGAGGATGAAGCCTCGAGTGCCCTTACTGTTCTTGATAGGGCTTCAGAGGCAGAGGCAATTTTGCCCATTAATGTGTCCACACCCTCCAGAGGTGTCACGGCTCTGCCATCGGGGGATTTGGATAGTGGGGCGAGAGCTCACCAGTAAGCCTGTTGCCCTATCGTCTTAATGCAGATCCTCCAGGGCTCGAATGTGGGCAAACATTGTGTCTAGGGCGATCCGCTATGGTCAACGTGGAATCGTTTAGAGGGTCCTTGCCATTGAAGTATTAAGTGGTGCTGCAGGAAATGGCTTGCTTGGCGACACTGGATTGTGGACTTGAGCTGATGTAATCACCGTTTTCTTGTAAGCTAATGAATCCAAATGGCTCGGCCGGGTTTCGCTTGGTGATCTCAGGTTTTCGTGCAGTGATATAGAGGTTGCAGTGGTGGCTCTAACATTAGATTGATCAAAACCAAGGTCTCTTGCCAGGGATTCGCCATTGACCCCCTGGGAGTCTGGGTGGTTACTTTCCTGTACCATTCCCAGTGTTTCTCCTGGGATTTCGTCCATGGACAAATTGCCTTTCGGCAATGGGACTTTCAAAACCTCTCTGCTCGGAAGGCCCTCCATCCCTCGACCCAGGCTAGCAAGAGTTTTCACGAAAGGTTCAGAGACCACCGCAGGCTCACCCTCACGTCCCGTCCTCCCTTGCTGTGGGACACCACACTTCTGGGAGGATCTATTGAGGGACCTGGGAACACAGCGAGGCTCAGAGGGTGCTTCAGGATCGAGATTGGGAGCCTTGATAGCCTCCAGTAGTGCAAGATGAGTTTGTTCCAACTGAGGCTAGACGTGCAGAGGAGCATTTCCTCGATCACCACTTCTGACATTGGTATGGTCCGTACAATCAATGTTCGAGATAAGAGACATGAAACTGTTTTTGTGTTGCGCTTACCCGTGATTTCTGGCGTGGTAGGCAATTTCAAACAACTTGCAGACTGGGGGGCATGGTCTAGTAACCCCCGCTGCCTGGCACTTCTCAAGGTCCTGACTCGTCTATCTGGGGATTCTTCCTCTGCACTCCTCCGGCTGACTGAACTAGTCGCCGAACTCTGCGCTGGTGCTCGGTGCCCGGAGGCGGTCTTTATAAGTCCTTAAAGGTGCAGAGATCCCAGGAAACCAGGCCATGTTCACAGCATACACATTGCAGTCAAAGGCATCACCAATGCGGGTACGTGTATCATCACTATTGAGCATATTCCTCCCCAATTTTTGGGCAACTGCATGTAGGCTCTGGATCTGCAGGCCCAATATTGATCTATTAACATCATCCATCCATTCCTGGGACTTCAATTATATGTCTACATCCCTTATTCGTCCCAATCATGATCAGACCATTGTTCCTGAAGCATGTTCTTGCATTTTCTAGCAGTAGTATAGAAACTGATCGTGCTTCATTCTCGACCCATGTGAGTAACTTTGAGTACTTGGCCCATGATTACAGGCATTTGTCACTCACTATCTTCATTATACTGGCCGATTCTTTCTTCAATAGATGTGCAGGGCAGGCCAATAGCCCTTCCTCACTCCAGTACTAGTGAGAACACGTCGATATACCACCAGCCGAGGACTTTCTCCACATCTTGGCTCGCCTCGTTTTTCAATGTTGTTTGAGCAGTCCATTTCATCCAACTGGACAACACTTATTCGTTCTCCTATCTGGGATGGATACATGAGTTTCTTGGTTCTCCATCCTAATCCATTTTCCATCTTTCTTGTCTTCACATAGGTATCTTCATATAGGAATGCCACTTTTGTTTGCCATCATAACATTGCCCATTTTCCTTCAAATTGTCCTCTGGTTGTGCATGCTGCTGGATGACTGAGGCATTTGGCATCATATGGTGACATTTCTCTTGTATTCAAAGGTTTTGTTGCGCTTATGGCGTACGGGATCAAGGAACATGCATAGCAGTTTTTGTCCGACGTTCTGCTTCCCAATTCTTCCATGTGCTGCTAACAGGTTATTCTTTAAGTGTACCGCCTTATCTAAATAAGAGTTTATAGTTTCATGATCCTTCCCACTCTCTCTTTTATGTCGAAACAAGTGCATAGTTATATTATGAAATCTGGCCATTATATCGTTAGCAGGGACAATAGTCGATGTTTCTGTATCATTCATTATGCTATCATCTTTTATAACATTTCATATTAAAATAAGGAAGAAAACACAGATCATAATACCGATGGAGATTACCATTAATATTACATGAAAGCTTATTGATTTCTTAGAAGGCAATGAATCTCTAATCTGTTGAAGCTTCTCCATTGTATGAATATGCAAATGTATCACCTCCTTTTTAATCAGTTCTATATCAGAAATGAAGTATTGTTTTGATGATCATTCTCCAAATGTTCCAACTGTTCTTGTGCTTCTCCAGAAATGCGACAATGTTTACGTTTCTTCGAATCAAAGCTGGATATGTTTCGGAAGTCTAAGACACAAGGATAACTAAGAATGTATATAACAATAGATATCATAGATGAAAATGAAAACAAAACATTTTTTTCTTCTTTCTTTTCTTTCAAAGCTCAAGCTTTTCTCGCATTGTTTCTTGAAACCCATGCTAGGGAAAATGTTCCACGATTACTGCAAATTAATTAGCCCATAGATCAACCCTAATGTAAAAAATGTTTCACTTTCTTTATCCGGGTCCTTGGCCATTGGTTGTGTGGTCATCAGTTGGCACTCTTCTCTTGTTTCACTGTGGTTACTGGCTTCACTTTGAGTAGGTGCAGGAGAGGTCAATGCTTCACCTTTATAGGGCTTAGTATCATGTATCTGGATCCAAGCCTGTTGGCCCTTAAGCTTTGCGGCGGTAGGGCTTACTTCCTCTACTTCAAAAAGTCAATTGAATCACAGGGTATTGCAGGTGCGCACAAACTGGCGTACTAGCACCTCGTCCCCTGGGTATAACAGCGGAGATTTTAATGAATCCTCCAAACTATAGGCAGATTGTTCGTTTGGTTCACCTTTGACCCCTCCTGTTGGTTTTTGATCTCTTGGGAAATGAAAAACATTTTGAGTCATCATTTTCAAATAATCATGCATCTCATCGCGTAATGCCTTCGCTACTCTGTGGGTGTCAGTATTTGGCCTTGTTGGGATGTGGGGAGGGCGGCTGAAAGGAGTTCTCATTACGCATCGAGTCACCAGCTCATGGGCCTTATATGGGGATCTGAACCAGGCTGGTTGTGTAATGCATATAATGCAGGGGGTAGGCAATGCAGCCATCCCTTATTCAATGTTATTTTAAGATTTGCTATTCTCTCTTTCAGAAGACCATTTAATTCTCACATACCCCGTCGGCTTGTGGTTGATGGGCCGAAGCAAACTTATGCTTGATGCCTAAGAGTGAGACTATATTTTCAAGGAGTTCATTCATAATCTGCGGTCCATTATCGGATTGCAAAACGTTGCACAAACCCATCTTGGAAATACTTTGTGGACTAAATAGTTTGTAGCGCCTGTAGCATAACAGGATGCATGCACTGACCTGCCTCAATCCATCTGGAAAAAGGACAAACTACAACTAACATGTATCGATAACCATTACATGTTTGCAACATATCTATATGATCTATGTGCAAATGTTGGAAGGGGCCATTAGGTCTGGGGATTGCTCCTCTCACTGTTTGCAGGGTATGTCCTGCCGTAAATTTCTTGCACACAATACAGTTTACAATTTTGTTTTTTTAAATGTATTGAATGTATTTGGGCATGGAATAAACAATAAACTGTGCCACATGTTCACCGAGGTTCAGAACGAACCAGTCTTCTGCCTTTTGTAGCAGCTAGACTCTCGAGTCACATGCACAGAATAGTGGAGCTGTTCCAATGCTACTGTCAACAATGATAGAAGCATAACTGGCTTTCCTGTACTGTCCTGTTTCCAAATTTCTTCAGTGGGGGATAAGGAACACCCCTGCTTTTTCCATAGCTCCTTTTCTTCTGGTGATGCTCAACCTTGTACCTCAATGAACTGTACAATGGACAGCATATGAAATACTTCTTTAACCACATGAATCGCCCTGCCGCTTGCTTTAAATCTTTTAACTCATCTTCACACATGATCGAATAATCTGCGGCACGTTTGGCCTCCAAGTCTGCGGGTTCGTTCCCGCGAGACATTTGTTTGTTCTTTATTAATGCGCTGTGCATTTCACGATGGCTATGGTTTCTGGGAAGCTTAAGGCTTCAATGAGTTTGTCTAATAGCCTTGCGTGTTGCACTGGAGTGCCATCTGCGCGGAAGAAGCCCCTCCTTCCAACGTGACAGGCCTGCATGTACAGTTGACGTCACGTAGGCGGAGTCAGAGTACACTGTCACTTCCACATCCTCAAAACTTCGTAGTGCATCAATTAGTGCGGCTAATTCTGCAGCCTGTGCTGAATAGGTTGACGTCAATCTTCTGCTTATCAATACTTCGAATGTGCCCTCTCGGGTCACCTTTACTACTGCTGATCCTGAATGTCTCAACCCAAGTTATTGATCAATTTTAGATGAACCATCAATAAAAAACACTTCCCTCTTCCTAGAGCATTCTCTCTAACATGGGGGATATCATCATAACACTTGGTAAATGTAACACAGTCATGCACATCATCATTTTCTCCCACTGGTTCAGCTATGAATGTTTCTAAATTTACTATGCTACACCTTAACATTTTCATTGCAGAGTTTGAGGTAATTACTTCATACACTGATGCTCTTTGAGTGATCAACGTGCTTTTCGATTTCTCTAAAATTGCAAATAATGCTTGATCTACAAATAGAGTTACAGAACATCCCATAGTTTTACTTGAAGCTTGTTCAATGGCACATGTAGCAGCTGCCAAAGATTGTTTGCAGGGATAGTGTCCTTTCATAACTTGATCTAAAATCCCACTGTAATAAGCTAATGGTTTATGACCATGTCCGAATGTCGTTTTCTGTGTAAGGACTGCTGTCATGACTTCGACATTTGAATGAGAAAAGAAGTATAATTCTTCTCTGTAATTTGGAATTCTTAATGCAGGAGCTGTACTAATGGCATTCTTTAATTAAATCCTTCAATCATGTCTTCTGTCCACACTAACTTAGTTTTAGCGACCTGTGCTCTTTCAGCGCTTTTAAAGGTGGTTGAATATATCTACTGTAGTTAAAGACCCAGTCCCTGCAATAATTGCATAGGCCTAGAAATTGCTGCATATGTCTCACTGTTTTTGCCTTTATGGTTCTCATAATGGCTTCTGCTTTTTCAGGTGTGACCTTTCTTCATTTATGCGAGATCAACTGTCCTATGTATAATACTTCTTCCTCACAATACTGTAATTTGTTTTGTCTACTTTGTACCGTTTTTCTGCAAATAGCCTCATAAGTTTGACAGTCTTCTCTACTTTGTTCTTCTGTCTCAATGCACAGTAAAATGCCATCCACGTATTGAATTATAGCGCTTTCGAGCTCCAAATTTCCCCAAGTCCATCACAGTACCCCTGAGGCAAACGAGTATATTTTAGGCAAATTGTTGTATATGAAAAGGAAGTCAAATGATGTGAGTCTTTGTGTAGGCAAATTAAGAAAAATGCATTTTTCAAATCGACAACAGAAAAATACCTGCATGTTGACTGGATATTGCACAATATTGTCTCAGCGTTTGGAACAAAAGAAACTCTGCTTCTACTATATGATTTAGGGGGAGAAGATATTGTATGAATCTCCACAACACCCCTTTTGATTTTTTGACAGGGTACAGAATCTGATGGTACTAGAATGCCTTGTTTCATTAGGGTGGATATAGTTTCGAATATCGCCTCATCCGCTTCTCTGAACATCGGGTAATGCTTTGCACATGGCAAAATAGCTCCTGGTTTAAGCTTAATTTTGTACTACTCCCATGCCTTTCAATAGGCCCACATCATATGGACTTGTGGTCCATAAGATACTTGCCACTTTATCCATATCTTCCTGAAAAAATTGCGGTTTTGTTTTTACCAACGCCATTCTCTGTGGTACCTCTATGCTTTCAACTTCAATCCAATAAGTGAGAGTGGCGGCGAGTGGCAGTCTCAGGCAGTTTCTCTGTGTGCGTTGGTCTGCTTTCCCTGCTTACCACAATTCAAGGATCTTCTCCAGCATTGGATCTTTCATGGATTCACATGCTTAGAATATTCCCAGCCTGACGACGGGGAATATTCTAAGCATGTGAATCCATGAAATATACCAATGCTGGAGAAATGGAGTTACAGGTAAGAAACTATTCCCTTCTTTAGCCCTACAAAGACTTCAAGCACCCGCAGAGCGTCTGCAGAGTGGCGGCGAGTGGCAGTCTCAGGCAGTCTATGGCTGCTAGGGATGTTGGGGGTGCCGTCCCCCTTCCTGTGCGTGCAAACAATGCTGCAGTTGTACTTCAGGAGGACAACTGCCAGCGCCTTCGTAGCTTCTGCCTTTGGAATGAAGAAACTTCGGAAAATGGACTACGTTCGAATCTACACGGAGGCTCCCGTTGGAGCTCTATTCTTTAGGCCTCATGACCAGCATCCTATCCCCCTTTGGCGAGGGTGAGCCCCCAAATGTGGCCAAGTTAGACGGCGGCCTGCCGAACCTTATAAAGCATCCACAAGGCTTAAGACCAGCCAACCACCTTGATGGTGAAGAAAGTGCCTCTCAGCCCCGACGGTATGATACTCCACAGTCGGATAAAACTGAGGAGGAAGAATCTGCTACAGACGACCTTGCTACTAACTCACGGCTGCTTCACGTGCCATCAGCTGTGCCATCAACTTCTATGTCCCAGGACATTCCGTCCCCCGCCTCCATTTACGAGACCATTCAAGCCCCAAAAGACCTACCCGAAAGCGGCGAGGCAGAACCGTCCCTCGGAGGAGAGACTGGGCCGGCCACCGGGGGCGGGTCCTTGATGAATTCCTTGACACCCTTATTTCGGGCGGGCGGCGTAAAGGGCTCCATCGAGACTGACAGTTGGGCGGTGGAGGCTCCCGTTCACCTCGATCGATCAAGGGTTGGCATGAGGCTGACCTCCCCCGAGGCAAGTCCCAGGACCCCAAGAGGACGATAGCTGAAGGTCGCGACAGATGGCCGATTGG
The DNA here is from genome assembly GCF_040938575.1 of Ambystoma mexicanum. Taxonomy (NCBI): domain Eukaryota; kingdom Metazoa; phylum Chordata; class Amphibia; order Caudata; family Ambystomatidae; genus Ambystoma; species Ambystoma mexicanum. Next base: position 550,390,545 of record NC_090935.1, on the reverse strand, counting down.
ATCTGAACACAATCCCTCGATTGAATGTGCACGCGCTGGTCCACGGACCTCCTGTTGGAGACACTCTATCGATTCCCTTTGGGAAGGACATACCCGAATTCGAGCTGCAAGCACAATCATTGCCGGTAGTGGTGTGGTGTTACTACTCATTAGGGCGCAACACTTGAAATTCAGGTGTCCAGTAGAAACAAAAAGGAAAACGAAAATGAAAACAAAAAAAACCCACAGTAAGAACAGCCGGATCAGACACACAAAATAAACAGGATCCTTTAAAAAAGACGGCAACTGTGGATATACCTACAAAAAGCTTAGGTCAAGCGTGCCAAAACTCCAGCAAGTTAACACCTAACAAGCACGCCTCTCAAAAATCCATCTTGGGCCATCTTCAACTTGAATACACTTTGAAAGACTTTTTTTTAAAAAGAGTGCAAGCGCAAATTCGACACCTTGAGAGTGGTCTCGGACGCAGAAATGCTGGAGGCCGTCCTTGACCCCGAAGCGCAAATTAAATAACGCAAAGTGGACACCGAAATAAGCCCACCAGCAGAAAGTCTTCTGAAGAGTCCCAGAGGGCGCTCAGGAAAGTCCCCAGAGCAGCCAGTAACTCCTGGCCAATATGTGCCAATTGAAGCTCAAAAACTAACGATAAATATTGTACAACCTACCACTGAAGAGGAGAGGGTCCCTGACGTCACACTCCTCCAAAAAGCAACACTTCAAGACGACTTGGAAACCCCTCTTTCGACGCCAGTTTTCCTCCAAAACTTGAGGCCTGCAAACAAGTCTCTAACAGCAGCAAGTCCTCTGGCCCTTTCACACCTCGATGGGGCTCAACAGCCTAGCTCTGACCACATAGTCTTACAGTTGCCTTTGCCGAGCACTGGAGGTCAGCAACCTGCTGACTGTTCCTCTAATGTTAAAGGAAAAAACCCAGTTTACTCTGACCCCTTGAACTTTCCAAAGCCAACAGAAAGTTTACCACTAAAGGATCTGCATCCTAGAAGGAGGTCCCTTCCACCATTTCCATCTCCCCCCTCGGGAGCAGAAGACAGAGCGACTTGCTTCACAGCTGTGCAAAAGCAACCCCAGACAAAAAAAACAGACCTCTTCTCGATAATGTTGTCAGTCACCATAGCCCTGCCCCCCTTCTGCAAACTTTACGAGTCCATAAATGACACCCTCAAAGACCATATATCGATCTTTGCCATGATGCACTCAAAACTTATATTTCTGGAAGGTTACATCAATGCCATGGAACACAGACACAGTACTAATTCTTCCATGGTGCGGGACTGCACTTCCTTCTCAGTAACTGACAGCCTTCCGGCAGTGTCACAACTATCAGCCCGTAAAACTTTAGAGATGGGAACACAGACGTCAGACAGAAACCTTGACCTCCAGGCCCAAAAGCCTGACAGCTTAGCAAAAAGAGTAGCCAATTTACAAACATGAACTTTAAAGGAACCTCATTTCGACAACCTCTCCTGCGACACGACCTTAACAAAAAGAGCTGGACAAACCAACACGATCTCTGAGGAGGAAGTCATCCTCATTAAAGACAGGGAAAACATCAAAACGCTGAATATTCGAACCCAGGAGCCTGCAGAGAAAGACTTTGCCATCTTTGATCGACCTAATCCTCCACCCAAATCAAGCTCAATAACAAAGAACCAGCTAGTCCTTCGTCTTAACCCGGCACACGGCTCTAGTGTTGTAGCAGGTATGTCAGCAGGTCCCATCACCCTACCAACGAATATGAGTCGTCGAAAGGTAAAAAAGTGGCCTTTTCCAGCTCAATAAAACACCCGGCAGAGCCTCTAAAGAAACTGTTATCACCAAGAACAGTTGAAGACTTCCTAGAGTCAAGTGAACTAATGGAGCTTAGTCAACATCACGAATGCCCAGAAGAGTCTTTTCCTTCTGAAAAAGGATTGCCAACAAGGTCCCCACCTGCAAAGGAACAAACTGTCCAAGTTGATCCATCAATTCTTCTCCTCTAAATGAGCGCTTCAAAAACCTATCTCAGACCAAGCCCAAGATCTCTAAGACCGAATTATAACACAACCAGCCCAAGAGCAACAAATCAAATCCACCTAATTATTGATCACGTGCTCGAAACTCACCTTGACATCGTACACCGATGAGGGATTTGAAATCTGACACATATGCTGCCATTACACCAACAGCGAGATCTCCACACAATCGGCGCAAACCCTCTTATGACAGTGCTCAAAACCTTCCTTTGAGACCAGAACCAGCTCGACATTAAGATAATGCACGGACAAAGGAAAATATATCGTCTTGAATAGATGTGTGGTCTTGAAACTACTTCAAAGCCTTACATTTCTCTGTTCGTTAAAATCTGAGGATTTTAAAATTATAGAGCCTAGCCACGAAGTGAAGAAAGCAATCTCCCACTTGTATACCACCTCCAACGCTGTGAATGCTATGCTAAGAGGCTCTTCTGAACAACTTTGAAGACAAGGCTTTGAATTGACAGAGTTAAAAATCTCACGAGCCCTCACCATTTAGGGATCTGAAAAACACCACAAGAAAAGAAACCAACTCGTCTCGGCCACATTGAAGCATTAGCTCAGTGCGAATCAAACCATCTTCCTGATTTAAGTTTCCCTTCAAACAAGAAGGTAGACAAGCGACCGATCCCAGAATCGACATCTCGGTCTTCTCATTTTCAAACAAGACAAGCCACATGTGCTGGACCAAATGGGTCAACACCTTCTTTGACCCAGCTTGATCCGGAGAGACGCCCCAGTGGAGCACCGACAGTAGTAAAAAAGAACCATCACTCAGGATGTGGGAGTAAGACCTTCGCTTGTTGACGAAATGGCTGAACCAGCTTCAAAACTTCATCTTTGGGCATGGCTTCCTAAAGTCTTAGCGGCACAGCTCCCAAAGTAGCAACTCACCCCAGCAACTCACCATCCAAGCTCGTTTTCGACGACTCTGACTCTAGGCTCCTGGAACACTTGGGGCTTTCTGCACCTCACTGCACCAGGTGTGTCCTTCGACATTTTGTGCTTGCAGGAATTATGGCTGACCGACAAACCAAGCCTGGATGGTTTTTCTTTAGCCTTCTCTCCGGCCAGAAGAGAAGAGAAAGGCAGACCCTCTTCTGGTCTATTGACGGCTATACGATCTGGCAGCGGCTTACAAATAGAAAGAGTAGTGATGGCTGACTTGGAATTGTATGATCAGACCGAAAAAAAGGGTCCGACGGTACAAAAAGTCTGGAAAATGCTACCACCAAAGGTTCGAACACCAAAAGTTTGAACCTTTGGTGGTAGCATTGTAGGTAAGTATAAAAAAAAGACTGTGTGGTATAGTGAGCGGGGTGTTACGGGGGACACCACTGCAGCACACCCGAAAAAAAGAAAAAAAAGGATAAGGACCCTGCGGCGCTGGTTCCCGATCACTGAAGTGAAAGGGAACTGGCGCCGCAGGGACTCAGCGTGTAAAAAAGATAAGTAGGGTTTGTTTATGTTGGGGGTGCGGGTGGGGGGGTGTTGAGGGTGTGGGTGGGGGAGTGTCGAGGGTGTGGGTGGGGGTGTGGATATGTAGGGGTTTTGAATACATGTTCACATGGGAAATGTGCAAACCTTTTGTGGTTCGCACATTTGGCATGTGAACTTTTCCATCGCAGACTTTTCTGCGATGGAAAAATCACGCAGATCCGGCTGACGTATCTCTTCTGTCCGTTTTACTTTCTTGGTCACATGTTGAAAAGGCCACAGGGAAGCCCCTTTCGACACCAGTTCTGATTATTAACATCTATTGGAACCCCCAGGGAGTACAAACCGAAGCCTTGTTGGAGAAGGTAGCAAACCAAATTGACACCACCTACTTGGACCATCAAGATACTCATTTGATAATCTGTGGCGATCTAAATGCCATCTGCAGACCCTTAGTCGTACGAAATAGTGCCACCCAACGCCCACCAAGCAGAGAAACGAGGTAAAGCCTGGCTCAAACTGATGGCATCAAGAAACCTTCTTGATACAGCAACTATACTACACGAAACTAACGACATGCCTACGTGGCAGAGAGGAGCCTCAAACGCTATAATTGATTACATCTTTGTATCACAGTCATTAACTCCAGACTTGGAAGCTGTAAACGACATAAAAACAACAAAGTGACCATAACCTGTTGAAGATTAAGTGGTCTTCAGTGAACTACGTAAAACCTTATTTTCAGCTAAATTTATAGTCTAACATCAAGGGTTACCGCCTAAAATTTACTGCACAAAACATCTCAGAGTTAACAAACCACTACAAAGGAGCCAATTGAGCTGACGCAGCAAACAACTCTTCCTCAAGTTGACTACAGACCGCTCTTAGAACTTTATAGGGCGCCCAAACTAAAGAAAAGCAAAAAAGAACCAGAAGGGAGAAATCATCCTCACATATTTGATCCTCTCTTGGTGGCCAAACGAAGCGATGTGCACAAAGCCAGAAGAAGAGCTGCTCGGGACAACACTGCAATAAACAGAGACGTCTCTTTGGAAACATCAAAGAAATACAAGTCCTGGCTAAAGTCGTATCGGCTGGCATTATACCAATGTGATTCCGAAGAAATGCTGAAGCATGTTAACAACCGGAATTCTTGTGACTTTTGGACACTAATAAGATCCATGGGAAGATCTACAAATAGTGCATTGACAAATGGCATCCCGGAGCATACGTGGGTGTCCTTCTATTCAAACCTTTTTCAATCCCCTTCAACACCAACTCAGGCCCAGCTTAAAGAGCATGCCCTGCCGTGGGTTGACCTTCATGACAAAGAATCTATCAGGTCAACAATTTGCAAGCTAAAGAATTCAAGAGCACCCGGCCCAGACAGGATTTCTAATATCGACCTAAAGAAATCGCCGGACGTATGGTCATCCTTCATAAGTCTTGTATTCAAGAGATGCGCCGAACTCAAGAAAATCCCAATATCTTGGACTTCGTCGATCATAGTCCTGATTTTTAAGAAGGGCCGCAAGGACAACCCTCGCAATTTTCAACCAGTTGCTTTACTAGACGTCATCGGGAAGGTCTACGGATCCTTGCTTTTGAATAAATTCCAAACTTGGGCAAGCAACGTGCCATGTGCCGACCCTTTACAGTCAGGCTTCATGAAAATCACGGGGACAAGTGCAAACATCATGCTCCTGAGTATTATAAAAGCTAAGATCTTCGAGGAGGGCCTCAGGTTTTCTTGGCCTTCATAGACCTTACCCAAGCGCTTCACTTAGTAAACAGAGTTAAACTGTGGCAGAAGCTAGAAGACTGGAACTGCCCATCAGAAATTCTAGGACCACTGAAAGCTTTGTACACCGAAACCAGCATACACGGATGGCTAAACCAACAGGGCCTGCTCTCAGCTGGAACCCGTACCACCAGAGGGGTTAAACAAGGTTGTCCCCTGGCATCAGCCCTCTTTTTGGCGTACTTTGGTGATTACAAACACGTTGACGCCTTGACAAGACATTTTCCACTGTAATTGGCTCGGAAAAGGTGCCTAGACTGCTGTACGCAGATGACCTGATTCAGCTCGACCAAACAGATTTTGGGCTACAACAGCAGCTAGATAACCTTTCCAAGCACACCGTCTCCAACGACCTAGAAATCAACAAGTCAAAAACGAAGATCATGACTATAGAAAAACATACAGAGAAAGGAGAAAACCTGAAATGGTTCCTGGATGGGAGTTTGATAGAAAAGGTTACTGAGTTTAAGTACTTGGGAGTAACGTTCGATAGCTCCAAAATGGAAAGCTCAATGCAACAGGTCCTCCATAAAAAAATAAGAACCTTGACTTCACAAGCCAAAGTTGTGGATAGAAAATATGGATGTTTCTCACTCCTACCAATAATCAACTTTTATAGGAGTAAAGTCGCACCTACCATCACTTGGTCACGAAGGTTTACCCAACATGCCTAAAACAATATGGCCAATCTTGGAGATTTTCTTCTGGAAATCCGTTTAAAACTTCTAAAATCGACACCAATCGCCCTAATCAGACGGGAATTGACCCTGCCCCCCTTTAAAGGAGATTTTGGAGCGTAATACCATCATGCTATACAAAAAACGATTGTAGATCCCACCAGTCCACTGATATTCACACTCTTAAACACGGAAATCAGAAATGGGCGCTGCAAAATGCTCAATCGCTGGGAGAAGGACTGCAAAGATAAACGTGCAGCGATTGGAAGCTCAGCTGGTGAACTGATCCAAAACCCTACCAAAACAAAAAAGAAGCTGGATGAAACTGACTGGATCCTCACCTTGGAAAAGCTTCAAAATACAAGTCTACATCACACCTCCCGCTGGTGGCAAGAAAACTATACGACACACAGTCCTTCTTGAAGAAACATATAAACAGAAAAGCTTGTAATACTCTTTTAAGAGCACGATTAAATCTCCTCCCTTCAAACGAAATCTTAATGATCAGAGGCCGATCGAAGACAAACAGTTGTAGATTTTGTGGCAATCCTTCTGAAATTGAATCAATATGCCATCTCCTTTTGATGCACCAGGGCACAAGAAGTTTCAGAACTCCATACCTGATAGAACATCTGGCCATAACATGAAACCACGAAGAAGAGCTCTGGGGGGCCTGCTTGATTGGTGGGGAGAAGATGTCGTGGGCAATTGCAACGACCAAAACCTTAGAACAGATCTTCCATTCTGAAAAAGTGACTACTTCACCATCTAAAACTTTCTAGGTCAACCTATACAAGTTGCACTAAAGACGACTCTTGAGTGGATCAGTTAATTTTCAACACCTTACATTTTTTTGAATACTCTTTTTTTTCTGCACTACTATCTTGTAAAAATTGCTAAAGCAATTAAAACTCGTAATAAAAAAAATAAGTGATTCTTATAAAGAATACTTATTCGTCATCTGAATAGTCGTCCCTAAATAGTTCCTCATCTGTCAAGTCTGTCAATCTATATCCTTCATTGAGGGATGTCACTGTTCTCCATCCCCTTCCCTAATCGTCTGTCCCATGAAGCATCACCCTTTCTTCTCTTACCACTGCTGCTTCTAGTTCCAGGGGAATCATGTGTCTTTCCTCATCCAAAGCAATTGCTGACCTGAATAAAAATGTACCAGGCGTCCTTATTATTTTACTCGCCAATTTAGGTAACCATGATAATAAAATGGTCACTCTATACAAACACACTTCCTCGTCTAGAGGGACTCCCCTTAAGGCTTTCTTTCCTGCAAAGGCTAATATGAGTTCCCTCACATTCACATAATGTATCCCCGAGGGTGAACACACTATACCTTTGTCAGTAAAGGATATCGTCATGTTAATTTTTGTCATTACTCACATCCTAGCATATTCACTGGTGTCTATTTAGAGTATAGCAATGGCATAGATCTGTTGTGTTGCTTTATAGAAATGGGTCATTTGTCTGTAAATGGAACTAAACTTGTTGCCCCAGAAAATCCCTGAGCATTCATGGCAATGCCTGACATTGGATATTTTCCCTCAAAGGACACAGGAACGAGTCGCTACAGTGTCTACAAGAAATGAAAATGTCTTGCCTCCTAGCATCACCTTGCCCGTTGGTTCCTCTTGGAGGACTGGTGTTACAGATAGTTCTGAACTCATCAGGTTGTCCTGTGGGCTCTCCTATTGTGGGTATACATTCATCCCCATGCCTGTGATAGGAGTCCCTCCCACCACAGTCACACTCCCTAATGTGGATGTGGCTGCTTATGTAGCTCCTGTGTCCATTTGCCACTGTGATGCACCTGTCTGTTGCATTGGGATGTATTGTATTTGTTGAGTGGGTGGCTGTTGCATTTGCATAGGTGTTTGCTGTTGCTGCCCCTGTAATGACTGTGTCTGCATTGGAGCTTGGTGGAATTGCTGTGGTTGTGGCACATATGCCTGATTTTGTGTGTGATCTTGGGCATACAATCCTTGTGAATCTGTATTATATTGTGGAGCATATCCCGTCCCCCCTCTTGGAGATTGCCAACTATGTTGTTGCATGCCTTCTCTACTTCTACATACTCTAGCCACATGTCCTATTTTTCTACAAATCCAACATGTCAAGAGCTGTCTGCCATTAAATCCTCCCCTTCCTTGAGGGTTTTGAAATCCTCCTCGTCCTCCTCAAGGCCCATTTTCTCTGCCTCTTGGCATACAATTATTCTCATTCTGATCTTGGGTGTTGGTTGTATTATTTTGCTGTGGGAACTGCATCACTTGCGCCGTGCTCCCCACATTACTTGTCAACACTCCTCCCTCTATGGCGAACTTTGATCATTCTTTCTGCATCAACTTCGCCTCTTCCTGCTTTCTACCCTCGGCTTTCTTCTGGTCTTTCTCCTTTAGCATTCTACAATAATGTACGATTGCCAATTGTAATTCTGGCCATGGTTTTGCTTCCATTCCCACCTGCTTTTTTAATTGCCTTTGTACCGGCTCCGACAGTCCCTGGCATAATATGTGGTAAATTAACGCTACTGAATTGTTTTATACCAAGGTTCGTGGGTCTCCAAGCTCCATCTTTCTTGAATATCCTGAATAAAAGCAATGGGGTCTTCATCCTTCCTCATTTTCTTAGTCATTATCGCCCCAATATCCGATGTATCTGGATTTTGTACTCTAAGCGATCCGATCGTCATATGTCTGCTCTACAGTTATTGAATTGCACTCCATTGTGCACTGTATTTTGTGCAGTTACTTTTGGATACCCTGCTCTTTTCCAAATGTCATCAGATTTCTCCCCTAGAATAGCTGATAATAGGCCTTTTATGTCGTCTATAGTGAATGTCATTCCTGATGTCCTTTTCTCCAATTCCTCAATCTGTTTTTCCGCACCAGAAGTCAAACTCAGCAGTGTGCATTTTAAATTATCCTTATCCATCTGGAGACATGGTATATATTGTGGTTGACACCCTCCTTTCTCTAATAGTGGGAACTGTGAAAACCCTGATCCTTTGTCATACCTACCCGCACTCCTTGTCTTCCAGGTAGCAATATCATTGCATGCTTGTTTTCTCCCTGGAAATGCCCTTAGTCTGCTCACATAGCGCAGGGGAGGCATCCCCTGTATTGTGCGATCGTACTTGTGGTTGTTTAGTATATAGTATTGGTTCTGGTGTTTCTTTTTCTTATATGATCTTCTAGATCCAATCATTTTACCGCTTTATCTACTCTAGATTATCTTGCAAATCCATTTGCAGCTTCTTCTTGCGTCTTCTTATTTTCCTTTCCTCATCTACATTATTATGCCCCAACTTGTATGACTATTGTCCTCTTTCGCGTCCTCAAGATCTAACCCACTTAAGGATATAGTTTAACGTCATCCAAACTTCCTCCTGTTCCTTTAAAGGATGCCTCTTGCTCATCCTCTTGAGTTTTATACCCTTCCTTATCTCTAATTTGTCTTTATAGTTTCCCCATTCTTCTTCCTATAGTCTCGGTATCTTCTTCTCTCCATGTTGGCATATCTAATGGTCCTTACCACCCTCCACAGGATGGTTGTGACCCTCTCTTCTTCGGTTCGCTCTTGAGTGTTAATTCAATATTTATGCCGTAGAAGCATGATACCAATCTCATCTTTAAATTTCCCTACATCTGTTCATTTCTTCCTTCCTTCTCCTTATTTCCCCTTCTTTCCTTATTTCTTGCCTTCTTTGTAACCAACGAAGTTGGGCACCCTAAAACACACAATTTTCCAATAGACCAAATAATGACAACACACCCCGTCAGGGAATGAGACCAAGAGATGAATTGCAAGGATAACAAACTTTATATAAAATAAAGTTAGTAAGCAAAGAACTCTGCTGCCCGAGCGTGCTCTGCCAAACAGTACACAGGCAGGACATTATAAGGGTAGAAACCATCAACAAATATGACATCACATAGGGTCCAAATTCGGGGTGCGGATTGGAGGGGCCATGTGGCACAGTTGCTTCTATAGGGGATGCCAGGCTGTGATTGGCCGCTGCTTTCCAGTCAGTCTGGTGGCACGTGGGTCAGCTGGACTTATCTCTGTGGTGAAGGTCCGGAAAAGTAGGATACATTCCTAACTGTTGAAGCTAACACAACAGTTACTGATATGTGAATAATGTCAACCATAAAATCCTTGCATGAATGGGGGCCCTTTGGAGAAACATGGGTTAATATATTGTCATTCCGAACTCTGCACTCAGCCCCTCTTTGATACCGGGGTCCTGCACCAAGGTGTCTTCCCTTGAGGGTTTGATCTACTATTTTATGATTCCCCATATCTCATGATACTGATAGACATGTTTTGGCGTGCAGGGAATATAGTACTATAGTGATTAAGTCTATGGTAGGTGTTCTGGAATGGTCAGTATGAGGATGTCAGATGAGCATCAGCATGAAAGGGTGAGGGGTTAGGGACTGGTGGTCCGTGGCCTGGCAGGGTTGGGGTTGAAAGGTGCATGGGCAGTTTTGCGTAGATGAATGGGCACTTGTTCAGAGGTTTGCTTCGATCTCACGCATAATCTGGGGAAGTGGTGCTACGCAATTGCAACAATAAATGATTGGACTTCTGTGAGAACAAGGCTCACGCAAAGCGGGGAGGGGAAGTGGCTTGAGCTCTCTGTGCGAGGCGCTGGGTATGGAGAAAGCTGGGTTTTGCAGAGGGATGATTTTTGGGCCTAGTAAAAGATGGCATCTGTTCTATACAAAAACGCGTCTATCGGTGGAGCTGTGTGGGGCGGGGATCTCTCCCCCCCCTTGTTTTACACGTGATCTCTTCACTGCATGAATGAGGGGGGTGGGATCGTACCACCCCGCCCCACCCCCCCAACAACCTACATGATTTCAATCTTTGGGCTTCTATTTCTATAGTTTCTCTTCTTCTAGCCTCTCCTTTTCCCTTTTTGCCTCATGTTTTCTTCGTTCTTCCCATCACTTAAATTCCTAGTCCCTTTCTTGTGTGTATGGCCTCTCTTCCTTCTTTCGCTTTATCTTGCTCTTCCCTTTCCTCTTTCTCAAACTCCACCAATACCTTTTTCATCTAGTTTCAGCAATATGTGTCCTCCCATCCATTCATTCTGCACTATTGCCGTACCCTTGGCTACATCAGTTATTCTTTGTTTCTCTGCCTCTATCTCCAACTGTTTGTTCTGTCTATCCTTTTTCTCATCACGCTGTTTACTTTCATTGCGTGTCTGTGTATATTCATGTTCTCTACTTTTAATCTCTTCCTCTGTCTCTTTACTGGTATAGACCGGGGTGTTTGTATTGTGGATTAACATACCCTGCTGCTGTTTTCAGTTCCTTTAGAGGGTAAAATCCCTTCTCTTTATTTTCTATGTCTTGTTTCTCAGGAGGGGAAAGAGGAGCTGAAGGCGTTACGTCTTCCTCTTTATGCTGACTAAGCATCTGCTCCTTATAGACTGGGTCTTCTTTCTCATTCTGGTACATTTTCCAAACTTCTAGTACTGCCAATCTTTAATGAAGCATATTTCCCCTATGTGTGGCATGTAAATATGTTGTCAGATTACATAATACCGTATTTGACAACAAGCATCCTGGAGGCCAGGGCATAAATGTTAAATTGGTCATGCCCGTTCGGATGGTACTGCTTAATCTTGCCTGTATATCTTGGTAGTGTTCTGCATAGGTGTGTGAGAGGTGTTTATTCCATTATGACAAGCCAATTCAGACTGTCAATACTTACTTGATTTTTTTCTCTTACTTCCAAATTAATTAAATATGTTGTTTCAATATTTTTGGGTAGGCACCATCAATCACCACTCGTATTCCAGATGATCTAATCTTTTTGTTTGACGTCGATGCTTTGTCAAAAAAGTGTAGGGAAAAAAATGTGTTTTTATTTATTTACTTACGCTAATCTTTCTTTGTTTTTTGTTCGTTTTAAACTTGTTGTCTTTCATACAATCATATTATACCGTTTACATATGTGCACTTTCAGTGTGTATAGATTCCCCTTTACATATGTCTTCCTCCACTGCCTTAGCAGATGTATTCTCCTCTTTTTATTACCCCCTATGCGAGTTTGATACACGCTCTTCTAATGGGTTCTGCCTTTTGGAATCCTTGATGCTCCGATATGGAACGTGTGCCCTTTCCGTCTCTCTTAAGCCTGTGAATTCGAGGTATCCTTATCTCTCTTCTTTATATAATCCCAAAAAAATCCATTTACTCGTTATTTCTCTTTTATTTACAACATAACACAATTACAATCCCTCCTCCCTTATATTTTTACCAACTGCTATGGTCTACTGACATCTGGCACTCCGCTTGAGTCCCCTGGGATTGACTCTCCTACAATTGACCAGTTCGTCTTTCGTCTGCGGTGGACCGGACAGGAATTTCTTCAAAGGGGGACCTGTCGACCATATGTTGATCACGTAATACTCTTGCGCACTGCAGGAAACTCCACGCTCGTCTGGCTTGTGGCGAGAGCCGTCGACCTTTCGGGAATCTAGGTCTGGGTTCTAGGTCGATTAGACCTGAACCACCCGCACTGCTACCAAATGTGCGCTCTGTCTTCTGTTTCAAGGCTGTTCTTGCCAGTCTGCACTGTCTCTGGAAATTTGAGGGAGTGTAGGCACACCATTATCTTAGCTTCAGAGTAAATGAATAGCCCTTGTTTGTGAGCTCTTTGCCACGTGTTGCAAGACCATGAATTTGTCCATATCGGCAGTGCATTTAATACCATTTTATTCAATTATGCAGTTGCTCATCTTGGCCTTTAGAGACTTGCTCACTACATCCCATATAAACTTCATTCCCTTTTAATTGTCCAATATTTGCTATCCGTAAATCTTTCGGAAATATGTCCTTGCACATGGTCTGCTCGTTAGACTCCCTTTGTACTTTCCCTTCAGCTCTCAAAATAGCATCCTTGGTTCCAAACCAATGTACTCCTCTATTATTCAAGGGAAAAAAAACGTCCATATAATCTTTCCACTTTAAAATCCTGGTCTCGAATTTTAAGATAGCTGGGTTGATTGACATATGCCTTCGTCCATCTTCTTCTTATGGTTGTCCTAAACGTTGATTATATACCTCTCATAAGCAAGCTTCTATGTAATCTTTCTACCTTGAGTTTCAGCATATTTACAGTTATTGACTAGTGAGCCACTTTGTTCTTTTCTGTGTTTGTGTGTACTGCATCATGGAGTACATGTTTCTCTTAGTGCTTCAGTTACATCGTAATTCTTAAGTATTTTCATATTGTTTCAGCATATGGTCTTATATCTTCTTTGTGACATTCTTTTGCTGTTGACAGACTTTGTTTTAACACACATCCATTTTGTTCATGAATGCCTTTTGACAGCTCTACAAAGTACATTCTTCTTGGTAACTTTCCTCCACTATGTCAGCTTGCCGGTACACTCTGAAGGGTTGTCTGAGTGCATATCGTGTCTCATATACTTGACATGTTAGAGAAATATTGCAAGGATTCAGGCCTGGGTTCCCCATTATGGCTCTTTGTCTGCCATCCCAATAATGATAGGGTTAGGCATGCGGGGACAAGGGAGAAGACGGGCACCTCCCCCTCTACAAACCGACGGGCCTGGAAAAGGCTTGAAATGTCTTACAGACATAAAGTCCTTGATGCAAAAAAATACTTTTAAAGGCGGAATTGAGGAAGCTGATAATTGCACCAAGAAATTGTTCTCTATTTTTAAACATCTAGAATGGCCCCATTTGCAACCCAATTTACCATCTCATACTGATAATAATTGCACAACAATTCAGCATGCCTTTTTAGACCAGATCAATGCTGCTAGGGTCAAAATCTTGAATATTCCATCAGGGGCACGCGCCTACCGACCTCTGCTTCTCTAACTACTATGGTCACGGAGCCCTGCCTGCTCTTCAATTCCAACCCTATCTCCGTTGGTGAGATGGATACAGTCCTGCAAAAAAATGCACCCCACCTCTTGCCCTAATTATGTTATTTCACCAAAGTTCATTCTGAACACCTTGAATTTGTTTGCACCCCCTTTTTTTTATACATGCTTTACAAATGCTTCTTTTAAGCATAAAATCGTACCAGACAAAAGTATGTGTTGTAGTGATAACCCTGCTATAAAAGAAAACAGGTCTTGAGCCTGCCGACATTAGTAATCTGAGGCCACTTAATAATGTCCCCTTCCTGCATAAAGGTTTTGACTAAGTGGCTACAAGCCAACTCCAATGTCACCTTGAATCTTCCAGTATCCTATATATCCCAGACATTTTGGTTTCCCTTCCAATTTCAGCACGGGAAGTGCCTTCGTTGACCTCCAGACACAAATGTTAGCTATAGTTGACAAAGGCAATCATTGCATCATTATGCTCTTGGATCTATCATCTACATTTGACCAGGTGAATCACAAAAGATTACCATCAACTCTGCTGACAACTGGTGCATGCTCAAGAGAAGCCACCGAGAAGCCATTGATTGGTTCAGCTCTTTTCTTGGCAATCGCATGTCTAGGGTAGCTTTTGACCAAGCATCTTCCCTTCAATTGGGCATTACCTGTGGTGTGCCTCACAGTGCATGTCTGAATTGAGTCCTTTTCAATGTTTATATCCACCCTTTATGCAATCTCTTAGATGAGATGTTTTATTTACCAGTTACGCTGATGACACCCAGCTTTTGATTGAACTTACAGGTGACTACACTGAGGACTCGATGAAAGTGCAGAATGTATACAACTTAGTTAAGCACTGGATGTCCGCGAACTGGCTTATGCCTGAATAGTTCTAGAATTTGTAATCATTGGTTCACCTTTTGCGGGAGCTGGATTCTCGCTTCTCTAATCTTAACATGAATGGGCATGCCCTTCCTCTCCAGGAAAAGGTAAAGAACCTTAGAGTGATCTTTGATGCGCCTCTCTGAGCTGACACCCAGGTGGACAGCATCATTAAGAAATCTCAGTACAACTTGATGTTCCTAAGGCTAATGAAACCTAATATTCCCCCCAAATCTGTGAAATACTTGTGAAAGCAAATATTCTGCCCTGAATAGACTATTGTAATGCTCTCCTCAGCGAGGGAAGTAAATCTGCCCTACATAAACTACAGGTTCTACAAAATGATGCAGTATGGATTATTGAGTTTCCCTAAAAGAGACAACAATTTGGATCATAGCAGAGCCCCACACAACAACAGGACCCCAGATTGACCTGCTCCTCTAACACCTTTAGATTAATTGGTCTTAGATCCAAAAGATCAAGAGGCAGTGTTCGCTCTTTGGGGCCTGTGGATCTCCATGTGGAAAGAAATGTTTTGGTGTTTTGCAAGGGACTGAAGACTCTCTTATTCACTTGACATCTTAGTTTGCTATGATCCCTTACCACACGAACCTGATACTCCATGTGTTATATGTCCCATTATCTTTATGTTGTCTATAGGTCTTTTTGTGCGCTTTTACACCTGCAGGCTTAGGCGTGTTATAATTTCAAATACTAATACTAATGTTCATTCTCAGTATTAGTATATGGTATATACTATATGGGCTCCCGCACCCTTTCTTAATTTTATTTTTAAATACAATTCCCTGATAATGCCCGTACAGCATAGTCCCTATCTAGTGGCATAACTGTTAAAGGATTCCCCTGAAGAATTCCAGTTGCTATCAGTTTAACTAGTTGTAGGAACATATCTATAAAGGCACAGGGTTTTTTATACTCGCTTTTGGTTTGTTTTTTAAAAAAAAACGTTTCTTTATTGGCAAGAAACAATAGCAGGCGTACATCACAGAAAAGCAGCAGGTATTATAACATGATCAAAGTCAGCAATGGTAGATTTGTGCAGGGGAACAAGTTAAAGAATAGCTTACAACCCATCAGGCGCATCACAGTACATCAGAGCAGGGAGAAGAGAGCAGTTCTAGTGCACTTTTACTGTTCAGGTAGCTACAGAGGTCCATCCACACATTTCTTGGGCGGGAGATAGAGGGGAGGGAGTTGATGTAGTCCTCCTCACATACTTGAGTCCAGGTAAGGGCACTGAGCCACAACTCGAAGGAGGCAGGGGATCGACGCTTCCAGCATTGTAAGATACATTTCTTGGCCACCATAGCTCCTATGTTCAGGAACCTAGACACTTTTCAGGAACAGTATGGCAAGCGGATCAGGACCAAACTCGATCCCCACTATCTCTGATAGGGTTTCAAACACTGCTTCCCAGAACGGAGCTAGCGCGCTGCAGAACCAAAACATGTGGGTGTGACCGGCCTCTGTAGACCTGCACCTCGGGCAGGCGTGGGGCTGGGTCTGTGTAAATCTCCCTACCCTAAAGGGCATGTAGTACAACCGATTGAGGAGTTTGTACTGCATGCATCTGAACCTGGAATTAAGACAAAACTTGCGTGTGTGTAAGCACATTTTACCCCACAGGTCGTCTGTGATTACTAGACCCAGTTCTTGGCCCCACATGTCACGCGATTTCTGGGGGGACATCAACCACCTTTGCCATTAGCATTTTGTAGAGCCAGGATACAACACCCTTTCCACCAGCTGAATTGGATATGTAGCAAATCTCAGGGGAATCCGGGGGCTCATTTGGATATGAGGGCCACATCACCCGCACTGCCGCTCTTAGTCTAAAGTATTGCAGCAGCTCTGGAGCCGAGCCAGAGTGGCCCGATCGCCATGTCTGCGGAGTGATGAATTTCCCTTCAGGATACAAATCAGCAAGCGCCCGGTACCCAAGGTTGAGCCAGTGTGCCATGAGGAGTTTATAGTGCGTAGGGGTGAGACCCGGAAAATGCCAAATAGGCAACCATTTATAATAAGGGTGATGATCGGGATGAAGTTGCAACAGTAATCTCCACGCCATGGTGGTGGAGGCCACAGGGTGCGCTGGGGCATCAGTGCGGTATGAACGGTGGAGGATAAGGGACATGATGTTTACCTTCTCACTAGCCAGGTTCTCAAGTTTCACATGAGGGGGTGGGTCCTGAAGTTTGTACCAGTGTGTGGCATGTTGAGCTTGTGCAGCAATCCAGTACAGGGCAAGATCAGGAGCATTGAAGGCCCCTCTCTCATATGAAAGGGACATGTGTTGCCACTTCTTACGAACCGCACCAGAGTGCCATAAAAATTGGGCACATACAGCGTGCAGGTTCACAAAGTACTGTTTCACTGGCCAGATTGGGACATTAGCAAAAATATAGAGAAGCTTGGGGACTATTATCATTTTGATTAATGACATCTTGCCCGCTAGAGAAAGCGGGAGGTTACACCACCTTAACATTTTGGCCTCCACAAATTGCGCAGTCGCAGTGTAATTGTCGGCCAGTAGAGAGGATCTATTTAGAGAAACCTGGACTCTGAGATATCTGATGTCTCCAGGAGACCAGCGCTGGGGGAAATCACATTTCGGTTTGGGTGTCGCGGGGGTTAGTGGAAATATTTCAGACTTTGAGTAATTTATAGTGAAGTCTGAGAATGTGCCAATTTTTGTTATATCGCAGATTATCGGATCTAAGTGCGCAGAGGGGTCCCTAACGTAGAGGAGTACATCGTCGGCAAATAGTGATATAATTTCCGGTGTGTCTCGCAGTTGGACACCCTTGCGGGTATGTTTGTCCCTGACACCATCAGCCATGGGCTCAATGACCAGTGCAAACAATATAGGGGAAAATGGGCATTCCTGGCGTGTGCCTCGGTGAAGTGTGAAGGGAGCCGAAGTAAGAGAATTAACCAGAACTCTGGCCCTCGGGTTAGTGTACAGTAGTTTGATATAGGATATCATGTATGGACCAATTCCCATTTTCTGTAGCACCGCCCACATATATTGCCAGGACACCATGTCGAATGCTTCTTGAGCATCAAGGTTAACAGCAACTGCATTGGCTTTAGGATCTATTCTAGACATGACGTTAAAGAGCCGACAGATAATGAGGGTTGTTGAGCGGCCAGGAACAAAGCCACTTTGGTCCTGGTGGACCAGGTTCAGCATTATGGGAAGGAACCGGTTTGCTATTACCTTGGCACCGGTCAGTTAGGGACATCACTTGCTCCAGCATTCTCTGCCAGCTAATCTCTGGTCTCAATCAATACACTGTTTTCAGAATTCCCAATCTGGTCCTGTATTGAGCAAAGTGGTTGTATTATGCCCCCTCTGGAAAAAGTTCTTCTTAAAGAGATCTCCATCAGCTATAACCCAGGTAGAATCCCACTTAGCACATTTCCAGTGGGACAAACTGATTTTTCCATCCAAGGCTCCCACTATTTTCAGTGTGTTTGGGTTTAAATAACTGATAATTGTCACCCAAGCAGCATCATTTGATGCAAATTATTCAGTTCTTGTCATTCGTTCTCTTTCGACACTGACATTTTCAATTATCTTGCATTTTATTTGGATTGGTTCAAGATATTTTGTCATGTGACAATGGGAGGTTATGACCAGAATTCTGCTATAAACTCATCACATTGTTAAGATATATATTTTTGAAATCACAAAAAAACTTGAATCCATAGATATGTGAAATGTACTAAAAACATGTTATATGAGAACTTTATGGAAATATAAAAATGTATCACTAATTCCTAGGTGTAACTATATCGTGTTTAGTTCTATCTTATGGGGAATACTTTACTGAATCCAAGTCTGTTTTCGCTTCTTAAATCAAAGAAAGAATAGAGACGTCATGAGTAATAAGATGATCGTATTTCTGGGCATAATTAAATTAATCCACCCATTGCAATTCGTTTTTGTACTGCTGTGCATAATAGGTCACATCTAAGCCAAATATTGACTTTTAAATGCAGGCCTAGGGCTTTTGGGATGCATGCCATCAATACACACATGCACAGATGGTGTGTGTGCGTGTGTGGCTGAATCATAAGTTAAAAAAGGTGTAGAGCCTGCTCAAACCTTGTATTTGATATATTCAAATCAGCATAACTCAGGCCGCTCCTCAAAGATATAGCATGAAACGTATAGGACCTCTCCAATTACAGACCAATCTCCAACATCCCATACCCAGCAAAACTGGTCGAAACATGCATATACAGAACAACCCAAGAATTCATAGCACAGCCTACTAAACCAGGCACAAGTAGGCTTTAGACCAATGAGAGGAACGGAATCAGCACTTCTCTAAATATGGGATGACCTTAAGGCAAGTGCAGATTCAGACAATAGTACTGCTTTGATACTTCTAGACCAATCTGCCGCTTTCGACACAGCTAACCACAACGTCCTCATTATGAGATTGGAAGAAATTGGAATCACTGACCGTGCCTTACTATGAATCAAATCTTTCCTAACAAACAGAACAGAGACCATATGGATCAAACCTTTCAAGTACAGCTCAAGAGAATTCTCATGCGGAGCACCACACAGATCATCCTTATCCCCGTTATTATTTAACATCTACCTGTCTCAACTAATCATGATCATCAAAAGACACTGCCTCACCTGTTACAACTATACTGACAATACACAAATAGTCTACAAAATACAAGACATTCAAGAAGACAACACAACATTAGAGAACTGCCTTTCTGAAATATACAACTGGATGAACTCAAACTACCTCAAACTCAACCCAGGCTAAACAGAAATAATGATCATCACAAAAAATGGAGGAGAGAAACACTACAGCACCTGGCCAGTGGAACTCGGTACAACCCCAGCACCATCGTCGAATGTAAAAAAAAAACAAAAAAAACCTGAGAGTCCTGATGGACAGCAAACTTACTCTAGAGCTGCAAGTAAACGTCCTAATCAAGAAATTATTTTCTCCTTTAAGTGGTAAAAAGGTTAATGCGCCAACAAAACACTCACCGTCATCGCTCTCGTCATGTCCAGAGTAGACTACGCCAATAGCCTATATCTGGGCATGCCTGAACGACTTGCGGTGGCCAGACTGCTCCTCAAACTACCCCGAAGAGAACACATCACACTTGTGCTGAAAACACTACACTGGCTACCAATAAAACAGCAAATCAAGTTCAAATCAATGTGCATTACGCACAAAGCAATCAATGACCAAGGTGCAGCGTTCCTAAGGGACAAATTAAGCCTACATCGCCCAAAAAGGATGCTCTGTTCAAGCAGCGACATAAGTTTGGAACCAAATGCCTACAACAAAAGAAAATTCAGAGGTTCTTCTTTCTCTCACCTTGCCCCATAAACCTGGAACAAGCTACCAAAGAACATAAGTAACACAAGAAATCACTTCCTATTCAGAAAACTCCTCAAATCCTGGCTCTTCAACCCAAAACTAGAAGAACGCTTAAGGGGGCATATACACAGCTGAAACAAGGCTGAGAGAATAAACCGATCCTCCCAAAACCCCTAAGCTATCGCCCATAAACAGAAGTCAAGGAAAAACAATCTATGGCATAGCAACGTACAAACTGAGAGACAAATATGATAGAACAATACCAAAAATGATCACAGGTAGATCGGGATGGAAGGGCAAGGATGATATATCAATAACACCACGGCCTACAAAATACACACAGGCAACAATGGACCACTGACAAAAAATAGATATCAATGGAGTGGGTGATTGCTAATTTAAAGCACCAATACCAGAGTGCAGGACAAGATGCGTCCCTATCTATTACCCAAAGCTCAAGACAACACAGCTGAGAATGTGCCAGGCCATCACTCACAACAATTAGATGGACAGTAAAGGAAAAAGTGGAAATATGCCTACCTATTGGACAACAATATACATAGAACAAGCATTATAAGGACTAAGAGACATATAGCCCACTAACCCTATGCTCAAATCTCTCTATACCTAACTCACACGTAAATCCACACAACCATCTTCCCGCTCAGCAAACTGCACGCACATCACCACACCGCAACAACAAGCAAACAACACATAAACCGCACCAACAGCACACAAGATCTTGCATCGGTCCAATATTCACACCAAGGCTCAGTGCACAGTGAAAACCTAACTGAAGCTGTCAACATCACACCACTTTTCTCACTTTCCTATTCCCTCTTAATCCTACTAACCCATCTCCGCCTTCTTGTTTGCAGATCCGCCTGAGCGCCTGGGGACCAATTCCGTTGGTGGCGGTGCGCGGTACAAATACCTTTAACATTAACATATTGAATTATACTGAAAACCGGCCTCAAAAACTGTTCCTATGCTGCAGAAATCGGGAAAATGGAATGGAAAAGCTATATTTGTGTATTTATTTTAGAATGACTATGTTCGAGGGGATTGGGTCCTCCGACCTATTCCATATCTATGACAGGTAATGTCCACAGCTGTGCTGCTTCGGAACATTTTTGGCATCTGCGTCCTGCGTCGATGACATTGATGCGCCGTCCCCGAGGACCTCCTCTGACGGCCGACGTCACCCGATGTGATAAATAGGACGCACGACGCCCGTAGCCTCAGTTCCGTTTTTTCCGCGAACGTGTTCGCTTTGTAAATCTCGGTACGCCTGGACTCTTTGTAGTTTGCTGTATTCTTATCGGTTCGTTGAACATGTTCGGTTTTTGTGAAAACCTGTGCGTGACGATGTCTACATAGTCTTCAACCCCGCGTCCGGGCTTCAAGAAATGCGAGGACTCTGGGTCCAAGATGTCGGTCACGGACTCGCACGACACCTGCCTCTGGTGCCTCGGGGAGGCCCACGATACGGACGACTGTGTCGACTGCCAGTCGCTCACGGCCAAGGCCTTTCGGGAGCGCAAGAAGAAGCTGTCGGTAGGTGGGGTGTCTAAGCCCCGGAAGTCGAGGTCTACGGGGCTTTCGACGGATGACTCGAGAGGCGACTCTCCGCATCATCGTCGGAAGTCCAGTGGGTCCCCTTCCAGGAGTCGGTCTTGCCACTCCTCTGCCTCTTCGAGGCATTCCCGGAAGCGCCGGCATCGGTCGCCTTCCCCGTCCTCTTCCGAGGACTCCGCCCGTCGGCGGGTCGCTTATCCCACCATGCAAGCAACACCGGAGGAATGGGCTTCCTTCAGGAAGCAGATGTTAGCGATTCTTGAATCGCAGGGCACCGGTCTGTCCGCGCATCTGAGTGGGGTGGGTCGGCACCGGTCGAGAGACACCGCTCGTACGCCTTCGGGCTCGGGTGGTCGGCATGGCTCACGGGAAAGGTCCCGCTCGGACAAGGGTAGCCGTTCTCACCATGCCCGTTCCAGGTCCCGGTCCTCGACGTGCTCGAGACCACGTGATCCTGTGCCGTCTTGGAGGAAGACGTCGACGCCTGTGGTGCTGAGGTCGTCGACGATTTCTCTCGAGGCTCTGCCTCCGAGGGGGTCGTCGACGCTGTCGGCGCCTAGGTCGTCGAGAGACACGCTCGGAGCTCCGGCTTCGAGGCCTGTGTCGACGCCATCGATGCTGGCGGCGCTGCAGCTGACGTCGACGCCGATTCTCTCGGCGCCGACTCGTTCGACGCCTTTCGAGGTGGTGGTGTCGGAGGGGCCCTGTGGCACGGGGTTAGCCCCTTGAAAGACTCTGGCTAAGGTCAGGCATAGCTTTGGTCCCCAGGTGTCTTCTTCTCACCGCCTGGAGTACATTTCAGAGGGTGATGAAGGCTCTGAAGAAGGCTTGGTTCCGGTTACGGTACCAGATGAGCTTCTCTCGGGCCATAGCCAGTTTGATGACCTGAGGGAGTCACTACATGTTGCCAGTGGACTGGACACCTCTCTGGAGGTGGAGTTTTGTAGGCCGGAGCCTGGCACTCATGCCGATTCTTCGTACCGGCGCCTTATGTCTCGGGTCACTGAGTACTTGGGATGGTCGGCTCCCCCTGGGGAGTTCGTTCAGGATGATCTCACGGACATCCTTGGTCCCCCCACTGACTCAGTACGGCCTTTTCATATGGCTCTGAAGAAAAGGGTGGCGGCGGCTTGGACTGCTCCGGAGAGTCTCCCGGCATTGGGCAAGTCTTTGTCGCGAAAATACCGTCCAGCCAGTAGCGACCCTTCCTACTTGTCCAGGCACCCCACTCCGGAGAGTTTGGTGGTGCAGGCGGCTAGGGCCCCGGCAAAGCAGGCGTCGTATCCTACCATCCCTTCGGTTAGGGATGACAAACGTTTTGACGGCTGGGCGAAGAAAGTGTTTTCTTCAGGGGGTATGGCGCTTCAGGCAGCCAACTCCATATGCGCCTTGTCTCGTTTCACACACACTCTGTGGAACTGTGTTGCATTGCAGCTGAACATATTCCCGAAGGTGATGAACGGGATGGTTTCCTTGCTATGGTTCAGGATGGCAAGGATGCCTTGCGTGACTGGACCGTCCCATCGAAAGAACGTTACCAGGTAAGAAAGTAACTTGTTCTTCTCTGTGCACCACATCTGTGTGTCCAGCTAGGCTTAATAAATTACTTCATCATTAAGTATAGGACTTTAGTGTACCAGCCGGCTCAACTTTGTACCTCCTTGCCTTGGGAACTGCTTTTCAAAGGTATTCAGCTCCAACTGTATTTACCTACATTTGCCTATTCAAAGTTCTCGATTAGTAGGTTAGGCAAAGTGACATGCAACAGAGAACACAGAGAAATGGTGTGGAGTTCACTGTATTCGGAGATTTGAAATGTAAGTTCATTCAATATTTATGTATAATGGCTAGTGTGTTTTTAGATCAAAATTGTGGCTTTCTGGTGCATTTAAATGCAATTCGTGAATTATTAACATAATGTGGTTGCACAGAAGGAAGAATATATTTCAAATTGGTGTACACATGTTGCTTCAGAAAAGGTACATTGTAGAGGTTAACAGTAATACACAATACATTTTGTTAAGCGAACATGAGTTCCTTTTACATTAAACATATTTCCAACTCTGTCACATATACTATACTGAACACCTTCAGGGAGCTGCAGACCAGAATGTTCAAGACCCAGTGACTGCCACACACGCCCTTTGGGGTTATCCAGACACTGAAGATCAAAGATGGCAGACTGCAAGGAAGCTGGGTCGGTTTGCAGAGAGAAAGAGAGGCCAGTGGCACAACCAGTAAAGAAAAGAAAAGAAAAAACCCCACACCTCTAAAAAAATATTGGCAAAAGTTCAATTGCGTGAGCAAGAACACAAGTTCAGTACAGTGTGATAAAATGTATGCAGTGCAAGGTTTAGAATACTGTATACTGCAAGATGGTGCAGGCCAATAGTTGAGCCAAGAGTTGCCTACTGTACAGTGGAACTGGCGGAGGGGAAAGAACAGTGAGTCGCTAGACTGGGTGAGGGTTGATGCTGCTAGTAGAAACATGAGAAGGTTGGGTACAGGAGGGGAGGGTAATGTTGATGGATGCTAGTGAACCAGTCACCGCTCTCAGAATGGGAGAAGGGTGGGATGGGAGAGGGTGATGTGAGGGGTCAGTAATGCAAGACAGACAGTGGCTTGTAGTTTTCTCAAAATATGATATTTTATTAAAATTAATATTTTCAAACAAAGCTTTGCTTCCCCTACTCTACTGAGGAATTCCCTACCTAGCCTAAAGGCTAAGGGAACAATCTCTAGCATCAGTAAACTGGCCCTCACGCTAAACAACAAACATTGAAAGGAAATTCTATAGCAACACAATGTAATAAACAATATCAGAATGGCCTACACATGTCCTAGATAAGATCCCTTCCCCAGGCTTTAAAGTCAACTTCAAAATGTTCAAAAGAAAAGTCTTGAACCAATTATTGTCAGTTCCAAATCAAAGCAACGTTTTGTCAAACATAAATCCACTTGTAACAAGTCTTTGTTTGTGGGTGAAAAGATTCCCTTCCAATTTCCAGCAAAGAAAATAGCACAAATGGAAATCCTGTCTCCTCTTCAAGATATTTTGTCACACTTCAAAAGAAGGTGCAATATTTCCTCAGTGACAATAATACACAATTCCTTAGGGCTTCTTCAGTTACAACATTTCATTTGGTTAGGACTTTGGCATATTTGTCAGGATGCTTTTCTTTGGGCCGTTGCATCCCTTTCAACAACCACCCGTCTACTGTTGTTACTATGAGAACAGTCACCTTTGTCCAACAGTAAGCCACCACTTCAATGTGACATCCACTGGCATCTTAGTATTCCTCCACAGTTCAAGTACTACTACCACTGCTTCATACCTTTGTGTTATCAGGCAAAATCTGACAAGACACTTTGACCTCTTCAGGTAGGCAAAGCACTTCCTTTTAATTACTTTCTCCAATGGGGCAGCCTCTTTGCCTCTTCCGTCAGTCTGACTGCCACAAGAATAACCTGTGTCTGCCCGCAAGACTTACCTCTCTCTATCTTCAGTAGTCTTTAGCACTGCAGGTTATCATTTACTTATGAATATTATTCACGAGCACCCAGCCCCATTCCCCAACTTTATGCACACCTTTTGCCCAAATAATTACCCAGAAGCCATAGTGCAACTCTTCAAGTAACAATGCTACAATTGGATCGTAGGTCACTTGACTGTTGACAACTTCACAGTGTTGGTGGGTAGCTCTTTGACTCCTACCAAGACTGGTTTCACTAGGAAAAGGGGTTGCCTCTTTACTTGGGGAATGCTTATTCTTATCAGTATTTTAGACTCTTAACTTCTTAAAATTAGTAAGAATGTAAATTCTGGATACAGTCTTTTAAGTGAAAACACAATTGAGCACACGCGACCACTCTTTAATGTAGATTTTCAAGTTTAAAGTTGTGAATAGAATTGTATTCCCATGTAATAGTAAAGGATGCAACTCAGACATATTTGGGCATGTGCGACCTTTCTTTGATGTAGTTTTCACTCACTGTTACTTGTAACTTGTATAACGTCAATGTTAAGTATTCGGCAATGGTTTAGCAAGCGTTCCTTCTTCTCAATTAAGGACAATGCGACCACTCAGTAAGTCAGAAAAGAGTTCAACAATGGATTTAATTGCCTTTAGCTTCTCACGTAAGTTTTAAAACTTTCACGATAAGCGCAAGTATTACAATTCCATTTTTAACTGAATTTCAAGTATATCGAACAGCGTTTACTCGCTTTAAACAGTATGCGAGTTACTTAGGAGTGGGCTACAGTTACGCGTAGTGTACCTGAATGGCTCACTGGCTTCAGGGACACTGCTTTTGCTAGTTGCTCTGCTTCATAGACTTCCTTGACCACTGCTACTACTTCTGGCTCATTTGGGACCCACACCCTTCTCCAACACGGGTGTCACTGGTCCGGCCACTTCAATTGATAGTTCCTTTTTCTCCCAAGACCCTCAGCTTGCCTTCTGCTTCTGTCTTAGTCTCCTGCACAGTCACGGCTCTGCAATCACAGCAACTCAGCTCATATAGGGAAAACTCTGCTTTCAGCTCGTCTTCAGCTGTGCAACCTCTGCAATTCAGGTTTTGGGAGAACAGGACCCGCTCAGAACTTGCAAGTGAAATCGTCTATCTCCATGTTCCGTGTCCCTTTTGTGCGACCACTTCCTCGTGACTTGCCAGCCTCATGCTTCTCCTCTGCTACTACTACTGCCCGTCTTCCAACTCCCTTTCCAGCTCCTTCTACTCCTGCTTTCCTGCTGGGGCCTTTTATGCCTCACACGTTTGTTGATATGCTTCAGATGCAGGCTGTTAATCTTAATTGTCTGACAACTGCAATGGCTACTAGGCTTAATTGCCTGACTACTACATCTGCATGCCTCTTCAGCCCTCTTCCTCATCTCATTACCTCTAGGATTCTGGGACATGTAGTTCTTTCCAATCAAGTTAGGTTTGTCTACTTCTGTAGTTTGGCAAATAGACATTAAAAGTGTGGGATTATGGGGAAAGTTAAATAGGAGGTTATCCCAGTCTTCCTTGTCGGTCGGTGGGTACCCCCGCCCCGCATGTGATC
Organism: Ambystoma mexicanum; assembly: GCF_040938575.1. Taxonomy (NCBI): domain Eukaryota; kingdom Metazoa; phylum Chordata; class Amphibia; order Caudata; family Ambystomatidae; genus Ambystoma; species Ambystoma mexicanum. The sequence continues at coordinate 550,363,794 of NC_090935.1, read as the reverse complement.
CTTCTTCAGTACACCGCCCCCAGGGTCGGGATCAGGAAGCGTCTGCCTTTCCTTAGCTACATGAGGAACATCAGGTATCTGGGGAAGAATCGTCTCTGATTCTTCACAATGGGCTTGGTGACTACAGGTTTCGCCTTTGCATCCACAACTATTTCTTTATTTTATCTTTAGAAAGGTGGACTTGGTCACACTCCAACCTTGGATACACAAAGGTGAGGATGATGGTTCTTGGAAGAAGAGGGTCACCTTGTTGTTCTAGGCAACAAAGTTAACTTGCTTACACCTCAGCTCATACTGCTCAAATGTGACAAAATGTTTGAACAGTATGCAGGACATAATCCCCTGCAAAGTGCTTGCAGGTGGTAATTATACCTTGGTTTCGAACAACACATGGAGGGAATTTAATCCATTGGGACATTCACATGTCTTGAGAAAGGAGGAGTAACTGCCTGAAACATGTTGTGCTTATCTTGGACCAAGCAAAATGATTGTTTGAAATCTCATTTCAAGTGAAAATGGAATTTAAAGAAACATACAAATGTGAACTAGGAGAGTGTTCGATTGATAATTACTCCCAAATGCCACTGTGGAGCCAACAAAAAAGTAGCAGCCTGCTGACCTACAAATAAGAGTAATTATAACTTTCTCAGCTGAATACTTAGACTCTTCTTCCTCAGAGTGGGGTCAGGAGGTGTGTGTGGCATGTCAGGCATGAAACAGGAGGGGCTGGAAGTCAGCGGTCTCAAGGGGCAGGGACAGGTAAGTTATTGCTTTTCGAGTAAAGGGCTGGTGATCGGGCAAGGAGGTGGGTGGGGTGGTGAGATAGCATGCAGGAACTAGGTGGGATAGGATGGTGAAAGTGTGGGAAATATGTGGGGTGGGTGATGAGAAATTGTTGGCAAACTGGGTGGGGTGGCTGATGTGAATGTAGGTGGTAACTTAGTGGAGGTGGGTGAGAAAGTGGGAAATGAGCATTTGGGCGAATGCAGACTTGGATGGTACAGCGGACACTATATGTGTGCTGTCTGGTAAGGTGCCAGGTCTGGTACTGGTACAGCCCCTGCTTCATTGTAACCCTCCTGATGCTCTTCAACAGTTTCAAGTTTAAGTGTGGGAATGAATGAATGGCTGAATGTTATGGCTGTGCAAACGGGAGGATAGCTCAGGGGAAAAGTGCTCACCTTGGAAGCTAAGCGACACAGAGCAACACAGGTTCGATCCCTGGGTCTGCGCTTAGAAACCTCTGGGTATTAAGTGCGTTAAAATCATTTCATATCAACAACCACTTCATAAAGAGAACTGCGTGTCAGGGGTGGCAAGGGCGTGGTTTTGGTGGGCTCGGCACTGCTGGTTCCTCTAGATTGCTGGGACCATCTTGGGGGTGGATGGGTGCACATTAATATTCTTAGACATCCACTCTATATTGCAGTCCAGCGCCTGATTCTCTTAGGAAAGGCTGCCTACCTCTGAGTCTTCTGTGAAGAAACATGAACGAGGCTAGGCTGGGTCCCATAGCCTTACCTACAGTAGTAAAAAAAAACAGACCAGGAAGAGGGATGGGGTCGTCTCATCTTTCCGTTTTTTAATGCAGCGGTCACGAGTGGGTGAAATGCAAGAAAGGCGTGGGAAAGGATGAATGCCAGTGGGAAAGGAAAAATAAATGTGAAGAACATTTGAATGGCTGAATGGAATTGGATGGAGCATGAATAGCTGTGTGAAATGGGGCTACTGCCTAGATATGATGCGAGGACTATGGGAAGTGTTGAATAGCTGAGTCTGAAAGGCCAGGACTGAAATGAGGGAACGTGGCGTGAAGGAGGAGGAGTTAAAGTTGGAAAGAATAATTGGCTGTATTGAATATTACATTGCTTACTTGGAAGGTTGGGGTGTCTTACGAGAAGAATGACATAGAAAGAATGATTACATTTAGTGGTGCAAGCGGCACAATTAAATGCGGAAAAGGTTGGCTGGAAATATTTTGTGCACTGTGACGAATCTTGGGAATTCGTCCTTTCTACCGAAAGGGGACACCACCCCTCTACCCCCCATTGTGAGGATAGGAGGTGAGCCTACTTCGTAACATCCTCCCTAGGGGGGGGAGGCAAGCAGGACCTCACCAAGAGAAACTCCCCCTCTGGGGACAAGGACTCTCGTTCCTATGAGGAACTCCATAGACCATTCCCTTTAATGGCATATATAGGACTATCAGAGACAAAGAAAATTGCGAAATACAGAGATTGAGTTGTAGAATAAATCATAATTAGCGAACACGAGCACGAAAGAGAAACTGTCTCTTCAAAGAAAAATCTCCATTTAACTGAGCAGAGTAAACTAGGAGAGGGGGGACACACCCAGGAGAGGCGAGGCTGGGACAGCGTAAGCAGGGGAAGCCCCCTGACAGCATCACAGCTGAGCAAGGTGGAGCAAAGGAAAGCCGCAGAGCCTGCGACTTTCAGAATTGGTCGTACTGCGAGAGTGAAATGTTGGAAGCCCAACGTCTACCTGCACTGATGAACTGAGGAGACCGGAAGCCAAGTCTCAGTGGTAACTTTGTGGTGGGCAGTGGGCCCGGATAACGACACTGAAACCACTCTGCTGAAGAAACGAGAGATCTGTTGGCCCGCAGCAAAATCTGGATGATGAGAAGGAGACCACCGAAAGCAGGTCACGATCGGAACGGAAAGAGAGAATGAGGTGGAGCCAAATGGAAGAGCCTGAGCAAGTGCTGCCCCAGGGACGTTTTCCTACCAAAGTAGAGGTAACAGGGAAGGGGAAGATGGGAGAACTGGGAGGCAGTCGTGCAATCATTACACATCCGGAACAACTCATCCCAGTGAAATTGATGAGATATGGAATGGAAAGATGATGAATTGTAACAACCTGAGAAAGAGAGTCAGGTGGCGTGGGGTGCGACGTGATGGCCTAGTTGTTGAGGAGGAGAGACTCTTTGAAGAGGTGGGTCTTGAGTTCTTTTCTGAATTTATTTTAGGAGTGTGGGGGTGAGTCTGAAGCTGACACGGAGGAGTCTCCCTTGTCTTGGGGCGTAGGCAGAGAAGTCTTGTTTTCTGGTCCTTTCCTTTTTGCAGCAGTGGATTTCACGTCTGCACGTGTCCTGGCTTCTGGTGATGCACTGCCCACTGCAGATGCTGAGTTTCTCCGTAAGGTATTTGGGCGAGTTGAGGGTGATTGCCTTATAGATGATGCAATAAGATTTTAAGTTAATTTGTGTGTGGAGTGGGAGCCAGTGATGGACAATGAGGGCCGGGGTGATGCGGTTGTATCTGCGTAGACCCTTGATGAGACATGCAGCCGCATGTAGGACACTTCTTATGGACGATGGGAGGCCTTCGAGGAGGGCATTGACCCAATCCAGGTGGGATAGGACCAGTGCTTTAACCGTGAATCTAAAGCTGTCCAGAGAGAGGAAGGGCTTGACTTTCTGCAGGAGAGAGAGCTGACATCAAGCTGTCTGAGTTTTCCTAGCTATGTGTGTCTTAAAGGAGAGTTGTTTGTTGATGTGGAACCCTGGGGACTTGGCACAGGAGGTGAGCTCAGGTGTGAAGGCCTCCAGGTTCATGGTTGATAGCCAGGTCTGTATGTCTATTGAGGCAGCAGACCGACATGGCGGGTCTGCTGTGAGCTCCCAGGGTAGCTTCCCCACTGGCCTGTTAGCAGCGTCCAATGTTTGAAACTTGGCCCAGATACTGCAGAGGCAGCATTTGAGCAGTCCACAGAAATGCGGGGATCGAGGGTGCAGTGAAGCATCCAAAGATGATTAATGGCCCATCATTAGCACTTTTGTGCGCTATATTCTGATTGGAGGGGGCTGCAAACTGCTCTGCACACTAAGGAGGTCTCTGTACAGAAACCGGGCAGGAACACCTGAGAAGTGGCTCGTGCTCGTGTTCGTATGGATGCCAGAATGCATAACAAGATCACTAGCTTTGAGACAAAAGTAGAGTATTTGCTGTGTGATATCCAGACATTTGCCTTAGTGAGTGTCACAAATAACACCACGTACAGAGAATCACTGCTCACCTTAGGTAGGGGGGGTGCCAATGCTATTTAGCCACCGGCCTCTGCATCTTCTGTTTTCGCCCCTCCGATGCCTGGTTCCCAGCTGCAGGGAGTCCATGAGGACATCATCACATGGGCGAGGCAACCTGCGAGACAAAATGTCTTCTCTCATACATGCACCTCACCACACACACCTCACATAACTCACACAACACTCGATGCAACCCCCCTCGCACACACACCACTCGCCTCCACACACAAACACTCGCCTTCACGCACACACTCACCTCCACACACACACACAAAACACTCGCCTCCACACACACAAACACTCGCCTTCACGCACACACTCGCCCTCACACACACACACAAAACACTCGCCTCCACCCACACAACACTCGCCTCCACACACAACACTCTCCTCCACACACACACACAACACTCTCCTCCACACTCGCTTCCACACACAACACTCGCCTCCACACACACAGAATACAACACTCGCCTCCACACACAACACTTGCCTCGACACACACACAACACTCGCTTCCACACACAACACTCGCCTCCAGACAACACTCGTCTCCACCCCCATCCCCCACACACACCAGCCATGAACCAGGACCCAATATGTAGCACCACAAACCTTTCTGCCATGGCTTCGATATGAAAACAGTTTGGGATAAAAACAATAAACGAGAACAAGCACACATAATACAGTCTCGTACACAGGTGTAAAATCTACCATTTACTGAACTAATTAAAAGTAACAATGGAGCAGACCATATATTGAGACCCAGTTGGTTGTGGGATCTCGCCACTAAGCACAGCGCCCACCAGACCATTGCTGATTAAATGAAGATTATAGTTGTGGTGTCACGTGTCCCGAGACGCAGGGTCACGTGGCACACGACAGCAGGAAGTAGAAATAAAGGTATCACCGGAACTGGCGTTTTAACGCCAGTCCGGATTTATGCATCTACGAACGTGGTCGTGTGTTTACTTTGCTGCGCCGCCCCCGCGCACTGCGACCCCAGCACGATCCCTGCGCGAGGGCCTTGCTCTGCATCTGCCACGCCTGCCGTGCCGGCAGGCGAACATCACACTGGCGACGAGGCGGTAAGTGGGTTGCGAGCCCCGACAACAACGGGAGTCATCGCACCCACGGACCCGCGTTTACACTATCGCGGAGCCGGCAAGACAGCGACGCCGGCCCCGCCCACCATCGGAGTCACCCTCCAGCGGCGACGAAGAGTGGCCCCAGTACCCCAGGGCCCCAACAAGAAAAAAAAATATATATAAATCATATTAATCAACACCCCAGGGAGCAGCCTCCTCAACCCTGGCAGCCGCATCCAGCAGTAATCACCGCCCCACGACAAGTGAGAAGCAATCCACGCAGGCCACACACAGCCTACCCTGCCAAGACGCCGCACGTGGGACCACGCGCCGCACGCTCACCAGGCCCAACTACCACCACACGGTAAGCTGCAACACAGCGTTGCAACACTGCACAACGCAACATGTCCGACCCGACGTTCAGCCCATCAGAGACCAGCGCCAGGCCCACGTCGAGGAGGAGCCTCACCGAGGAACGCACTGACCCCTCGCTAACCACGTTCATGCCACCTTTCGACCCGTTCACCAACGGAGCGGCCATCAGATGGGAAATATGGCTACAACAGTTCGAGATGCACCTTGATGCGAGAGACATTACTGCGCCCAAAAAAATGCGCACCTTTCTCCTCCTCAACATAGGATCTGCCGCCCTGCGCCTATTCAACGCCACGCCAAACAGAGGTAACGATACCAACTACGCTGCAGCTAAAGCCGCCCTTTCCAATATGTTTAAACCGGACCTCAACCCCGACTACGAGCGGTTTCACTTTTGCATGACGAGACAACGAGAAAAGGAGACAGTGGACAAGTTTCACGCTCGCCTTCGCGAAATGGCTGTAGGCTGCGAATTTCCAGACGAGGAGTTCGCCATCCGCCTCCAAATCATCAATGGCATCTCATCTGAGAAGCTGAGGAGAGCGATACTATCGGAGAAGAACGTACGGCTATCACGCATCCTCGAGATGGCACGACTCCGCGAACAAACTGAGAACCAGGTAGCAGTAATGGAAGCAGCCATTCAGAGGCTACCGCTAGACAACCCGGGACCGACAGAAGACGTAGCAGCCATCTCCCGACACCAGGGCACCCGCCCGAAACAGAACTCGAGAATGCAACCACCACAAAGGCGCGACCAATCGTGCAAGTGGTGCGGAGGTCCATGGCATAAAGGAGATTCCTGCCCGGCATGGGGGTCAACATGCAGAAAATGCAACCGCCTGAACCACTACGCCGCAGTCTGCCTAAATCCACCGAACAAAAACGACAGAGACGCAGACCCGCGGCCATCACAAGAACCACGAAGGAGATTCGCGCCCAAGGAACCCCGCCAACCAACGCGGAGAGGGAAAGCTAGGGCAGTCGACGAACCACAAAGATCCCAAACCACGAGCGAAAGCGACGAGAGTAACAGCGACTCGTCCCCCGAAAGGCAAGGAAAAGAAAGGAGAAAGAAGGGGAAGAGGCGAATACACCGAGTGCACCTAATATCAGCAGTGGACCCACGGAAGTCACGACAGAAGAGGAGACCAACATGCACCATCCTCTCCAATGGAGACCCACTGAAAGTAATCATTGACACCGGTGCCACAGTAAACGTCATGCCAGTGACCGCATTCAACAGTCTCTACCCCAGACCAGAGCTCCTCAAGAGGAAAGTCAGGCTATACGCCTATGAATCAAAGAAACCCCTGCCTGTGCGAGGATCGTTCAAATCCAACTTCGCTCACAGTAACGCCAGCTGCCGAGCCCGAATATACGTGGTAGACGCCGGGTGCGAAACCCTCCTAAGCTGCAAAACAGCCAAAAAGCTGGAGCTGATACACTTCGCATTCAGTGCGCAACACGATAAACTACACGACCTCTTAGGGCGGCACAAAAAGCTATTCCAAGGCATCGGGCGCCTAAAAGGGAGAACGGTCAAGCTACACATAGACCCCTCCATCGAACGCAAAGCAGTACGGCACAGGCGAATCCCATTCCACCTGAGAGAGGCCGTAGAAAAGGAACTACTCAAGCTCGAAAATGCAGGAATCATCGAGAAGACGTCTGGACCAACCCCGTGGGTTTCGCCGATGGTAGTAGCCCAGAAACCAAAACAACCAGGCGCGGTAAGGATATGTATCGACATGCGGCTCCACAACATAGCTATCGGCCGGGAGCGCCATGTCACTCCCACCATCGACGAGCTCATTGTAGACCTCACGGGAGCGACGATCTTCAGCAAGCTCGACCTCCGGTCCGGCTATCATCAGCTAAAACTATCAAAAGAATCCAGATACATCACAACATTTTCGTCCCATCTTGGCCTCATGCGATACAAGAGACTCAACTTCGGGATATCCTCGGCGGCGGAAGTATTCCAGCATGAGATCCGGAAAGTCATCACGGGCCTCGAGGGAACCACCAACATCAGTGACAATATCCTTGTATATGCATCGAACAAAGACGACCACCACCAACGCTTAGCAGCAGTCCTAAAGAGACTCGAGGATGCCGGACTGACCCTCAACGCGGACAAATGCGAATTCAACAATAAGGAACTCTGTTTCTTCGGATACATATTCAGTGCAGCAGGAGTGTCCCCAGACCCATCGAAGGTACAAGACATAAAAGAATTTGAACCACCACAATCAGCCTCGGAAGTGAGAAGCTTTATGGGCATGGCCACCTACTGTGCACGGTTCATCCCTGATCTTGCAAGCATCGCCAGCCCACTCAGGGAGCTAACCAAGAAAGACCAAAAGTGGGAGTGGACGGAGGTTCACCAACAGGCCTTTCAACAAATAAAAGACTCCCTGTCCGCCTCCACCACCATGGCGTTCTTCAACGTAGACCGACAGACCGAACTTCTTGTCGACGCCAGCCCAGCTGGCCTAGGAGCCGTGCTGACCCAAACAGATAAAGACGGCACGATATTTCCAATCGCGTTTGCCAGCAGGGCCCTCACCAAACCTGAACTGAATTACGCACATATCGAAAAGGAAGCCCTGGCCATTCTGTGGAGATGTCGCCATTTTAAAGTTTACCTGTTAGGGAAACGGGCGAAAGTTTTCACCGATCACAAGCCCCTTGTTCCGATATTCCGAGGCTCCGCCCCACATCCTCCCGCCCGTATTGAAAAGTGGATGTTGCAGCTGCAACCCTACAACATTGAAGTAGAATACCGCCCAGGATCAGATAACCCGGCGGACTACCTGTCCCGCCATCCGCGGCCAGCCACTGACAAAGAACAACACCACGCAACAGAAACGGACGAACACGTCTGTCACGTGGTAGCGTGCGCCCGACCACGAGCCTTGACACTGCAGGAAGTAGTGCAAGAAACTGCAGATGACACAGTCCTAAAACATACGGCCGCAGCCATACAGTCAGGTAACTGGAAAACTTACCTCATGTCAATGTCCCACCGAACAACCACTGCCCAAGCCAAACTCAGGGCCCTGTTCGGCATCAGACATGAACTATCTGTAGCCCCTGAAGGAGTAATACTGAAAGGACACAGGATCATATTACCGGAATCCCTCGAGAACAGGGCGCTCAAGCTGGCCCACAGTGGACACCAAGGGATTGTCAAGTCGACCGCCTACCTAAAGTCCCGAATGTGGATGCCAAACATGCACCAGAGAATTACTGAACTCGTAGAATCCTGCACAGCATGCCAAGCATCACGGAGACCAGCAAACCCCGAACCAATCAGCTGCGCCCCCCGAAGCCAAAAACGATGGGAGGCCGTCAGTATGGACCGCTGCACCATCGCTGGAGAAGGATACCTGCTAGTAGTAATAGATGAGTTTAGCAGATACCCGGAAGTAGAACATGTTGCCTCGACAAACGCAGAAACCACCATCCTCACATTGGAGAAAATATTCGCCACACATGGCATTCCCAAGAAAATGAAAAGTGACAATGGCCCATCGTTTGCCAGTCAAGAACTAAGGGAATTTTTCAAAGAGGTCAACGTTAAACATCAACGCATCACCCCAAGATGGCCTCAGGCAAACGGTGACGCAGAACGCTTCATGGGATCACTGAACAAGATCATCAGGATCGCCAAGGAACAAGGACACCCCTGGTTGAAGGCCGTATACCGATTTCTGAGGACACACCGACAAACCCCACACTCAGCCACAGGGGTCAGTCCGGCGGCCCTCATGTTTGGAGTTCCCATCCAGGCAGAGCTACCGATACACCAAGAATGGACAGCGCCAGACCCAGACATCATCGAGATAGAAGCAAGACGGGAAAGACACAACGAGCGAGAAAGCATTGCTCGACGAGCACACCACAGAGAAATAAACCCGGGTGACACGGTCCTCGTCCGGAACCGGGCACCACCGAAGAAAATGTCCCTCAATTTCGAAGCACGCCCGTGGACCGTCACGACCACCAACCACAGCATGATTACGGCAACCCGCGGAAAGGAGACGGTAACCAGAAACGTCTCCCACTTCAGGAAAATGCCCAAAGAAATGTTGGAAGAGCAACGGTCACCCCAGAGGGGAGGAGTAATGCACTCACCCCAAACACCCACGCCACAGCAGACCACAGAAGCGCCGGAAGAAGCAAATGGTGAAGTGGAGGCCGCCACGGAAAACGAGCCACGAGAAAGAAGCACCCGATACAGCCTGAGAGAAAAGCCCAGACCATCTTCCCACCTTCAAGGGTTTGTAGTGGACGAAATATGCCAAAGAAGACGGCAGCAGAGACAGAGACATTCACCTATTCAGAAGTAAGACTCAATATAAAATGTTATGTTAACCGTGGGAGTTTTGCCTCCAAGTTGGGGAGGAATGTGGTGTCACGTGTCCCGAGACGCAGGGTCACGTGGCACACGACAGCAGGAAGTAGAAATAAAGGTATCACCGGAACTGGCGTTTTAACGCCAGTCCGGATTTATGCATCTACGAACGTGGTCGTGTGTTTACTTTGCTGCGCCGCCCCCGCGCACTGCGACCCCAGCACGATCCCTGCGCGAGGGCCTTGCTCCGCATCTGTCACGCCTGCCGGAACATCACAATAGTGTCAAAGTGCTGTTTATCACTCGCACGAGGAACGCCTAACTGGCTGGGTATCCCTTAACACAGGAACCCAATTATTATTTCAAGGTCTTTAATACATCAGATCAAGTGATAGAAACACTTTTTCTTTCACAATTTCTCGCATTTCAAGTTTGGACAAACGTATTTACGAGTGATAAACAGCACGTTGAAAAGTTGATCGTCGCCTAGTCAGCAATGGTCTGGTGGGCGCTGTGCTTAGTGGACAACAGTTTATGAAAACATTCGCCTTGAAAGAGACCAGTAAAAGGTTGAAACACGTGTTGGCTTACGGGCCATGTGAACATTTCTAATTGATTTGCAACCTATTGTGACTTTTTATTGTGCAGATCATTGTTGTACCTTGCTTCTAGGGCAAGCCATTCTTAATCTGCTCATCTTAATTGCTAATGTTCAGAACACTAGAGGAAACATTTGTATTCATTTTAAATATGCACATGGACTATAGTTATGTTATGTTACTTTGCATTTATATAGCGCCTTATGTATCATTGGTATGATCTCAAAGCGCTGGTAGATTGAACGCCCTCGGGAACCGCAGTTCAAGTCAGTAGAGAGAGAGAGAGAGTCATAAGGTGCGTGGGTGCACCAGATATTTGTGCAGCTGGTGTGGTACTTGTATGATAGCTGTTTCTTAGCGGTAGGTGGGGTGGTTGGGAGGTCAGGAATATGTGTTCATTCTGGCATGTTGATACCCAGACTGATTTCTGGCTGCGTTAGGCCTGAGGAGACGCTTAGGCTAGCGGTGTGTGCTCAGCTAGCTGTGTTTAATTAGGATGATGAGGAGTATGTGGCGGGTGTTAGTATGAGAACAGCTTTACTGAATGTGTCATAGTATCGCTGTGTTCTAGTTGAGTGGTGGTGTATAGGAGAGAGTAAGCGTGGTGGTGTTATATGGTGGTTTTCAGTAAGGCGCTTGAGATGGAGCGCTCATCTGTACCATCTACTCTATCCGTTTTATTCACTCTTTCCGTTCATTCAGCTTCGTCTGTTCATACATTTCGTCTGGTTCATCAATTACTTTACTGGTCTTTCCATTCATTCCATCATTCGATCCTTCATCTACATAAACTACTCCATCCAATCAGTTTATCCATTTCATCCTTCCCATCTGATAAGTGTGTTCCATTTGTTCCATCCTTTTTATTTATTTGACCTGTTCCATGTATTTTACTCACTTCATCAGTTGCATCCGCTGCATCCACTCCATCCACTCCATCCGTTCCATCCGTTCCATCAACTCCATCCGTTCCATCCACTCCATCCGCTCTATCCATTCCATGTACTCCTTCCGTTCTATGCACTCCATCTGTTCTATCGGTTCCGTCCACTCTATCCGTTCTGTCCACTCTATCCGTTCCATGCGCTCCAACCGTTCCATGCGCTCCAACCGCTCCTTGCACTCCAACCGTTCCTTGCACTCCAACCTTTCCTTGCACTCCAATCGTTCATGCACTCCAACCGTTCCATCCACTCTATCCGTTCCATCCACTCTATCCGTTCCATCCACTCCATCCGTTCCATCCACTCAATCTGTTCCATTCACTTGGTTTGTTCCAACTGGTCTATTTGTTCCATCTGGTCTATCAATTCTATCCACTCCCCCTTCAATTAGTGTATAATTGTTCTTTCTGTTACTTACATCTGTCTAAGCAGCAGTTTGTTGACAGTTTTTTCTTTTCCATGTGCGGTTGAACCAAGTTTGGCCCCATCACTATTATTCATTAACACCTGGGAAGACAACCGCATGAGGTCGCTTGTGAACTCCAGTCAGGCTTTGGCTGTTCAACAATTGATAAGCCAGACAACCTCATTGCGTGAGGTTTTACAGTTTGTACTGAAAACCCAGGTTGCAAACGTGTCTCTTAGATAATAAAGCCATGAACAGAATGACAGATTGATTTCAGCCTTCAAGTCATTTTCAGTTTTTGAAATGTCAATGGCTTTTTACAAAATACATGTGTATTTTTGTTTGCTATTTCATATTTCTCTTTGCGGTTTTTACTATAAAAGCTATTGGAACAATACACTCATAGCGCATTATATTAATTACAAATGGTGTGTGGATCAAGTTTGTTCTGCAAGAGTTTTTTCATCCTTTCCCTAAAATTCTCTCCGGACCAGAGTCGGACAAGGAACGTGAACCCGACACCTGTGAGTCTGCTCTTGCTTGTGTGTTCTCACATCTGAGGGATTAACTGACTAGGTAAAGCCAATGTTTCATGGTTTTCCGGATGTTTAATAAACAACACACAATCATAAGGAACTAGGTTGAACTGAAATAATGTTGTTGGAAATAAAATCAGCACATTTGTTGAGGACTGTAGTCCATCAGTCTGTCCCTCCCTCCCTCCCTTGCACTCTGCCTCCTGATGGTCGAAGATAGTCACTCTGTCTTTTGGGGCTTACATTCCCCAGCATTTCTTTGTTGGGTCTTGAAGTTAGATCCTTAGCTGGGGGGCAGGGGTTCAGTTCTTCAGCGAGTTACCCATCTCTGTCTTAGATTCCTGTGTATGCTGTAACATGGGCCCACGGAGCAAGGCTTCTATTTGGGGGTTGGCATCTTGGATATGTCTGCTCCGCATCAGCAGCCAGGGCCACTTGGTTGTGCCCCACACTCCTGATTGCAGATGGGGAGCGAGTCTTCACGTCATCGGTCTCCCGCGGATTCCAGGGCTACGGACTCACGAGCAGTGGTGCAGGGAAACGTTCGACTTATAAATCTGCTGCTTGTTTGCCAGTTGATAACATTCATGGATGCATTGATGTATCCATCTTGAAATGTCCATTTTACTGATGGGCATATTTCCTATAATCTATCATGTAGGGTACAAACAATTGGGCTGTTTTGCTAATGGCCTTGTGCGTTCTATGTAAATATAACCGCTCTCCTTTCCTATAGTGTGTGGAGACTACTTTTAGCATGAGCACATGGAAATTTAGATATGAAATTTGGTGCGAATCATGGATGTGTTGTTAACACCACATTGGCCCTGGTGTATGGCTTCTAGCTCGCTGAGCCTTGTATTGGACGTGATTGCGTTTAGAAACACTTTCTTGACAATAGGTTCATTGAGCGTACACTTAGGCTTCCACCAATTCCAAGATAGCTGTTTGTCTGGTAACTGAAGGATATTGCTGCTCGATCCCTTCCATAAATGCATTACCTACTGGCACCTTCAAACATCTAATATGGTGAAGTGGTGTATACTCCCAACTAAAATCTTTAGTGAATTGTATGCAAATCTATGGTCCATAGCAGATGAAAGGATATTTGACAAAGTCTGAATCTGTACATGCCAAAGGATGTATTTGATGCCTTCTGCTCAGAATACATATCCTTTTCAATTGTTAAGTAAACAAAACCAATTAGGTGGCTTTCTGTCTATCTTCACTATTGTTAGGACTGATTTTCTATACTCTGGCCTGGGGAGATATGAATAGAAGGCCAACCTATATTGTGACAGGGACAACTCTGGGAGCTGTAGCCAAACCAGTTCAAGGTAGTAGTGACGAGTGGTCTAGGCTAAGTCTCAAGAGGTGGTGAGCTTGTAAAGGGTCCACAGTGAGTACACACAATGGGAGTCACAAATTGCACTTAGACAGTATGTATAAAAATACAGTTATTTATTTATGGCCAACCAACACTATGACAAATGACTACTAACAGGTAGAAGTATCACACAACACTAATAATAGAATACATACACACAGTCAGTAAAGTAGGGCTTAATACAAATCAAACCCTTGTAAAGGAAAGTACAGATTAGGTTATGCACTACAGGTCCATAGAGAATTAGCCCTAGCTTCAAAAGTCTTTCCCTAAGTTGCCTCGGGGCTTATGCCCAAAAGTTCAGGAAACGTTCCGACACAGTTTGTAACAAAGGAAAAAATGAAGGGATGGTCTCTGGTGTCCAGTGAACGATTCAAAGGGTTAGAGGACAAGTTATTATAACTAACAAAAATGTCCCCAACTTTTGGAAGGCTTGTGCAAGCAAGCAATGGCTCATCCAAAGTATTCTAAAAGTTTTAGAAAAGTTAGCAAAACATTTAAAGGGAGTTTAGGGGCAGGTAAGAACCACTATAACTCACCCCTGGTACTAGGACCTGGCAGGTCAATGGAAGATGGTCTGAGGTCGCTTTTCCCGCTGTTGGCCTCAGTCCTCGATTCGCAAGGGTTGCAGATTCGAGCAGATCTCTGGTCGATGTCTTTGTTTGGTGCAAGGACTCTCGGTAGCAGAATGCACCAAAACATGATGCAGGCCCTCCCTCAGGACTGGACTCGACTCGGGTAGGCTGTTTCAGATGGTGGTCGCCACAGCACAGCGACGCAAAGAGACTCACTTGTCGCGGTCAGACTTTCCCTCCTATCTCGGGTCCCCTTGATGCGAGGACTCCGAAATATTGCTGAGGTATGTCTTGTAGGTCAAGCTGAGGATCCAGTTCCAGGCCTCAATGCGGAATGGTGATGTCGGCAGCATGGTAGCCCAAACTCAGAGCTGGTCAGCCACAGGTCAGTCCCGGGACGCTTCGGAAGGTTCTTCTTCACAGGGTACTGAGCAGTCGTCGAGAATGGATGTTCCCTCCACTACACAGGTCGCAGCTACCTCGCAGGATTCCTGAAGATCAGGGATCTTCCAGGACAGCAGCAGAAGTTGGTCACCAGGCCTCCTTCAGACAGGTCTCTGGTCTCCTCATGCACCTCACAGCTGGACAGGAGTCTTGGCTCCTTCAGGTTTCTCCAGGACCTCTCCAAAGTGGGTGCAGGGGTCTTCTTCTTATCCCAAAAGCCAGGCAAGAGCAGAAACTCCCACTAGCCAATAGCAGAACTAGCTTCACACACACCCCAACAGTGGTCCAATCAGGACCACTGGCGGGAATACTCATGCATAACACTCAGACACACCGAAACCAGTTTGTGTATTGGGACCAGCAAACACAAATAGCCCTCCATTAGCCCGCCAAAAGCCTAGGCTTTCCTGGGCAGTGGAGGTCCATATAAGGCTTATCCTGGCCTCACAGGCCAGGAAGAAGGCTAAAAGACAATTTGGCCAAAGGACAAGCGTAAAACCTTGTGGTATGGCCATGTTTGGTCACTAGCCACAGTTAGTAGCCAAACGCAGTAAAGCTAAAACAAAAAGCAGCAAATAAAATTGTAAAATGTCACTGTTACCACCAGCTTGTCCATTTAGCACACCTAGAGTAACAAAAATCCTCTGAGTGTTAGTCTAGGGCAAAAAACAAAAGTGTACCCCATTGTGCTGCATTTTAAGATGCATTGTACAATAATAACAAGTTACCACAAGTGATAACAAGTTACTAAAAGTAGTAACAAAGTAACTAGACTAAGGGAAACAATGTTCCCCAGTACTGACAGCCTGAAGGACATGTCAGTTTCCCAATTACAGATTAGCAAAAGACAGAGTCGTCACAATTTTCTTTTGGACTGTTGGTATCATGCTCAACTTCTCTGCATTGATGGTGAAACCCAAGTGGTCAATGAATGTTACTTTTGTGTTTGTGTGAATGCTGCAGTGACTGAGTGGCTGGCGTGGTGTCCCATTATCAGCCTGCCACGTACCTACGGATATACACTTACGGCCTGTCATTGTAGATGTGCTACCAGTACCAAGGGCACATTTGTGAGCTCTCTTGGTGCTGATGTTATTCTGCAAGGTAGTACTTTAAACTAGTGACCAAAAACCACCACCAACTGCATGAGAAGTTTCCACAACATGGTATCACATTGGAAAAATAACACATCATCGATGTATATTGTTGAACGCATCACAGTGATTCAAATATTTATGCAAAATAGAAAAAGAGTACTGTCAATTTATGATGTGGCATGGATCAGAAGTAGTTTCAGTTGTTGAATCCCAGGTGGGATGAGGAAAAGATATAAAGAGAGAAAGAGAGAGTGAGGAACAAAGCAACAGAGTTAGTAAATTACTGATCTCTCTATCAAGTGATAGTGTGGTGTACTGGGACCAAGTGAATTCCAATTCGAAATGCTACATTGTACCTTAAAATTGTTGAACGGACGAGGCCACCAGGGGGCGCGCAGGTAATGGCAGCTTGAGCGTTGCTCTCCCGCCATACTCGGGCCGTTGAAAGGGATTGAGCCCCCCCCCGGACACCCCTGGCGGCAACACAGTGCTGGATTGGCTGCTGGACCCCGCCCCTGCACCCCTTTTGAGCGAAAGAGCGGACTCTGGGGGCATCGGGAAGCTGGAGAACGGACCTCACGGCCCAAAGTGATGGAGCCAAGAGAGGGCCTGGACGGGTAATCCCTCGTACCCGCAGCATGTGCGTTGCCCGGCAAGGCGGGGGATTCCCATCGGAGTAGTGGGCCCACGCGGAGAGCCCTCCGCCCATCATCGCGGGAAGACACGGAGACCTGGGACATCGGTCTTGAAGCAGGAAGAGGATGCGGACGAACAGAAGCGCCACGGACAGGGCTCCCGCAGCGGTAGAGCCTGGGTGTGTGTTCCACAAAACCCCCTCCCTCCCCCTGGTGAAGAGAGCTGGTGGTGGCGGGACGAGCCTGGGGCCGGAGACAAGGCGACACCCGGGGAGGAGAGGGTGCCCCCCCCCCTCCTGTGACAGGCCCACGAGCCCGTGCACGAGGAAGAGACAGACGACGGCGATAGAGGTCGAGGACCCCTCCACCAGAGAAATTATCTGGCACTCACTCCTGGTAGGTGGAGGCCCCTGCGTTAGGCCGCAGGGTGTGTGCCCGCCTGCAGTCCCCCAGGACTTTACAGGACCCGGATGTGAGGCCCCCACACAGTTCTGGTGGGGCGTGTGCCCGCCTAAAGGTCTCCTCCCGCCGTGCGAACCCATCCACTAGGCCCCGGGGGGCAATCCCCTCGTCCCGGAGCCGGTGGGGAACAGCGAAGCAGGAACGGGTAATATCCGTATGAACTGGCGGGAGACCCTGCAAACCTTTTGCTATGAGGGGGCTGGTGACAAAAACGAGAACCCCACAAACCACAGGAACATGGCCCATTCGGAAGCCCCGACGCACTCCGCAGCAGCTATGGAGAGAGGATTTGCATCCATACTCCAGGAGATCCGGGATATGCGATCAGACATTGCGCAGAAACTGGAAAAAATGGACAACAGGGTGGATAAGGTGGAGGACAGGCTCATACAAGTGGAGACCTATCAGTCGTCCTCAGCTACGCAGGAGGTGCAAATGGAGATGCAGCTGGCGGCCCTGGAAAAGAGAGACGAGGAAAGAGCCAGGCAAATGGACGACTACGAAAATAGGGAAAGGAGGAACAATCTCAGATTTTTTTGGGTTCCCGAAGTGGAGGGGGAAACGGAGAGAGACTTAACCCGTGTGGTGCGAGACATAATCACCCTCCTATTCGCTGAGGAGATGACCACGGAGCTGACATTTGATTGTGTGCAGAGAGCGGGCGGTAGGGCAGGGGGCCCCCGCTCGATCCTTGCGCGATTTCACTATTATACGGACAAGGCAAAGGTCCTGGAGGAGGTAAGGAAAGCGGGGGTGATCTCCTACAACAACGCAGAGATCTCAATATTTCAAGACCTATCCGCCTACACCTTGGCGAAGCGGAGAATGTGCCGCCCTCTCACGCAACTGTTGAAGGACAAAGGGGTGCGCTACAGATGGGGGTACCCATTCTCCCTGACTTTTGAATACATGGGCCAACGGACATTGTTAATCACAGAAGAGGATATAAAAGGGGCCATTCAGGATTACGTGACGGAGTCTACCCCCAGAAGAGGCCCGGTGGGCCCGGCAGCGATCGGGGAGGGGACCTCGGACCGTCCTGGGTCCAGGAGGAGGAAAACCGGCTCGAGAAAATACAGGAAGCTAAACACCCCACCGTCCGGGAGGGAGGGGGTGCACAATGACTCAGAGGACTGAGGATCGGGGCGACCCGTCCGCTTGAGGGACGGGACCCGACACAATGATGGTCCGGATGAACAAAGATTCCCCCAGGACAGCAAGTAAGATGGGGGCGACAGTGGGGAAGAAACAGAGGGGGGGGCTCATAACAAAGAGCTTGGATGTGAGTCCCGGTCGGGAAGGGCAGTCTGGTCGTCCGGCCTAATGCCAGGTATGGCGGAACTAATTGGCTGGACGCCGGGGAGGGGGCAGGGGGTGACAAAGTTAATTGGGGGTTTCTGGTTGGCGGAGGGGTTCGGGGATGAGTTGGGGAAAGGTTCAAATAATGTCCTATCAATGAGACTAAGGGAGCGAAAAGGGTATAGTGATGCTAGGCAGGTGCCCAACAGATCTGGCGACTTAGATTATGGCTGACTGCCAACCGGCCCTGGGAGTGGGCACCCTGAATGTGCGGGGCTTGAACACCCCCACCAAGAGGTCCCTGGTTTGCTGAGAATTCAGGAGGGCTAAGCTGGACCTGTTGTTTTTGCAAGAAACACACTGGGCGCAGGGGAAGGAACCCAAAATGAGAGGGGGGGTCATAGGAGAGGTTTTCCATGCATCCCACAAGGGGAAGAAAAGAGGGGTGGCCATCCTGGTTGCCAGGGACGTCCGCTTCACTAGCGAAGCCACCCTACAGGACCCTGAGGGCCGTTTTCTATTGGTGAGCGGCACCTTACAAGGATCCCCCCTGACCCTGGCAGTGGTGTACGGTCCGAATGATGGCCAGGCCCAATTCTGGGAGGGAGTAAAGGAGAAGCTCAAGCTATTTGTACGGGGCATGTTGGTAGTAGGGGGAGATTTCAATATGGTGCTGGACCCATCTTTGGATAGGAAGCGGGTGGGCCCCCAGAACCACGGATGAGTCCATGGCGCGCACCTTCCGGAGGGTGAACGAAGAGCTGGGCTTGGTAGACTCAATTCCGACCCCCAGAACAGGAATCCCCTCTTTTTCATACTACTCGGCCATCCATGCCTCGTTTTCAAGGATAGACTATATTTTGGTGGACGCAACCCTTCACCTGTATGTGGCAGGCTACAGGGTCGATCCCGTACCCTGGTCGGACCATGATATGGTGGAGGTTACAATATCGGGGGGATGGCGGAAAGAACGCAGAGGCCGTTGGAAATGCAACAACGCCCTACTAAAGGACGAGGTCCACGGCCAAGAGATTGCAGACGCCATAACAGAATTTTTTGAACTAAACGACAATGGGGAAGTGGGCACACACACGCTCTGGGATGCCTTTAAGGCGACTCTACGGGGTGTTCTTATCCAAAATGGTGCATTGGCAAAAAGGGTGAGAGAGGCTCAGGAGAAGACCCTCAGGGAAAAAATTGCCCGACTCCAGCCGGGGGGCTCCCCGGACCGAGAGCCGGAACGCGACCGTGTGGCCGCCCTGGAGGATTACAGGCTCCAGCTGAAGGACGTACTCCTCCACAAAACGGAGAGAAGTCTTCAGATGGTCAAGCAAAAGTACTATGAGAAAGGGGACAAAGCGGACAGGATCCTGGCCTGGAAGCTGAGGGAGGTCCAGAGGAGCAAAATGGTGAAGGAAGTGAGGGATGCCCAGGGAACTCTGGGTTGCGAGTCTTCCCACATTGGAGAAGCCTTTCGCCGATATTATGAGACCCTGTACTCATCCGAATATGATGGGGGATCTGCTCCGATAGAAGATTTCCTGAACTCAATCCAACTCCCTGCCTTTTCTAGGGAGATGTCCGAGGGTCTGGAAGGGCCAGTGACCGAGGAAGAGGTAGACAAGGCGATAAGCGGGATGAAAGTGGGAACCACCCCCGGGGATGACGGGTTTTCCGTTTATTTTTACAAAAGATTCCGATCCACTTTAATCCCCTACCTAGTGAGAGTCATCAACTCCATCGTAGAGGGGGAAACTCTCCCCGATTCCATGATGGGGGCTATCATCGCAGTGTTACCCTAGGAGGGGAGGGACCTTGCAGAGTGTGCATTTTACCGCCCCATATCACTGCTAAACATTGACGTTAAGATTCTGGCCAAGGTGGTGGGGAGGCGCATAGAGGGTATCTTGCCAAAGTTAGTCCATGGGGATCAGGTGGGCTTCATCAGGGGAAGGCAGGGTTCGGACAACATACGCAAGACCATAGACCTATTCCACTTCGCGCAACGGTCGGAGCTCAACGCAAGTGTCCTCTCCTTAGATTCGGAGAAAGCGTTTGACAGGGTCGAATGGCGGTACATGGATCTCCTTCTGAGGAAGATGGGTTTCGGGACCCACATCATGAGCTGGGTAACGGCACTTTACAGAGCTCTCACGGCAAGGGTCCAAGTGAATGGGGAGCTGACCGATGCCTTCCCCCCTCTCTCGAGGGACAAGACAGGGGTGTCCCCTCTTACCCCTGATATACGTCCTCACGATAGAAGCTCTGGCCATAGCGATCAGGTCAAATCCAGGAATTAAGGGGATCAGCAGGGGGAGGTGGAATTTAAACTCTCCCTATTTGCAGATGACATCCTGGTTTACCTGGTAGACCCTAGCTCCTCACTCCCCCCTCTGTTGAACCTGGTGACCGAGTTTGGACGCTTCTCGGGCCTGAAAGTCAACGCCTCGAAATCGGTCCTGCTCCCTATGAGACTCCGGGACCCGGTGCTAGACCCCTTAAACAGGCTTCACGGGATCGAAATGGGGAAGGCCGAAATACGATATCTGGGGGTTCTCCTCACATGGGACCTAACTAAACTGGCGACTGCGAACTACGACCCCATAATATCAGGGATCACATCAGATCTGAGGAGGTGGGGCGGGATGATCCTCTCCTGGTATGGCAGGATGACAGCGGTTAAAATGAACGTACTGCCACGGCTCCTATACCTTTTTACAGTCCTTCCGACCAATGTACCAGAGCAGGCTTTCAGGGCTCTCCGGAATGCTATCCAGGACTTTATATGGCAGGGGAAAACCCCGAGAACCAGGAAGACCACACTAACGTTGTCAAGGGAGGAGGGAGGGTTTGGGTTGCCGGACTTCCATTTGTACTTCCGCGCCGCCCAGCTCCGAGTGCTATTGGAACACATGAAGGAAGGAATGGGGACGTACTGGTCATACCTGGAGGATATGGACACTCACCCCCTGAAGGTCCACGACCTTGTGTGGGCTCCACGAAGAACAATCCCGAGTCATTTGAAAACCCACCCGACCTTGGGGGTTCTCTGGGACATTTGGAAGGAAGGGCCTCAGACAGCGTTCCTCACTACATGGCCGTCCCCGATGACCTCCCTCTGGGGCCACCCCCTAAACCTGGGTAATAAGGGCTTTAGGTC
This sequence comes from Ambystoma mexicanum, assembly GCF_040938575.1. Lineage (NCBI taxonomy): Eukaryota > Metazoa > Chordata > Amphibia > Caudata > Ambystomatidae > Ambystoma > Ambystoma mexicanum. Next base: position 550,342,376 of record NC_090935.1, on the reverse strand, counting down.
ATCCCAGACCTGGTTGGACAAGGGATTGGAGTGGGTAGGGCAGATGTTCAGGGAGGGTGAATTCCTGCCTTATGAGGAACTAAGGGACGGGCTCGGCCAGGGATCCCTAACCATCTTTAAATACCTCCGCCTAAAGGGCATTCTATGTGATCAGTCATGGGGCCCCAATCTGATTAGACAGCTAACCCCCTTTGAGATGTTCATAGATACGGCGACCTCGAGGAAGGGGGTGGTATCTTCCATGTATAAAATCCTCAATACGTACGACCTCCAGGGAAGGAGAAACTTTCGCAAGTTCTGGAATGACCTGGCGGGAGAGGAGATTTCAGAGGACTCCTGGTCCAGAATATTCAAAATAGCCTTCCATGGGAATCTATTTACCGCCAATATGGAACACAACTTTAAGGTACTGCATAGGGACCCAGTGAAATTATCTAAGATGTTCTCGGCGGTGTCTCCGTTGTGCCCGAGGGGATGTGGTCAAGCAGGCTCCAGGGGCCATATGTGGTGGCACTGTCCAAAGGCTCAAGTGTACTGGGGATCAGTGAGGGACTGGATGGCGGAAATGATGGAGGAACACTTACCTCTAAACCCCCTGACGATGCTACTGGGCCTCCCCCCGGAGGAAACGGAAGTACACCGATACCCAAGGATGTGGGAGACAATGCTGCGGGCGGGTAGAGTAGCCCTCGCACAAAAATGGAAAAGCCTGGAGCCCCCTTCTAAGGAAGATTGGAAGAAAAAAGTAAAAAACATGTTTGTGATGGACAAACTGACTGCCATGGTGAACAATGACATAGGCACCTTCCTCACGAACTGGTACGGAGTACAACAATCCTGGGGATGGGAGGTCCATTGAATCCTGGGCGGGGAGCTCGGTCCCAACGGGGCAAACCAGACTGAGAGCTGTGCAAAAAAAGACAGGGAGGCCCGGTACCCGGGGCAAGGCGGCTTCAGGCCTGTCGGAGTCATGGGCACTAGCTGCATCACACCCGAAGAGAGGGAGAGCACGATAAAAGTCTCCTGGAACAACAGAATTGGTTTGGACATGGGGTCGGGGGGTGGGTACAAGTTGGGGTGGTGAGGTAGGGGGGAGGAGGGGGTTTGGGGAATGTTTAAACACTGTTTTGTAAACCTGAATAAAAATTGAAGTTTAAAAAAAAAAATTGTTGAACAAGTGTCTTAGCTCCTGGGAGATATATCTGTGAATACGCAATGAGAGTATTAGCATGTTGGCATGCTCACTACATAAGAAATGATGCGCAGATAGCGCATGTGCCGAAGATACTGTATAAAAGAAAAAGTGCATGGATACGAGCATACCTTATGTAGTCAGATGCATCGCTGTTGCGGCATGCTCTTAAATTTAAGAGTCGGGCTGTACATATTCAGTTTAAAAGTTGATGAGGTGAATTACCCAAAAACAAAAACAAAAAGAAGGTAAGGTAAGTATGCAGCCATGCAGGCGTCCGCCTCTGGAAAGTGGCTCAAGCACTCTTGATTAAGGAGGACGGCCGTAGATCTGGCGGCCGTCCAAGGGAATGTAAAAAAGTTACTCACACTGGTGGTCTACTGCACGGAACGAGACGAGTCCGTCCCGCACGTCCGCTCCGGCTTCCTAATGTTGTTTTGGCTCTGTTTGGGGAGGAGCCTAGACACGGGAAGCGTTCACTGACAGGGCCACCATCTTGGAGTGGCTAAACTAATAACCTAGGGCAGTGGGGTCTTACAAGGGAAACGATTAGCACTTAGTAAATTGTTGCAAAGGTGCTTTTTACCCCAGAGTGACCCAAGATCAGATCATATTAAATTGAGCTGTATTGGGAAACAAAGGGTTTTACGAACCCGGTTTTGTTGAAAAAGATACAATTTGAATATTGTGCGGTTAACGCAAGCGGACCAAAATGGCATGGAATAAAAGGAGACGGGGGTGGGGGGGAATTACATGGGAAAGATTACAAAACCACGCCCAAATTAAAATTGCGATTGGCACTAGTGGTTGGCATGAAGCAAAACCTCGAGTTTCCACCCGAAGGCTGAGGATATAATGAAATGACCATAGTCTCTGCGAGATTCTGTGATCTCTGTGGCTGTGCTCCCTACTCTATGCATATGGTGCAAATACCTAACGTGGTATAGAGCTAATTGGTTACTGTGGTTGTTTCTTTCAATGGATATGGGGTCGTGCCGACATGCCAACCCTTTCCCCTTCCCTTTTTTCTTTATTTTCTGTTTAACAATGTTTTTTGGAACATTATTTGTCTGAACCGTCTAATTATTTTTTTTGTTTAATTCTATCCGCCTCAGATGAAGAGCAAGGACTGCTCGAAACGCTTGTCAGGCTGTCTCAGTACAAAATAAATCTGCAATTGCAGCAGTGTGTAGTATTATTGTGTGTCGGCGCAGCAAGACTGGAACCCTTTCTTTTGTCTTGACCTTACGGTGGTATACCTGGGCAAGGTACCCACAAACCCCAGTCCACTGCAGCCCTCCATTCACCTATTGCATGGTGCAAGCGCTTTGTTCTAATTTAGGTTTGCTTTGCCCATACCCTTTCAGAGTTAATATTGGTGAGCACCCACCTTGAATCTCAGGTATTTTCTGTGCTTCAGGTGCATTAAAAAGAAACATTAGTTACCAGAATTCAATTTCTGCAGCTTCATCTCTTTTAGAGTCACGTGCTGGGCAGCGTCCAGTCCATCTAGTGGTTGGTCAGGAGCGTTTCAACTTGTTTATGAAACTTTAGATGTCAATGGGGCAGTGGTCGAAGGGTATGAAAAGAAGTAGTGGAACTATGTTCCCTACTGGCCTGCCCCCACTCCGCACAAACCCCATCAGTACGCCCCTCCCACACACAATACAAACCCCCCAAAAACATGGGCCTGCTGTTTAAGGGAACGTTCAGTGAAGTACACTGAAAGTGCAAGTTTCAACTTCTTTCTACACTTTTTTTTTAAACCAAATCATTCCGAAACAGTGTCTTTATACAATAAAAGTATAGGAAAAGTAAAACGTAATTGTAAAAAAAAGTGGAGGGGCAGTGCTCCCGCCCACTTCGACCGCTGCAATGGGGGCGTAGCTGTAATAGGAATCATGTCTATTACATGTGTCTGCTACCCACAATGCATATTGCAGTCAACACCCTCCTCAGATTGACTGTTTTTACCTGTGTGTACATTGCTGCAAACAAGTGATGCATTTGTTCTTCTTTAACTGGGTTTAATTGCCTTCAAGAATGTAAATAAAAGCATTACTTCTACATATGTCCTGCCTATCACATTTACTTCTGTGTGGAGAGGTTGGGCTGCGTGCCTGGGCTCTAAAAAAGATAAAGGAGCAAAAATACTATCATGGGCCACGTTCTCCTTCCGAAGCCTGAAAGGGTCACATGCTGTGCATAGATTAGTGAGCAGTGTTTCCTCATGGAGGAGGGTGCATTATAGGGTTACGTGAAAATACATGTCTGGATATTGCTTGTCGCACCTGGGAGCTGCGTGTCTATGCAGTAATGCCTGGTGGAGCTTCCGCTCAGCTCCATGTTGCAGCTTTGCATATGGAGTTAGGTGGCCATTTTGTCAAGAAAGCAGGTGTGGCTCTAGCATATAATGTGCATCAAGTGTGTTTTGCAATTGCCCACTTGCTAGTGGATAGCATTCTTGAATCCATTTGGCTATCTCTGCTTTACTTCCAGAATTGCCTTTTCAAAGGATTCCAAAGGCTAAAAAGAATGGACAGTTTTCCTGGAAGACTGGCCATGTAAAAACATAACTTCCCTGCCTACATCTAGTGTGTGGGGACTTGATTGCAGCTCTTTGAAAATCACAGGCATCATTTACTTCACCATACATTCACTTTGTCACATTTACCTCTTCATACCTTTACTTCTTCTTTCACTTCTTATAGCATTCACTTCGTCATTACAGGGTAAGAGATCCCCTGCAACCCCCGGCCCCCTTCTTTCACCCATATTCTTCCCCCTCCATCCTCCCTTGAACCCAACCATAACCTTACAGCTAACCTTACCATATCCATTGCCACCATGGAATTGTGAAGATGAAGACGATGTAAAGGTCAGAAGAAGTACATTTATGAAGACATAAATGTCTGACGAAGTGACTGTAGAAGCAGTAAGTGTAGGAGTCCTTTTTAGGGGTAGGGGATACCATCTAAACTGTCTGGGTAACATGGACATTTGACCTACATTTAGGTGAGAATCCTGATGCCTCCTTATCATCTTATCTCTATTTTAAGCAATGGGCTTACTTTTCTTATTAAAATGATTGCCATCAAAAAAGCTACTTTAAAAGTGCTATGTTTCAATGCACATGTATACATTCCTTCAAATGGGTGCTGCATTGCCTATGGAGAACTGCGCCAAGATCTCAAGTTGGTGCTAGCTTGCAGGTGGGTGCGTGTGCCTCCTCCCACAATTTCCATAGGTAGAGGGATTTCCCACCCCATGACTTTGTGCTGGGAAATGGGGTATGCAGCTAGTGCAGAAAAGTGAACTTTGTTCTAGACCACAGACTAATGGGTATAAGAGGTATTTCCCCATACTGGTTCCCTTGTTTAAAAGGGTTTACTCTGTTGTCATGTGCGCCACAGGACATTCCATTCCTGCTTATTAAAGTAGCAAGACCTTGCATTTGGTTTGCACACGTCGTTCAGTATATCCACGCAACTTTGTGGTAGGTTTACATATTGCACATTTCAATGACGGCAGGAGCCAAGCTGCCAGGTGGAGACTGTGCCGACTGCAATGTGGCATCTCCCCTTGTGCCTGTGTGAGGAGATTTAAGTAGCGGTGTAGTTTGATTGGAGCTGTCTCACCCTGGTTGGTGCATTGAGTACGAGTGCCATGTGTGTTCCTCGCATCTTTTGGATCACACTGCGAATGAGTGGTATAGTGGTGCTGCCGGGAAAGTGTAGACACATATCTCTGAGCATATCATTCCATTCATAGTGTTGTGGATACTTGAAGGCGAGGACAGTTCCTTTTCCATCCGCCTCTGCTAGAAAGAGCTCTATAGCTGTGTCTCCCCAATACGGGAAACATGTTTGCAAGTGTGTTTGAGGTTCATTCCGACCCGTGCCTTTGTTGCATGTGATGACTGAGATCATCCTCTAGTCAACTAGTTTTCCCTTGCACGTGCTGTGCTACTGGAGTTTATCTTCTTTTGAGAAATGTTCAATGGCTGTGGGAATGTTACCCCTTTTTATTTATGTCTTTATTCAACTTTTGTGGTGCCCTCCTGAGACTAAACAAAATGGCTGCCGTTTAAGACGTTTCTGCCCCAGTGCCCTATTTATGGATGCTTTTCACGGCAAATGTACACATTGAGATGATCGGAAAGCAGTAGTTGTTGGAGGCTGAGGAACCAGTCTCACACTCCCAAACCCCAGATAATAATGAGGCATGGAGACACTTGTGCTAGTATTGGGCTCCGCTTGTGGACTCCCTGCATGCCGAACGTGATGCCCCTTTTATTACTCCGGCATAATGACGTAGCCATTGCGGGCGATCTTAAAGAGACCATTGCACTATAACATAACACAACTGTATGACAGAACATAAACTCAGGATTATCTTGACAATTGTTCACTAGGAGTGCTCAGCCAGCCAGCACATAGTCACGCAAGTGTTCAGGCCGGCCTCTGGATGCTTGCAGTGCATATTCCTGCATACTCTCCTGCACTGTTGATACCGGTATAATTACCACATCTTCTTCCCGTGGTCCCTCACTCTCAGAATTACTCACCAGGAAACACATCTCCTCTCTTTGTGTTCCTCTCCTTCTCTTGTGATGTACTCTCATACTTTTGAAAGAAACAAGAGTTCCTCGTCACAGTGCCCTGGCCATTCGAGGCTGTGACCATGGATCCTTTCACGTCAACCACCTGGTACGGCTGAGGTTCATACATTAAAGATAGTTTTCCTGTGGGACGGCAGGATCGGAGTAGGATGCATCATCTAACCTCAGCTGATGAACATGTCATTTCCTCCTCTTGTTCTCGTCCTCCTTGTTTCTCCTTCTCTTGTGAAGGACCCCTCGGTCATCTGTTCTCTTACGGAATTCGTGATTCATGTTCAGGAATAAGGCCCCTCGGACATCGTTTAAACAAATCTTCTGCTGGATACACACCTGTTGAGCAGTGAGGTGTGGTCTGGTAATTGAACAAAAGCGGATAAAGTGCCCTCTTCAGGCATGCCCCCTGGCCATTTGCAATACGCACACCTTCTTCAGAGTCCTCGTGAATCGTTCAACTTCACCATTAGCATGCAGGTGTCATTTTCCTATGATGGATGCCCCATGCTTGCATGAATGAGCAAAAACCCATGCCCTGAAATGGGGGACTGATGTCCGAATACACTCCGTCTGGAAATCCATGAGTAGCAAATATTTTCTTCATTCCTGCAATCACGTCCATCAAAGCCATGGAAGCCACAAATTCAGCCTTCGGGTATCTTGACCACTGGTCAATAATAACCAGAACATGGCTATCTCTGCTCATGAACCCAAAATCAATGTAGACATTTTCACCAGGACCTACAGCTTCTTTCCACTGACTCAATCCGAGGCTCCTTCTGTTCAGGGGCTGCCGCCTGACACAACACACAAGACTTGACAAAACCGTCCACTAGCTCCTTTAGGTTGGGCAACCATACCTTCTGTCTCAAGTAGGATTTGTCTTGGCCGTCGCCTGGTGTACATGATGTGCCAGCAAAATCACCTTCGGTATCAGCTTGGTGCGTGTCACCATTCGTGATCCCTGCAACAGCAACCAATCATCTATGAACGTCAGGCCATTTTTCCCTCTTCATTATGGTTCCAGTGCCACTTTGGCACTGTTCCTGCACTTGTCAAGGTTTGCCTGTGTGACTCCTTGTCTCAATCTGGAAGCACTCATCGTTCCCAAACGCCTCCTTGATCTCATCAACCGACATCGATTTGGGAATTAATGCTTCCGTCCCTAGCGGGACATATTCTTCCGTCAGGCACTCTTCATCAATCAATTTGGTGTTACAAGGGGCAAGGTGTCTGGACAAGTAATCTGTCGCATTATCACTCCCTGGGCGATATATGAGGCTAACATAATTTTCCCGGTGGGCCAGCATCCACTTCTCTATCCTCGCAGACGGCTTCGATGATGAATCTATCAGAATGGGGAAGAGGGGTTTGTGGCTGGAGATTGCTGTCACCGGCTTCCCATACACAGATGGAAGTGCTTGCATCCCCATACCAGTGCCACTGCCTCCTGTTAAATCTGAGAACCGCTGTTCAGTGGCAGATAGCACCCTGCTGGCATATGCCACTGGTCTAACCTCACCCCTCATGCTCAACTGTGTCAACACCACCCTGGTCAATAATAAGCCATATGGACTAGCATCCACCACCAGTTCTGACTTTTGGCCAGGGTGAAAAAATGCCATTGTGCTCTCCACTGCCATGGACTCTCTTTCTTGGTCAGATTTTGAAGTGGCTCAGACAATGTAGCTAGATTCTTGATGAACCTCCCACAGTCATTAACCCTGCCCAGAAAACTGTGCACCTCTGACACATTTTCTGGAGGTATGGCACTGTGGATGTCCTTTACATTGGTGGCATCTGCTGAGATGCCCCTTTTCTTGAAACACGAAGCTGAAGAATTCCAGCCTTTTCTGTAGGAATACACATTTCTGCTTGTGCAATATTAGGCCCAGCAACTTAATTCACTCCAGTTCTTTCTCTAAGAGCTCCAGAGGTTCGACCTACGACCTGGCAAACACCAAAATAGCGTGACTTTTATTTTATGTCCTCTGGTATGCCAGCAAGCACCCCTCTCACTGAGTTCTGGAACACCTTGGCGGCTGAAGATATTCCATAGCTCAACCGTTCATAGCGGTAAATACCCTTGTGGGTCGTGATATATCTGGAGGCAGGGTGCAGTACCTGCTGATGATATCCTGCATCTAAGTCTAATCTTGAGAAGAACACCGCTCCCTGTAGGTCAGCCACATTGTCAGTCATTGGCATGATGTGTCTCTCCCTTTTAATGACTTTGTTTGAGAGGCGCATGTCTACATAGATTCTGAGTTTGGTTGTTTGGGCTTGCATAATCGGGGAGACCTTCCTTCCACTGGCTCAATGATGTCCATTTACAGCAACTTCTCAAGGTTTTTCTCCACCTGCTCCCTATAGGTGAAATGGGATGCGGCTGTGCTTGAGAGACACAGGCTGAACCGACTCATCTACATGTAGACGAATAAGAGTGTCTTTCATCATCCCAATGCCTGTGAAAACTGCCCTGATATTGCTCAATCAGCCCTCAACATCTTCAATGTAGACCCCATATGCAAAGTTCACAATCTTGAGAGTTTCAGCTGCCGCACAGCCAAGTCGCATGTCCTTGCGCACCTTGGTCATATAGAATTTGGCCTTTATTTTCTTCCCTTCATGATAAACAGGGAGGTAATAAGCATTCCCTCCAAAGTTCGTGGCTTGGTGCCTCCAAATGTGAATATGCGCACCTGCGTGCTACTTGGTGAAGGGGGTTTGCGTAGGGCTCGATAATGGGACGCAGCCATCACATTAAGCTACGCTCCCATGCCGATGAGAACAGGGGTGTCTGTGCTATGGATGCGTACTATGCACATGGGCTGTCGCTTCCTTTTCCTACCTATCTCCAGCGCCCTGAAAATGATGACACCTCTTCTTCATCCTCACACCTAGCTGACTGTCCTCTTCTTGTTCCGGCACCTAGCTGACTGTTCCTCTTCTTGTTCCGGCACCTAGCTGACTGTTCCTCTTCTTGTTCCGGCACCTAGCTGACTGTTCCTCTTCTTGTTCCTGCACCTAGCTGACTGTTCCTCTTCTTGTTCCGGCACCTAGATGACTGTTCCTCTTCTTGTTCCGGCACCTAGCTGACTGTTCCTCTTCTTGTTCCTGCACCTAGCTGACTGTTCCTCTTCTTGTTCCGGCACCTAGCTGACTGTTCCTCTTCTTGTTCCGGCACCTAGCTGACTGTCCTCTTCTTGTTCCGGCACCTAGCTGACTGTTCCTCTTCTTGTTCCGGCACCTAGCTGACTGTTCCTCTTCTTGTTCCTGCACCTAGCTGACTGTTCCTCTTCTTGTTCCTGCACCTAGCTGACTGTTCCTCTTCTTGTTCCGGCACCTAGCTGACTGTTCCTCTTCTTGTTCCGGCACCTAGCTGACTGTTCCTCTTCTTGTTCCAGCACCTAGCTGACTGTCCTCTTCGTGTTCCTAGCTGACTGTTCCTCTTCTTGTTCCTGCACCTAGCTGACTGTTCCTCTTCTTGTTCCTGCACCTAGCTGACTGTTCCTCTTCTTGTTCCTGCACCTAGCTGACTGTTCCTCTTCTTGTTCCGGCACCTAGCTGACTGTCCTCTTCTTGTTCCGGCACCTAGCTGACTGTTCCTCTTCTTGTTCCGGCACCTAGCTGACTGTTCCTCTTCTTGTTCCTGCACCTAGCTGACTGTTCCTCTTCTTGTTCCTGCACCTAGCTGACTGTTCCTCTTCTTGTTCCTGCACCTAGCTGACTGTTCCTCTTCTTGTTCCGGCACCTAGCTGACTGTTCCTCTTCTTGTTCCTGCACCTAGCTGACTGTTCCTCTTCTTGTTCCGGCACCTAGCTGACTGTTCCTCTTCTTGTTCCGGCACCTAGCTGACTGTTCCTCTTCTTGTTCCGGCACCTAGCTGACTGTTCCTCTTCTTGTTCCGGCACCTAGCTGACTGTTCCTCTTCTTGTTCCGGCACCTAGCTGACTGTCCTCTTCTTGTTCCTGCACCTAGCTGACTGTTCCTCTTCTTGTTCCTGCACCTAGCTGACTGTTCCTCTTCTTGTTCCGGCACCTAGCTGACTGTTCCTCTTCTTGTTCCGGCACCTAGCTGACTGTTCCTCTTCTTGTTCCGGCACCTAGCTGACTGTTCCTCTTCTTGTTCCGGCACCTAGCTGACTGTCCTCTTCTTGTTCCGGCACCTAGCTGACTGTTCCTCTTCTTGTTCCTGCACCTAGCTGACTGTTCCTCTTCTTGTTCCGGCACCTAGCTGACTGTTCCTCTTCTTGTTCCTGCACCTAGCTGACTGTTCCTCTTCTTGTTCCGGCACCTAGCTGACTGTTCCTCTTCTTGTTCCGGCACCTAGCTGACTGTTCCTCTTCTTGTTCCAGCACCTAGCTGACTGTTCCTCTTCTTGTTCCGGCACCTAGCTGACTGTCCTCTTCTTGTTACGGCACCTAGCTGACTGTTCCTCTTCCGGCACCTAGCTGACTGTTCCTCTTCTTGTTCCAGCACCTAGCTGACTGTTCCTCTTCTTGTTCCGGCACCTAGCTGACTGTCCTCTTCTTGTTCCGGCACCTAGCTGACTGTTCCTCTTCTTGTTCCGGCACCTAGCTGACTGTTCCTCTTCTTGTTCCGGCACCTAGCTGACTGTTCCTCTTCTTGTTCCGGCACCTAGCTGACTGTTCCTCTTCTTGTTCCGGCAGCTCTTCCTGTGCCACTTTTTGTCTCATCTTATGAAATGGTTGTATCGTGGGCACGACATACTGTGGCGAAACGATTCAGGATGCCACACCTCCCACACATGTGACCCTTCGCTGGGTAATTCCTCGTGTGTGGCAGGTCATACTCACATTGCGGACATATGGAAACAGCATATGTGTAGTTGTCCTTCTTGAACGTGGCACTTTGCTTGAACGACCTATCCATATGTTGCTTACTCACTGCACACACATCTTCTAATTGTATGGCCTTCATCGTGGTGTCCATTCTGGAGGCGCTCCCGTCAGCCAGTTCATGTAATCTACCTAACTCCAGTATCCTTGCCAACATGATGCCGTGTTCTCGAAGGATCCGTCTCCTTATCTCCAATGAGAAACTTCCTTGAATCAATTGTTGTTGGACCTCTTCTTCTTCATTTTGTAACGAACAGGTAAACACCAACTGACGGAGCCTGCCATGAAACGCGTCAAGTGTCTCATCCTCTCTCTGGCAGATCTCATGATGAAAAGCTCAGAGTCGGCATTCACCAGGGGGGTGAAATACTCACACGGCACAGTGTCTGAAATATTTTGTGTACTGCTGGACCTGCAGAATACAGCATTGCTGCTTTCTTTGCATTGCCATTTAATTCGGCCGGCATCGTAATACATCTCTAATCTCTCAATCCGCAAATTCCATCTGGGCCCCAGACTTGATGGAGTACCCGATATGTCAAATTCAAACAATGGGACCAAAGAACCCTGCTGCCTTCGAGCCTCTTGGGCACCTTCTATCGCATCTGCCATTTCTGCTCATTGGTGGGTGCAGAAAAATGACCCAGCCACAGGACACTGACAGGCCGTCCACCAGGAGGGAGGGGCAGGGGGAGGGGGAGGGAGAGGGAGAGAGAGAGAGAGATAATGAATATATATGTATATGTATGTATGTATTGTGTATATATATATATATATATATATATATATATATATATATATATATATATATATATAATATATATTTATTTTTCTCAGGATCCTGGCAGGCAGAATTCTCACAACCTTCCCAGTGGCGCACAAGCACTCCGAAAGGAGCCACAACCTCACCAAGCTACTGGCAGCTCACACGTGTCCCAGGCACTCCGCAGCAAAAGAGCAGACATTTCTTGACTGCTCTTCCTCCCCCCCCCCACACACACCACTGGTGATGTAGAAGCCACTCGCCGATGGTGTTCCCGACATCTGGGCACCACGCACACTGTGGGCACTGGGCAGTCGCTCTTCTGAATTTGCACACACCTCAAACTATCGCCACCGAATTCCGAACGGGCCGTCCACATCCACCATGTTCACTTGACCTCCTCGTTGTCATTGTTGGAGGCCGGGGGGAGGGGGGTGCGGGGTCCAATCTCACACTCACAAATCCCGGATCATAATGAGGCACAGAGACACCGCTGTTAATATCGGGATCCGCTTGTGCACTCCCCGCGTGCCGAAGGTGAAGCCCCTTTTATTTCTCAGGCGTACTAACAGAGCCATTGTGGCCCGTCTTAAAGAGACCACCGCATACTTGGTGCCTGAAATGGCTGTGACCCCATGGAAGAAGTCACGGGCATGAGCTTGCTGCATGTGCCAGAGAGGAGCTGGAACATCCCTGCAGCACCAGGCACCAGTGGAGAAGACCAAGACACCAAATTAATGCACCCACTCCAACCAGCACTTCCCTGAACGTCTGTGAGAAATTGTTCACAGGTGTAGACAGAGATTGAGGGGCTGATTCATGGAACAAACGTGTGCCGAAAATCCCGGTGCAAGGTTGCGCAAGCGTGAGAAAGCAAGCGCATGCGTGCGATTCAAGGAAGGCGCTGCGCGTGTATACCACTGGTTCTGCGCCAAATCCGTGCGTGGCTCACGCGGGCGCACACGTCATAAAACGGCGAACACAACAAAAGTGGGCGGAACAGTGGGCGTAACACGCGGAATGGGGAATTACGCATGAAAGAGAAGGCGTAACTGGGGAAGTACTGCAGGGAACTACACGGAACGCCCACACGCACACGAACAACCCGTATTCATGGATCCTCGTCGGCAACAAGTCTGCCGGATGGGTGAGCCTGGTTCTGTGCGGCGATCACGTAAGTCTGCATGCAGAACCTCTCGTGATACACGTGCTACCTTGCAAGAGGAAGCACGTGTAACACTGAGCTCCTCCTGCAAGGCCTGGCTGGACAACTGCTGCACCTCCCGGCAAGCATGTAGCTCAGCCGAGATGGTACGCTCAAGCTGCGCAAACCTCTCCTCTGCCCGCTCCCTCTGGGACATCAGAAGGACACCCAGAGTGGATCTGAGGGAAGCATATTCTTGCCTCAGGGCCTCCATGTGTGCCTCTGCGTGAGCAGCAATTGCTTTACGCAGAGACATTTCAGCCTGGCGTGCCCAGTCTGAGGCCGCCATGCCCAGCCTGAGCGAGCATGCCGTGGAACGTGCGGCCTGCTGCTGGAAAAGCACCTGCCTAGCAGGGGGGAGCACGGATTGAGCCACACGCTCCATGCTCTCAGCAATGTTCTCCATTGCTGCCCCCTGCCGTTCAGAATTGGCAGTCATGTCTTGCTCCTACTCAGTATACTGCGGTTGCACGCGGCGACCACGTTGCTGGGCTTGACCCCTGCGGGACCCAAGGACTGGGTGTCCTCGTTGTGTTGGCACTGCCTGCGGCTGCACGACTACATGCCCCCGTCGACGTGATGGCCCAGGCACATCAATGACTGGTGTGGAGGGTGACCCTCCGTCCCGATCCACCACAGGCAGAGGTTCCAAGACTGTCTGGCCCCTCAGTGCAGGTGTCGCGGACAGAGGAGTGTCCACATCAGAATCACTCACCCCCGACATATGGACCTGATGCTCATCCAACTCGACATGGACGTTAGAGTGGTCATCAGGGTCAAGTGGGTTTTCGTGGCCTACCCCCCCACGACTCCCACTTGTGCCGGGTTGCTGTAGTGATGACAACCCTGTGCCTGGCATGACACCATCCTCTGGCTCCATTGCGTCATCATCTGAAAAGTAGAGAGAAAAAAGGTCACTACACATGTTAGAAGCACATAACACACACACACACACACACACATACACCAAACGCATCAAGCAGACATGTCACACACAAAATAGAACCTGCCATGCATGCTGGGTCAACTTGAAATTGCTTCTATGATTAGGCATGTTGAAAGGTGTCAGTTTGCACTGAAGTGGGTCGATGTAGTTCAACAAATATGTACGTTACTCATTATCTAGATGGACAAGAACTTCATGATGTGTGTCAGAAAATGTGAAGGCAGTGCAAGTTCAACTTCAGGCATCACGTGCAATGTGCATTCAATGGGTAGCATGTCTACAAGCAAACCACCCCTCCCACCAAGTGCAAATGCAGGGATGCCTAGCATGGTATCAAAAGGCTGAACATAGACCTGTGTATTGACAGACAGTGTTGGCTAGCATCAACTGCATCATGTGAGTCAAGTGACAACACAGCAAATGATGATGGGACAGTAAGCAGAACACATGATGAAACCTCTGGAGTACACCCACGTGTGAAGAAGACACTACAACAGTTGGACAGAGTCATTGGCCATTAACAGGCTGAGGCCTGTGACCCACACAGACTTTCACACCCTAAACAGGTGTGTGATGCAGGACTGAGCCACAGTGGACATGGGAAGGCTGATGAAATGCCATGCAATGTAGGTCCCCCTGGACTCCTACATAAATGATCATCCAGTCAAGGACACATAGGGGCATGAGTGGAATACACATGGAGCATGAATGGGCACTCCTGTCCCTGCGGGGCATCTGACCTCTGCACAGTCCAAGTGAGACACCCTTCATCAAGTACAAAGGATGTACCACACAGCATATGTCTGGCAGATTGGCTGCTGGAAGTTAGCATGTACACAGGACGCATGAACAGGGAAGTACTCAACGGCAAAATTGAAGCATACCAGTGTTAAGGTGGAATTGGAGTGCAGAGGGGGGTGGAGGGGCAAGGGAGCATGCCTACATGGAGTACCCGCATGCAGGCACAGGACACATTCACGTCAGTCATGCTATGACATAGTCCCTGGGCTGAGAGGAAGGTCACCCCACGCTACATGCAGAAGGGCCAGTGAGCTGGAACATGGACTTGAGGGGCATCCTGGTGACCAGCATGTGAGTAGGGTGCAATAGTGGTGATGCGGACAGGCCCCGTCTGCTCCACATGTCCACCATCCAGCAGAGCAGACATGCATCAGGGAAGCATTGCATTACTTGCACATCAGAACCATGTACACGTGATATGTAGTGGCAGTCATGCACAACACATCACACAAGTAAAACTCACATGTCCACAACAAACACGCAGCAACACTCACTGGACTGGGCCTCAAAGTCCGGCATCTCTCCCACTCCTTCGACCGATTCAGATGGTATGAACTCCGCAACGAGTGACTCTTGCGGAGTGAGGTCTTCCTCCTCAGGTGCAGGCCCACTGCCAGTCACCAGAGTCAAGTTGTAATTTGAGGCACGCTTAGCCTTAGCGCTGCGTTTGAGGTCATACCAACGCTTTTTGCACTCTTGCGCTGTGCGCACCTCATGGCCAAATGCACTCACATGTTCCGCAACTTGCTTCCAGTGCCAGTGGGTATCACGGTGGGCAGCCGTAGATTGACAATTAGGACCCACTAGCATGTCACGGCTGTGGCCCAGCACGTAGTCCACGAGGTAGTCCAGTTCCTGGTTGAAGAAAGGTTTCTTCCTCGACGTGCTGGAGGTCGTGGCTGTGTGTGGGGTCCCAGCCTGTGCTGCAGGTGCAACCTTCCTCCTCTTGGATTGTGGCGCAGACCCAGGCTGGCAAATGCCGCCCTGATCACTATGGCCAGTAGTACCGGTGGATTGAGCCAAGGGAGTGGCAGGTGGAGGGTCGACCAAAGGCCTGACTTGCGTCAGTGGCAGCTGGGTGCCCTCTAATGGACCATGCGCAGCACCATCCGCTGTGGCAGGGTCATTGACTGTGACTGTCCTGGTTCGCAAACTCCCAACCGGGGTGTTGTTGGCTGCATCTGCCCCTGCACTTGCCAACACCCGCTGGGTCGGGGCAGCAGATGACATTACTGCCCCAGGGACACGTGTCTTGGTCAGGGCAGCCCTGCGTGCATCTACGGTTTCCCTCCTGGCCTGTTGGAAATCTTCCAAGGGCTCTTCAAGTGCCAACGCAGCCTGCGCTGGCAGACCCTGAGCCTGGGTAGTGGTGTCCACAGCTGCACCTGCAGCGACCACTACCCTTGAGCCCGTGGCAGTCGATGAAACAGACTGCCGGGTCACACGGGCGCCAGTGCCAGATGCAGAAGCTGCATCTCCCGGAACCACAGGGGGTGGTGGCAAGACTGCACCAACACATGGCACAACATCGTGCTCAAGTGGCACACCCCTGCCTCTTCCCCCTCTGCGACCACCCAGGACACCCTGGAGTCCCCCTACTCCCTGGTCACCCCGGCCACGTCCCTGACCACACCCGCCACGAGGAGGACGCCCAGCTGAGGCGCCCCTCACCTTTGGTGGCCTCCCAACCATGGCACAGATGGAGTAGTGCCAGCACAGATGGAGGAGTGCCAACGGGAGGTGTACGCCACAATTGTCCTGGGCAATTGGGGAAGGGGGTGGGATGCAAGATGTTAACAGCCCCCCTGCACCTGCAAGGCTGTATGTGACCCCGGTGATGTAGTGACGGGCCACGCAAAGCTCAGGCACCCCAAAACTGCAGTAAAACCGTGCACGCAACCCTGCAGCCTACGTGTGTGGAATCAACCTCCCGCAGTACGCAGTGGCACCCAGTAACACGAAAAACGCATATGCGTGGGACACGCAGGCTACTATGACCTCATAAACAGGTGCGATACACAGGGGCACCCGCAGTGGGAAAAATAGCGTGCGTGACTCACTGTCTGACTAGCATCATAATGAAAAACACGCGTAGCCAATACCCCCGGCAAAAGAAGAGATACGTCCTCGATCCGCTGTGAAGTTGTGATGGCGCGCGAAACAACACAAAGCAGCAACCCACGTCGGTCTCCACAAAATGCACGTACAGCGAACTGCTGGCCCCGCTCACCTTTAACCCGTGCTGAGGGAAACGCCTGCGTGCGTCACGTCACTTATGCGTAGGCCCTTTCCTCGGATTACACGCATTCACACGCGGACGTGCAATTTTTTCACGCGCGCTGAACCACTATACCCACGTCACGAGGGCAACGGCTGCGCGCATAACATGACAGATGCACTTACACGCTAAGGGCCTTTCCTCGAATTACATGCAGACGTGCAATTTTTTTCACGTGCCAAATCACTCCGTATCAAGCTGGCCACGCAACAACACACGGAAGACCACGCTCCTGCCCAGAAGGCCGAATTACTGCCCCCCAGAGCCCCGAGCACGCTCCCACCTGCCATCTGCTGCTGCCTGCCTGCCTGCTGCCCACGTGCCCTGCTATTTGCTGCCTGCACATCAGCCATCTGCAGGGGTGCAGTTGTTGTGACCACCTCTGCTGGGACTGAAGACTCCCGACTGGGATACCATCGCTCCACAGCCCAGCCCCAGGACCCAGTTGCCCACCCACACCTGCCTCTGGGGTTGCCATGTCGGGCACACCACCATCTGGCACCACTGGCAACCCCCAGCCAGAGAGGCATAGGGCCACCAGCTTCAGTGCCAGGGAAGTTGGTGTCCTGGTGGAGCAAGTCCTGGGGCAGTATGATGCCCTCTTTGGAAGTTCTCCCGCCGACTATGAAGGATGGACCAGGATCTGGATGGACATCGTGACTGCCATCAACGACGAGGGGGTGGCAGTCTGCGACATCAAAAATGTCAAGAAGCGCTGGGAGGACTTCAGGTCCAGGACCCTCGACAAGGCCCGGCGCATCTTGAAGGCAGCGAATGCCAAGGGGCGCCGGGGCCACCTGTCCGACCACCAAATGAGGGTCCTAGAACGCATATGCCCAGCGCACCACGCCCAGGTCCTTGAGAGGCAGACCCGTCTAGAGTCGAGCGGTAATTGTACATGCATACTGATTGGACGCTGTGCGTGTCGTGGTGTGCCAGTATTGTTCAGGTTGCACATGTGTTTTTGTAGGGCCATGTATGGATGTTTATGTACAGGGGTGTGAGGCAGACACATGCGAGTCCTCATGGATGGTGTATGTGTGGGTAAGCATGCAGGCCAAATGCAGATGTGGAAGCACACGTTTGAATTACTGTGTTTGTACATTGGCATGGTTGTGGCGTCATACATGGATGTTGGATCCAGCTGCATGTATCTGCACTGTGTACATGTGCATGTGTGTATATTTGACAAGTGTGCAACTGTGATGCAACATGGATGCATGTGACACTGATATGTAGAAGGCTGAATGCCACATGTGACTTGGATGGCGATCTCATCACTGCAACAGTTGGTGGAGATGTACACATGCATGTAAGTGTGGTGGCGTGTGTGCATGTGTTGTGCACTCCCCGTGTTTCATGTGATGTCAGGCTCACCTTCGGCTGCTCATGCTGTTGTATGTGTATGGATGGCGCTGCCTGGTGCAATATTGCTTCGGAATTGCTCATGTGTGTGAGTTGAAATGACATGTGTGTTGTGGATTGTGATGCCATGTCTGAAGTTTGACACTGCCACTCATGTGCAATTGTCATGTGTGTATCAGTCCATTGTACTGTGACCTGATGCATGTGTCCTCTCTCTCCCTGTCTGCAGCGTCAACTGATGAAGAGGGCGGAGAGGGTGCTGTGGAGCAAGGCGGCAGGGATCCCACCGCCAGCCAGAGACGCAAGGCCCGGCTCCCCTCCCAGGTTGTCATCTCGTCAGGGAGTGAGGAGTCCGGTGCCGTGTCCCAGGCCGCAGCTGCCGAGGGTAGGTCCAAGAGGCGGAGGTCGGAGTTTGACTCCTCGGCAGCAGAAGGGGCAGCTGAGACCCCGCAGCGTCCGATGGAGGAAGATGGCACGGAGTCATCCAGGTTGGTGGGGGGTTTGGTGGAGGAGGAGGCCGTGGAAGGGACAGACACGGGGTCTGGAGGTGGGGATTCCACTGGTGCTAGTTGTGCAGTGCAGGGGCAGGGACAGGAGGCAGCACAGGCCACCGCGGAGTTGCCTGTGTGTAATCCTGTCCCCGATCCTGTGACTGCATCATCCCGCACCAGCAGGGATGCCTACGTCCAGATCCGTTTTCAGGGAGGGGATCCACTTACAACAACTGGCCTTCCTTGCCCTCCGGACGTGGCTATCCGGGACCGGGTTGAGCCTGTCCTGAGTGGGATGGCGTTGCGTCAACGGGCATACGAGGTGACCTGCAGTGTTTTCGTGAGGACACTGCACGTCATCTCGAATGCCTCGTTGACCGCGTTGACCTACTGGGACGGGTCACCAGGGCCGGATTCCTCCGTTTGCTGGACCTTGTTCCGACCCCCTCCTCACCTGAACCCCCTATGCGCCAGTCGTCCTCCATGCCATCTTCCCACCCATGTATCACCTGGGTACCCTGTGGAGCTGCCTCTGACCCTGCGGCCAGGCTGGTGGAGGACACATCCCTGCCACAGTCGGGAGTCGGACGTCCAGCAGGGGTGGCCACCTCAACAACTGCACCCCAGCCGGAGCCGGAGGAGGACGTGCAGGCAGCAAGAGCCAGGGCACAGGCACAGCAGCAGCAGCAACAAGGTGGGAGCCATGATGGCT
This sequence comes from Ambystoma mexicanum, assembly GCF_040938575.1. Classification (NCBI taxonomy): domain Eukaryota; kingdom Metazoa; phylum Chordata; class Amphibia; order Caudata; family Ambystomatidae; genus Ambystoma; species Ambystoma mexicanum. The sequence continues at coordinate 550,323,148 of NC_090935.1, read as the reverse complement.
CGGGGCCTTCAACATCGGAGGGGCAGGCATCGGCCAGAGGGCAGGAGGACCCAGGATTGGAAGTGTCTTCCGTGTGGCAGCGGTTGGGCCAGACCATAGATGCGGAGCGGCAGCGGGCGAAAGAGGCACGGCTCACAATGGTCAGGGATCTGAGGCGGGCCGAGTGCCTCGAGGCAATTTCGAGGGAGTTGGAGGTCCACATGTCATCGTCCCTGCGAACCCTCGGGGCCATGGAAGAGGACCGCCTCCGGGACATCGAGCAGGAGTTTGATGATGCCCTGGCCCGGGAAATCGGGAAGTGAGCCGTTGGACTAGCCAGCTGCCATTGTAAATAGTTTTTAGAGTTAGGTTTCCTTTTCCTTTGATTGGTGGTGAATGGACTATGCCACACACATCTGTATATAGTTTTTTTATTAGGTAGTTTCTTAGGTAGGTTTCATTTCTTTCATTGGGCTCATGGACCCTTGACAATGGATTGTACATAGTTGGACAATGGATTTATTTGAACTTTTTATTTGATTTTGAACATGGATTAATGGATTTTTCTTTTGGACAATGGATTGTACATAGTTGGACAATGGATTATTTTGAACTTTTTCTTTTGATTTCACCATGGATCAATGGATTTTTCTTTTTACGTTTCCTTTGGATTTGCGTTGGTGGAGGGAGAGTTTGGACTATTTTTCTTTCTGATTTCTTTGGATTGGTTATACTTTTCATTTACTCATCTTTTGCACATGCTTTTCATTTCATGTTTGCTATTTTGTTATGCTTTCATTTCATTGCTTTATTTTTGTACATAATACATTTTGATGTTTTAGTTCCATGTGTGGGATTCGCTCATTGGGTTAATGCATGTGAAAATGTGGGTTTACACAATCAATGCCAACCAGTGTGTGTGTGTGTGTGTGTGTGTGTGTGTGTGTGTGTGTATGTGTGTGTGACAGACATGTGTTGATGTACATAGTTGACTTTTGGTTTGTGTCTTGAGATAGGCATGTCAGTGTGAGGTGGATTGGGAAATTATTGCGTCTCAAGAATGGGGTGGCGTGCTGTGGTATTTTGGTGTAGAAGTGGGCCATGATCGTGCATCTTTATTTCATGTAGGGGGGACATGAGTGGGGGCCTGCTGGCAGGTGCCTCTCAATGCTGGGGGTGCTGGGGGACATGAGTAGGACATGAGTGGGGGCCTGCTGGCAGGTGCCCTCACTGCTGGGTGTAGGGGTGCAGGGGGACATGAGTGGGACATGGGTGGGGACCTGCTGGCAGGTGCCCCTCACTGCTGGGAGTGGGGGTGCAGGGGGACATGAGTGGGGGCCTGCTGGCAGGTGCCCCTCACTGCTGGGGGGTGGGGGTGCAGGGGGACATGAGTGGGGGCCTGCTGGCAGGTGCCCCTCACTGCTGGGGGTGTGGGGGTGCAGGGGGACATGAGTGGGGGCCTGCTGGCAGGTGCCCCTCACTGCTGGGGGTTGGGGGTGCTGGGGGACATGAGCGGGGGCCTGCTGGCAGGTGCCCCTCACTGCTGGGGGTGCTGGGGGATATGAGTAGGACATGAGTGGGGGCCTGCTGGCAGGTGCCCCTCACTGCTGGGGGTGGGGTGCAGGGGGACATGTGTGGGGGCCTGCTGGCAGGTGCCCCTCACTGCTGGGGGGTGGGAGTGCAGGGGGACATGAGTGGGGGCCTGCTGGCAGGTGCCCCTCACTGCTAGGGGGGTGGGGGGGCAGGGGGACACGAGTGCGGGCCTGCTGGCAGGTGCCCCTCACTGCTGGGGGTGGGGGTGCAGGGGGACACGAGTGGGGGCCTGCCGGCAGGTGCCCCTCACTGCTGGGAGTGGGGGTGCTGGGGGACATGAGTGGGACATGAGTGGGGGCCTGCTGGCAGGTGCCCCTCACTGCTGGGGGGTGGGGGTGCAGGGCGACATGAGTGGGGGCCTGCTGGAAGGTGCCCCTCACTGCTGGGGGATGGGGGTGCAAGGGGACATGAGTGGGGGCCTGCTGGCAGGTGCCCCTCATTGCTGGGGGGTGGGAGTGCAGGGGGACATGAGTGGGGGCCTGCTGGCAGGTGCCCCTCACTGCTGGGGGGTGGGGGTGCAGGGGGACATGAGTGGGGCCCCTCATGCTGGGGGGTGGGGGTGCTGGGGGACATGAATGGGACATAAGTGGGGGCCTGCTGGCAGGTGCCCCTCACTGCTGGGTCGTGGGGGTGCAGGGGGACATGAGTGGGGGCCTGCTGGCAGGTGCCCCTCACTGCTGGGGGTGGGGGTGCTGGGGGACATGAGTGGGACATAAGTGGGGGCCTGCTGGCAGGTGCCCCTCACTGCTGGGGGGTGGGGGTGCAGGGTGACATGAGTGGGGGCCTGCTGGCAGGTGCCCCTCACTGCTGGGGGGTGGGGGTGCAGGGGGACATGAGTGGGGGCCTGCTGGCAGGTGCCCCTCACTGTTGGGGGGGTGGGGGTGAAGGGTGACATGAGTGGGGGCCTGCTGGCAGGTGCCCCTCACTGCTGGGGGGTGTGGGTGCAGGGGGACATGAGTGGGGGCCTGCTGGCAGGTGGCCCTCACTGGTGGGGGGTAGGGGTGCAGGGGGACATGAGTGGGGGCCTGCTGGCTGGTGCCCCTCACTGCTGGGGGGCGGGGGTGCTGGGGGACATGAGTTGGTGATCATATTGTAACATGACATGGCTTGGCTGGGGGTCATGACCATGGTGGATGGGCTGCCTGCTGGACATGACCAGGGGTGCAGGGTAGTCCCCTGTGGTGTGGGCTGCCTGCAGGGGCTGTGGAGGGGGCAGAGGGGACACCTGGGAGTACCCACACTGCCAATTCACGTGTGGGATTCCCCGCGCACCCCACTGGATACACGTACCCCGCTCTGACAGCGCAATCGCGTGTGAAACTTCACGCGCCCCCCCGAAATACACATACCCCGCTCTGACAGTGAAATCGCGTGTGAAACTTCACGCGCACCCCCGAAATACACGTACCCCGCTCGCACAGGGCCAATCGCGTGTGAAACTCCCCGCGAACCCCAGTAATACACGTACCCCGCTCGCACAGGGCCAATTGCGTGTGACACTTCCCACGAACCCCAGTTATACACGTACCCTGCTCGCACTGGGCCAATCGCGTGTGACACTTCCCGCGAACCCCAGTAATACACGTGACCCGCTCGCACAGGGCCAATCACATGTGAAACTTCCCACGAACCCCAGTTATACATGTACCCCGCTCGCACAGGGCCAATCGCGTGTGAAACTCCCCGCGCCGGGGTGTACATGTATTCTGAGGGGTTCGCGGGGAGTTTTACAGGCGTTTTCGTGGTTGGGGCCTGTGCGCCATGTACAGGATTTGTGCGCTGTGCATGGCGCACGGGGAGGGGTTGGGGGCGTAACTGGCACTGCTGCAGGGTTGCTGCACCACGGCTGGTGTTGGATGTTAAAATCCATGAATACGCTGTGCGCGGAAATGGATTTTAGCGCACGCGGCTTGCGCAGACTGTCGCACGCGCACACTATGCGCCAGCCGTGTGCGCCACTTGTGCGCTGGATTCTATGAATTACCCCCTGAGTGGCAGAGTAAGCCAATATCCGGGCACAGAGAGAAATTCTGATGTGCAGCTACACCCACGTGGGGCCTGAGGAACTAAGTAGGACTGCACCAAGAAGTGTGTATGGGGCCCAGACTGCTGAGTGGCAACTAGATGGGGCAAGCAATGCCTGATACCCATAGGTACACGTGTGCCTAGAAGGTCGCTAAGGAAAGGACAGATTAAGGGCCGGATTCATAGAAAAAGCGCAAAGAGCCCACAAAATACTTTGCGCGTAAAACAATTTTGCGCTTACTTGCACCCCAAAGTATTTTTGCACGTTCCGAGTATTGCAAAGCTCAAAGTAACTCAATGCGCAAAGAAAACTGGGTTGGCCCTGGAACGCCCAAAACACACACCCACGCAAACAAAAACCATTGCCAAAGAACAACCTTTGCGCCTACCTTTGCCCCACCATCCAGCACCCCGGTGAAACTGTGCACGGTTCCCCATAAGTCAAGGCTGCACCCTGTTGATACTGCACATGCTCCTCCGTAATTCAACGCTGCATCCCGGCAAAACTGCACACGGTCTTCCCCGTAAATCAAGGCTGCACCCCGGTAAAACAGCGTGCGGTCCCCCATAAGTCAAGGCTGCACCCCGGCAATACTGCATGCAATCCCCCATAAATCAAGGCTGCACCCCAGTGAAACTGCGAACGGTCTCCCATAAGTCAAAGCTGCACCCCAGCGAACCTGGTGGCTGTCACCGCTAGCCTCAAGGCACCCAAACTGCTGGCCTACACCCCTAAGTCATAGCAGCTCCCTCAAGTCCTGACACCACCCACCAGCCCCCCTCACCTCTGCCACTACCCCAGGCAGCCCTCTCAAGTCCCAATACCAGCCCCCTTCACCTCCGCCACTACACCAAGCCGCCCCCTCATGTCCCAACACCACCCACCAGTCCCCCTAACATGCGCCACTACCTCAGGCAGCCCCCTCAATTCCTGACACCACCCACCAGCCCCCCTCATTTCCACTACTACCCCAGGTAGTCCCCTGCCAGAACACCTCCCTCCCCTCACCCCCCTAAGCTCTGCCAGTACCCCGATTCCAGCTCTGCCAAATGACACACCTACCAGTCCAATATTGATCAACAACTCACCTCAACAAGTCCGGCCTGTCTTTAACATGAAGTACAACGGCCACAAATCCTCGTCCAACTTGAACTGGGAGCACTGCTGCAGAAACCATGTCCGTAGCTCATCACAGGAATCTATGGTACATCACTCTCAATTGCACATCAACAGGACTGCATAATGTACCTACCACCAGCTACATTGTGACCACACCATGTACTTGTGACAGTAATGTAATGAAATGGAATGCAATGTAATGTATCATTGTGCCCATGTGCCAATGCAATGGCCTCAAAGTGCTGTAGGGGAATGCTCTTGGAGGACACAAGTCTGAGACATCACAGATTGTACTGAGTCATATGTAATGTGTGTGCATAGTAGCCTGTAAAAAGGAATGAAGGAAGGTAGTCGGGTAGGTACGCAGGGTTGGTAAAATCCCTGCAAGTGACACAAGTTGAACTGGCATGTGGCTGGGTATGTGAAGGCTGTCAGGGAGTGTGAAGTCTGCATTTCAGTGGCAGATGTGCAGCTTGATACAAAAGCAGGTTGTGGGTGTTTGTGGGTGATTGCAGATGTGTGCGGGTGGGCGGCTATGCCTTGGGAGGGATACAGCTACCGGATAATGAGTGCGCAAGTGATGAGTGTAGCCAACACATTCACAGTGGGGCCCCAACCCACGTGACAGTCAGTCGAAATGCATTCCAAAAACCTAGAAAAAGGGATTTTGAACATGGACAAAAAGAGATTGCAATAAGTGTGTGATCATGGCCCTCATTACAAGTCTGGTGTTAACCGTGCTGGTAAAACTGGCAGGTTGCCGTCGGACTTGTCAACAGTTACCGTCACCTAGCTTCCCGGTAACACCAGGACATTACGAGTCCCGGAAGACCGGGAGCTAGGTGCCGGTAAAATGTTCTTCCCCATTCCCATAGAGTCCTTTAGGACTGTCCTTTAGGACTCTATGGGAATGGGGACCACGGAAACACTGGCACCAGTAATAACGTTGCCGGTGCTTCCGTGAGAGTCTGTGGGCGGGTGGCGGTTTGCCCAGCAAGTCAGACCTGCCGGACGGGAGGGCACCTGCCCACCAGATTTGTACTTTGCCCGTCCGGAAACAACTGTGCCGGTAAGCTTACCGACACTGTTGTTTCCTAACCGGCAAAGTTGTAATGAGGGCCCATGATTGAAAAACTTGTATTAAAACTGTCACACAAGAACAAAACATGGGTATGGGTAAAAGGTCCAGGGCTGAATAGAAAACAGAAATCAAAAAATAAACCTAACACTAAGAACTATATACACAGGCAGCAGGCTTGTATGTCTTTCAGTGCGTCCTCCAAGGCAGAGTCACATTCCTCATCTTCTGACTGGAGGCAAGCCTCCGTTCTTTCCTGAAGGTCTTGCAGGCCCTCTATTATCATCCTACTCTGCATCCCTCCAAGCAGCCTTCAGAGTGGCAGCCCACCCCAATGACCGCCTCTCTGACACTGGTCCTGGCAATACTTTCCTCCCTAGCCTGCTGCCTCTCTACCATCAATTGCCTCTGAAAATGTGTCCGGACGCACACAGCTGCCAGTGCTGCCTCCTCTCCTCCTGCCAGATGTGGATGGGATTGGTGCACAGGGGGCCATGGTGGAATGTGGCATGGAAGGCTACCTGGAGGATGACAAGGGCACAGAGGAGGAAGTGGGGGTGGGGGCAATTGAATGCGCCAGTGCACATTGACCACCCAGAGCATTGCTCTTGCAAGCTGGCCCAGGTAGTGGCACATCGACTTGTGATGCTGAGCCAGCTCCTCACCAGTATCTCACACAGAATCACAAATCAATGCTGTTTGCCTCGCAAGACCAGCCAGCAGTGTCTGCACCACATCTTGGATGGGCACCCCGGTCACAAGGAGGCCTCGGTCTGGGTGGAGGCATCCACGAAGGTGGTCACTGCAGCAGCAGATGGGCCAGGGACAGAAGGTTGTGCAGCATCCTCCAAGGTGGACTGCACATCCTCATCTGCCAGAGCCAGGTGTGCAGCCTGAACACCCTCCTGGATGCCTCCAGCAAACCCCGTGTGCTGGCCTACAGTTGCCTACTCCTCCAGCTCGATCACCCTGGATGACTCCACAAAGTATTCCACCCTCAATGGCCCCTCAGTCTCCACACCCTGTCTGACAGCTGCTGAGGAGTCCCCAATCACCTACTGGGACTTACCCCCAGCAGCCTCGCCTGATGGTACTGGCGCTCCCCCAGCCAATTCACCCTCGGAAGAGATGGTGTCAATGGTGGCTGGGTGGGGTGTGCGTCCGGGTCTGGTGGCCCAGTCCCGGCCCTTACGCTCCACAGCAAAGCCTCTGCCCTTTTCACGAGCAGCAATGGGACAGTGAACCTTGACATCAGTCCTCAGTGTTAATGCATATGTGGAATACACAACATTAACAGTAACAATCATGCAGCATGTGTCAACCAGCAACTGACACATGCACACACAATGCACACACGTGCACACCTATGCAATTGGCATGACTACTTACACGCACGTGATGTGATGGAGGCCAAAACCTGGTGACGACAGCGGAATTGTGTGGCCTGAGATATGCCACCAACAATGGCAGTCGTGTGCTGAAAGGTCCCTGTGGCTATGAAATGGAGTGCTGTCAGCACCTTTTCCAGGGGTGTGAAGGCATGGGAGTAGATGGTGGGTGATGCAAGGTCTTGCTCCCACTCCCTGTCCAAGTCTAGGATGACATGGGATGGGAACCTATTCCTTGCATACACCTTGTCGTCTGGCATCCCAAACAGCGTGGCGCGTGTTGAGAAAATCCAGTACCTCGGACTCCTCCTCCTTCTATATCTATGTACGATGGCTCCCAGTATACTGACATTCATGATATGATATGGCATTTATAACGAGCCTATACACAAGTGTGTCAAGGCGTGACGAGGCAAGGGAGGGGGAACTGAGGGAGGACAGAGACAACGATCTTACTGGGCCAAGTGACATTGAGATCATGCAAGTGCAGGGGAGGGGGAGAGGGAAAGTGCCAGAGGGGAGGGGGGCAGTGCTGTACATGGGATCAAAACAATAACAATAAGTGCGGCCAGCAGGTGGCCAGTGCAAGGGTAAGTGCAGACAGCAGGTCTCCAATAAGTGCGGGAAGGGGGAATGTAGGATTCCAGCTACAGACCCAAGTGCACGGGTTGCCGGGAGCCTGTGCGGGCGTGACACTGGGCAGGCAGGGACCTGGGCCCGAAATCAGGGGATGGCCATCGTGGCTGAGCAATGTTTCAATGGTGTGCATTGCGTGCTTTATATGCTTTGGATCCTTTGGGTGCTGTACTTTCTCCTATCATGTGGCGGTTAGATCACAAGGTTTCTGTGTGACTTTTCCCGACATGAAGTTGCATGTTTATTCCATGAATTTGGTTGGAAACCCGTAGGCCCTTTAAGCGAGTTAGCGCTCTATGGGATGGATGGGGATGCAGATTTTACTCTTCAACCAATAATAAGACCAACTCAGGAAGTTGGCAAATCTTTAGCTTTTTTATTAACAAGTATCTAAAACCGGGAGTACAATGGATGTCAACGGACGTTCACTCAAGTCTTTCCAACTCACTCTCAAAACATTTCCTAAGAAATTACATTTATATAGTAAAACTTGTCATCATTGACGTCATACTACGTGACAAAATAAGAAAACCTACGTAAGATTGTGGTTGGTCTACGGGGAACATCTAGGTATACTTTCTATGGGGGATGAAATAGTGATTGGGTCTCTAAGGTCAGCTATGCCCACCTCTAGTGCAAGTCATCTTCGCTGTCATGAAATACATGACGTTTCATTGGCTTTCAAACTAAAGGGCTCTTTACTACGTGGCCCTCTATGATTGGTTGTCACGCTTGTACCCTTCTGGAATATTCCACTTGCTAGCAGCACGCAAGCTGGTACCCCAGGTGCTGGAGGGTTGGATTTGACCATGCCTCCCCACCCAATTAGCCCAACATCCATCATCACTCCTGCTGTCTGCCATTTAAATTAGTCTT